>NC_054387.1:117295676-117653176 GCF_017654675.1 Xenopus laevis | reverse complement strand
ATTGCACTGTGGCTCAATAACAGTGAATGGATTGTCCTATGGACAGGATCGGGGCCTAATAAAGAACCTGATATCCAGGGTCCACTCTCACAAGATCAGTGGGCTTATGGGAATTGGGGCTCACTAGGGTATGGGACCACCAGGAGATCATCTGGCGGGCCAGTCTGACCCTGCCAATGGACCACATTGGATCCAAAAAGAACCTGGCTGGACTGCACACTATAAGTAGACTGTTAGGGTGTAATATGGTGGAACTTGTGGAATGTCATCTACATCTTCATTCTTGTAAATCATGGGTAAAAAATTACTTTTATCTATAATAAATCCAGAAAATATACATGTCTATGATAAACAATGAGTGCATAAAAATGCCTTTGAGTAAAACATAGAGATTAATGCGAATCATGATTGACCTTGGCCCGTTAGCTTTAATTCGCTAAGTGCAGCTTCACTAATGGAACAAACATTTGATTGGTTGATCTGTAAAATCAAAAGACTGATAGCGGGAATTCCACCAAAATGTCAATAACACAGAAGTACAAAAACGGAGATGGCAGACCCTGCAGGAAGTAGACCCTGATGGGGCAGGGTTATTAAATGATGTCCTAACATATGATCATGTTTTAAAATGTATGTGCAAAATAAATCCTCACCTCCAAGTTTTAGGGAGGGTGATGATTCCATGAAATGCTATTAGAAAGGAAACAAAGGTTTCCATCTACGTAGTGTCCATGGTGGTCATCACCCTAAGCAACGTCCAGGGCAACATTTAATTTCATACAGAAAATGCAAGTAGACCTTGTACACAAGACAAACTAAGTTGGCAGCTTATTGGGCAGTGTATGTGGTCCTCCGGTCTATCCCGATCGTTATCTGGCCAAAAATCAGCCAGATGTTGATCAACCAGGTTTAAAAATTCAGTTGCATCGATTATGCAGTCCTTGGTCTGACCGCCTGCATTCTCGGAGTTGATCCGCTTATTTGGTGACCTCGCCAAACGAGCATCTTTCTGCATTTTTTACATGGCCACCTTAAGTTGCACTCAACCAATCACAAGTAGAAGCCCATGGCTCTAAGTTCTGACCATAAAAAAAACATGGATCCAGAACACTGCGTTAACTTCAAAAATCTAGAAACTGAACATGTTTTCCTTAAATTCCATTATCGACAAGGCATCTTTCTTTAAAAAACAAAAACCCAATGCCTTTGGGTTTTAATAAAAGGACCCAGCAGGGTGCAAAGCTGAGGGCCAATTACAGCAATGTGATCTCAGTTAAGCGATAAGCCAATTCTTTAGTTTGCCGATTTTCAATAACGTTGAGTCTCGCAGCCAATTCAATTACAGCTTTATCAGCGGAGGAGCAGGCGGCTCACTATAATTGAACAGGTAATAGTCAACTATTCAATTTACTAGAGGGGAAATAGGATTACCAGCCCAACTCTACCTATGGGAAGTGTTACTAATGCAATTCAGGAGAGTGCACCGTGTTTTAAAGGTCTGTCAAAGAAGCGAGGGAGTCCAGTAAGAGAAACTGGCAACGTGCAAGGCAAGCTAGATCTGGTCTGATTACCTTAATAGAATTGAACACACTTAAAATTGCACGCGCCGCCTTAGGCGAAAGCATGGTGACACAGAAACGCTTTAATATTCATCACATATTTCATGAATAGACAAACAGCAAAATGTCATCTCATTTCACCTCATTCAACTAAAAATGTCAGACTGATTGGTTTTCGAGTTGCTCAGAGCCAGACTTTGATTTTGTGTTGCCCTTATATGGGCTGATTTCACATTACCCACACCTGCCATCTACCACCACCAGGGTTGGACTGGGCCAGCGAGACTCTAAAGTAAAAACCCAGTGGGCCCCACCAACTCAGGACACCCCTGGGCAAAAAAGAGGTAAAATGTTTGCAGGCAGGAGCATGTGGGAAGGATTAAGGTTTATCTGGAGTTTGAGTCTGGGGTGGGGAGGCTCATGAGGTGGCAGCCCTGGAGGGCCATACACCCCAGTCCAACACTGACCACCACATACAGTATGTTTTGTTCTATAAAGGAAAACTACAGTTAAATTTTAATCAAGGGTGTCCAGTACTGGTCCCCCCGCACACAAACACACAAAAAGACCCTGCTGCCTGTACTGATCTGGAAAGTGCACAAACCTGCGCAGTAGGTTGGTAGCTGCCATGACAGGCCACCAGTGTCGGATGGGGGTGCCATGGGCCCACCAGAAAACCTTAGACTGAGGGCCCACTTTCCAAACTATTATTCCTCCTCTCCTCACTCAACCTCTTTATTCTCCTAGTCTTTTATATTTACTTAGTCTATTCTACAATTATTAGGCATTTTTTCCCCTAAAAAATAAAGAATGAACATGAAATTGGCCACTTAATTAGAAGCAAAAGGGCACACTGACACCTGGGCCCACTGGGAGTTTTCCAGGTATGCCGGTGGGCCAGTCCGACACTGCAGGCCGCTTGATTTCAGTCCTGAGCTTTGCATTGGCGAATGACAAATAAAATATGCAGATCAGATATAATCTTTAGGTGCACATGCTCAATTGACGACAGAGAGCAGAGGCCTGGAAGACAAAACTGTCATGGCGGCTGCCATCCTCACAGTGCAAAATCTGTATGTACAGCAGGGCTTTCCTGTAGTGATGTGCAGGGCCAGCCAAACCCCTGAGAACTTCTGCATGATGTTCATGGGCCATGGGCTGGTGCGACCTTCTACTGCCCCACTTTTGCCTCCATGTGCAGCTTTTTATATACTCGCGTCTGCGTGCCCCGCTCCCCTCCATAATGTCACAGTGGGACAGGGCAGGCGCTGGTATATAAAGAAGGGAGCGTGCCGGGTTAGGGTCGGGTGCTGCAAGATTGGGTTAGGGTCGAATATCAGTCGACCCGCACATCACTACTTTCCTGGGGGGGTTTCTTTTTTGTGGTAAAATAGGCCCTGGCATTTCAAGTACACAGAGGCCCAAATTGCCCCCCACCAGCCCATTAAATAGTGTCTATGGCATCTTACAGCAACCCCTCTGCCATTTGCATCGTGGAGATCTGGAAGAAACATTTAGGGCAGAGACACGCTCAGATTCGGTGAGATTAGTCGCCCAACGACAAATCTCCTCTTCTTTGGGGTGACTAATCTCCCCAAACTGCGTTCCCACCGACTAGAATGTAAATTGCCATCGGGGTGGCACTCGGAGCACTTAATTTTCTGAAGTCGCCCAAAGTTTCCTTGTGAGGCAAACGAAATGCTCCGAGTGCCATCCCGCTGGCAATTTACATTCTAGCCGGCAAGAACACTGACAGTTGCACTGGGGAAGGTGCATGAGATACACAATGAGCAGATGAGGCACTCGCATTCAGCACTTGTGCAATGTTACAAATGTTACAAAAAGAAAACCAAGGGGGAAGAAAAAGCCTTTGATATCAGTTTCACTTCCACTTGTACAGTAAAGAAAAGGAAATGGGGGCTTTCGGTGTCATCCCCCATACGGATCGGCTTGTTATCTGGAAGGACAGAATCACAGGGTGTTTAATTCACCGACTCCAGAGCCGATAACCTTTTAGAGTGACAGCCAGGGAGAAGCAAATACACATCAAAAGTGGGTCCCCACCCAGATGAAACATCTAAGACACTTTTCAGCATATCTTCATTGGATATTTTCAGTGGTTTTAAAGTAAATCAAAAATACATTTGCAACTGAAAGTAGTGTCTGGCTGTCCCTTTTCTGTTCTCTGGTTCTGACTTTTGAATCCACGTGGCACAAGTCAAAGTTCCTCCTAGTCTTTTATACTGCTAAATTGTTTCAGTAGTCAAAGCCGGTACTGGAGAGAATATAAACAGACACTGCTTTCAACTGCTAATCCCCTTTAAATCAGTGCCTTCTGGAGTATTTGATAACATTTGTGTATTATAAGAAATAATGGCCTCATCCTATAATAATGTAACCCCTACTGAAAATTATAAGTATATTAGAAGTCACTAAGGGTTTCTGTCACCATATAAAGGCACAAGGCTGCAGGCTGAGTTATACAGGGAACTTGGAGTATCACTCGTGCATTATAAGCGATAATGTTCCCCCTACTGTAAATGACAAGGATATCAGAAGTCACTGAGGGGCTCTATGACCATATAAAGGCACAAGGCTGCAGGCTGAGTTATACAGGGAATTCTGAGTCTCACTCATGTATTATAAGGGATAATGTACCCCCTACTGTAACTGATAAGCATATTAGAAGTCACTAAGGGGTTGTTCTGTGACTATATAAAGGCACAAGGCTGCAGACTGAGTTATACAGGGAACTCTGAGCATCACTAGTATTATAAGGGATAATGAACCCCCTACTGTAAATGATAAGCATATTAGAAGTCACTAAGGGGTTGTTCTGTGACTATATAAAGGCACAAGGCTGCAGACTGAGTTATACAGGGAACTCTGAGTATCAGTCATGTATTATAAGGGATAATGTACCCCCTACTGTAAATGATAAGGATATTAGAAGTCACTGAGGGGCTCTATGACCCTATAAAGGCACAAGGCTTCAGGCTGAGTTATACAGGGAACTCTGAGTATCAGTCATGTATTATAAGGGATAATGTACCCCCTACTGTAAATGATAAGGATATTAGAAGTCACTGAGGGGTTCTGTGACCATATAAAGACACAAGCCTTAATGTTGTCCTGTATTCTAACCCAGTTATGGGGAGCCTTAAACAAAAGCTGGTTCTTTAAGGGGGGCTCGTGGATTTTTCATACAGTACTTCTATATATTAAAAAATAGAGAGTCTGCACCAGTATAAACCAACACAATGAAGGTTGCATGTTGGATATACTGTACCAAATGTACCAATCCACCTAAACTGGACTAAAATTAAAAATAAGTGTGCTCTTAAGGCAACACATGGATGCAGCTCCCCAGTAACACAGGCATATGCTAGCTGACAGCTATATGCAAATGACAATCTATCACCTGCTCTCAATGGAGGAACGGACCGAACACGAGACAGATCTGAGATTAAAAAAGGCGACTACCATTTCCACTTCTATGTTGTTTTCTGCTGGATCCAAACACAGGGGCTGATTTATTAAAGGCATAGCCCCCCCTTTCATACCGACATTACTGGAGACTTGCAGCGTGCAGGAATGAGGCAGGGGCTTAATTACGGACCTTATTGTGGCTAGTTTGGGCTATGGAGCTTGGGGGGTACCTGTCAGCACATGCACAATAACTTATCCAATAGCTGGTCTTAGCTTCTAACCCCAGGCGAAAACTGTAAAAGGGGCTAGCCGCCCACTCTTTAACCATCAAACGGAATTCATTGAAAGGAAAATGTCGAAACGTGAAACCAGTCATAACTGCTTAAGAACGAGGGATGCCCCAGCATGCGGGCCCAGCATTCTATCATACATTCCTTTATACAGAAAAGCCCAGATACTGTAAAAAAAAAAAAAAAATAAATAAATAAAAAGGCGTGTACTGAATTCATATATCTTCAGCTATGTAACAGCTTCCTGAAAAGAAAAAATAACAAAGCAGGAAACCTATCTTAGTGCAACAAAAATAAAGAGAAAAGATAAGGTGATGAGGGTAGGAATAAAAAGAAACGAGGCGAAAGTGGATAGAACTCTGCAAGGGGTGTAGCATGGTGTATAGGAAAGTACTAACACAAACCCTGACAGTGTTTATAGGAATTAATATCATGGAACAGGAACGTTTTATTGTATTACTTCCTCCACAAAGTGTTACTATTGCTTCCCGCAGTACAGTCAGTCAGGATGCTGAGCTTGCGGCCAGGAAAGGCTCGTTCATGTCAGGGGACAATAACACAATTAGTGGTCAGAGCCCTAGTGAATGTCCCACTGGCACCGCTTCCCACTACATCTTTAAATATATATTGGCACAATCAATGCATGGGGCCACATCATTTATGATACCGGCCCTGATTAAGGGCAACGAAAAGTGTGGCCAAATACAAAGCAAAAGCCAGAACCCAAATTCCTGTTCATGTAATATGACATTAAAAGAATGACTGAAAATTACAGATTTAATGTGATTCGGAATCAGAAGCCACCTAGGAGTTCCCTGTATAACTCAACCGCAGCCTTTATATGGTCACAGAACCCCTTAGTGACTTCTAATATCCTTATCATTTACAGTAGGGGGTACATTATCCCTTATAATACATGAATGATATCCAGAGTTCCCTGCATAACTCAGCCTGCAGCCTTGTGCCTTTATATGGTCACAGAACCCCTCAGTGACTTCTAATATCCTTATCATTTACAGTAGGGGGTACATTATCCCTTATAATACATGAATGATATCCAGAGTTCCCTGCATAACTCAGCCTGCAGCCTTGTGCCTTTATATGGTCACAGAACCCCTCAGTGACTTCTAATATCCTTATCATTTACAGTAGGGGGTACATTATCCCTTATAATACATGAGTTATACTCAGAGTTCCCTGTATAACTCAGCCTGCAGCCTTGTGTCTTTATATGGTCACAGAACCCCTCAGTGGGGCTCATTTATCAACACTGGGCAAATGTGCCCATGGGCAGTTACCTATAACAACCAATCAGTGATTAACTTTTTGAAGCCAGCTGCAAGTAAAACAATGAATGCAGAAATCCGATTGGTTGCCATGGGTTACTGCCCATGGGCAAATTTGCCCAGTGTTGATAAATGACCCCCAGTGACTTCAAATATCCTTATCATTTACAGTAGGGGGTACATTATCCCTTATAATACACGAGTAATTCTGTGAGTTCCCTGTATAAGTCAGCCTGCAGCCTTGCACCTCTATATGGTCACAGAACCCCTCAGTGACTTCTAATATCCTTATAATTTACAGTAGGGGGTACATTATCCCTTATAATACACGCGTGATACTCAGAGTTCCCTGTATAACTCAGCCTTCAGCCTTGAGTCTTTATATGGTCACAGAACCCCTCAGTGACTTCTAATATCCTTATCATTTACAGTAGGGGGCAATTATCCCTTATAATACATGAGTGATACTCAGAGTTCCCTGTATAACTCAGCCTGCAGCCCTGTGCCTTTATATGGTCGCACAACGTCTCAGTGACTTCTAATGTGCTTATATTAATAAAGGGTACAATGTTTTATATCCCATACAGCTCAAAACAGGGGACCCATTTGTTCCTTTATATACACACACACACACACACACTAGAGATACACACTCACACTGTTATACACAACTCAGCAGGTTTAACTTCCTCAAAAATGTTACAAAATATATTTAAACTTGTCCAATGGAACTTCTCCTTAACCCTTTGCTTACAATGTCGCTATGAAGGTGACCAAAGAGCCTGTGGGTTTTAGTCAAAATTCAGCTGCTATGGCCTAAAATCGCACCACTTACTCACTGGCTCCCAGATGGGAACTAAAGAGAACATTGAATTCTCCCAGAAAAAATAACATTGAAGGGGGATCTCCCCCCATAAACCTTTTTGCCTAATGAAAGAACACGTCGTTCTAAGCAACTTTCCCATGTACATTCATTACACATTTTCAGTAGTAATTGCTAGGGAAAGCAGTATTTATCTCTTTCTGATCTCTGGCAATGCAGCGGCAGCCAGTTCCCCTCTTCAGCTATATTGTTTCAAATGCAATTACTTTTTTATAGGATCCATTATTCGGAAACCCATTATCCAGAAAGCTCCAAAATACTGAAAGGATATCTCCCATAGACTCCATTATAATCAAATAATTCTAATTTTTAGAAATTATTTCCTTTTCCTCTGTAACAATAAAACTGTAGTTATTACTTGATCCCAACTAAGATACAATTTATCCTTTTTGGAAGCAAAACCAGCCTATTGGGCTTGATTAATATTTAAATGACTTTTTAGCAAGATTTAAGTTACAGAAAGATTCCTTATCCAGAAAACCCCAGAGCATTCTGGATAATAGGCCCCATACCTGTACTGGGAAGCTGCTTAGAATTCCATTTTCATTAAGTCTTTCTTGCAAAAAAACTTTTTAAGCTTGATCTATTTTTGAGAAAAAAAACTGGTATGAAACTTGTCATTCAGAATGCTTGGGAACCGGGGCTTTCCAGATAAAGGGTCTTTCTTTGGATGTGCATACTTTAAGTCTATTGAAAAATAATTTCAACATTAAACAACCCCAATAGGAGTAATAATAATATGGATTAATTATAATTTAGTTGGGATCAAGTACAAGGTACAGGTATGGGATCTGTTATCCGGAAACCCATTATCGAAAAAGCTATGAATTATGGGATAGTCATCTCCCATAGACTCCATTTTAATCAAATAATTTTAAAACATTTAATTTTTATCAATAATAATAATAAAACAGTACCTAACTAAGATATAATTAATCCTTACCGGAGGCAAAACAATCATATTGGGTTTATGTAATGTTTAAAAGATTTTTTAGCAGACTGAGGTATAGAGATCCAATTTACAGAAAGACCCCTTATCCGGAAAACCCCAGGTCCCGAGCATTCTATGGAGTTCCAATTTATAGAAAGACCCCTTATCTGGAAAACTTCAGGTCCTGAGACATAATAAATCTAACATATAATTAATCCTTACCGGAGGCAAAACAATCCTATTGGGTTTATTTAATGTTTACATTTTTTTTAGTAGACTTAAGGTATTTAGATCCAATTTACAGAAGGACCCCTTATCTGGAAAACCCCAGGTCCCGAGCATTCTATGGAGTTCCAATTTATAGAAAGACCCCTTATCTGGAAAACTCCAGGTCCTGAGACATAATAAATCTAAGATATAATTAATCCTTACTAGAGGCAAAACAATCCTATTGGGTTTATTTAATGTTTAATTGTTTTTTTTAGTAGACTTAAGGTATTTAGATCCAATTTACAGAAGGACCCCTTATCAGGAAAACCCCAGGTACCGAGCATTCCGAATAACAGGTTCCATACCTGTACTCTTTTCTTAGTACAGAGAAACAGGAATTCATTTTTTAAACATTTGAATATTTGGAGTTGGGCATTGGAGAAAATGCTTGCCTTGCCCTTTAATGTAAATTATATCCAATAAATTCAAGTCACACAAATGGCACGGGCCACCTATTTACCCATAAACCACAGTGATGCTGGCACATGATGCAGGCTTGGCAGGTTATTAAGGGGTGGAATGTTATTTATCTTACATAGTGGGGAGACATCTGAGTGTGCAAAATATAACTCTGTGTATAAAAGGGTTACATGCAGCATTTTGAGCCGCAGCAGTGTATGGATGCAGCTGCCACTGCTATGTAATGCGCCTGAGTGGATGGGTAAGTAGGCACGTCAGTTCCAAGCGCAATTCTAAGAGCATCGCGCGTTACATAATTACAAGCGGCGGGAGATTCCCCTGCAATGAAACAGCCCTGATGCATGTCGGTAGAGCAGAGTGAAAAAAGGCACAGGGGCTGCGCCAATAAATCAGCAGCTGGCAGGTCTGCAAGTGGCAACATGTCACTGTCCTCTCTCCCTCTCTGTAACGCGTGCCTCCATCTTTTTATCAAACAAACACAGCAAACGGTAAGTAGAGACACTGACCTTGACACTGGAATCCCTGTTTGCCAAAACCCCTGCAAGAGAAAATAACACACAGTCAGAGGAGGGAATTGTCATGGTAGGAGAACGCTGCAAGATGCATTGGAGCCATCGGCCGAGCACAGGGGGCAGCAAGAAGCACTCGGTGAAAAGGGGGATTGTTTTAATTGGTTAAGAAAATGCAATTGATTCATTAAAAGGCTACTTTAGCAGCCATGGACAGACTCACACAGTAACACAGGGTTACAGCACATTACACAAATACAGACCTATAGATGTGCAGACTATATTGCACACTTACAGTTGCACCAGGTAACAACAGATACACAAGTCACTGGGCATAATCTGCATGGCACATGGATGCACACTGTGACTGAAACACAATCTGCATGGCACACGGATGCGTAGCATGGCTGACATACAAACTGCATGATACACAGGAGCAAAAGGTTGACAGAGCCACAATCTGCACAGGGTACTGATGCACAGGGGTACAGAATTACTGCATGGCGCACGGATGCACAGTCTGACTGTATTACAACCAGCATGGGAATTTCATGCATGGATGAACTTGAACCTACATTCCATAGCAATGCCCAGGACGGCTGACTTAGAATCTGCATGCTTTAAAATAGGAGCTCCCACTCATGATTTGAAATATGGGTGTCTGCCTTACATCTGTAGTGTTCACAATCTGCATGGCACACACATGAGTAACAATGTACAGAGCGGTGCACAGGGCTACAGAGACACAATCTGCATGGCACGTGATGCACAGGGCTACAGAGAAAGAATCTGCATGGCATGGGTGGATGCACAGGGTTACAAAGACAGAATCTGCATGGCACATTGATTCACAGGATTACAGAGGCACAATCTGCATGACACACTGATGCACGGGGTTACTGAGATACAATCTGCATGGCACATTGATGCACAAGGTTACAGGGACACACACAATCTGCATGACACACTGATGCACGGGGGTGACAGAAATACAATCTGCATGGCACGCAATGCACAGTGTTACGGAAACACAATCTGCATGGCATGCCGATGTACAGGGTTACTGAGACACAATCTGCATGGTACACTGATGCACAGGGTTACTGAGACACAATCTGCATGGCACACTGATGCACAGGGTTATTGAGACACAATCTGCATGGCACACTGATGCACAGGGTTATTGAGACACAATCTGCATGGCATGCGATGCACAGGGTTACTGAGACACAATCTGCATGGCACACTGATGCACAGGTTATTTAGACACAATTTGCATGGCACACTGATGCACAGGGTTATTGAGACACAATCTGCATGGCACACTGATGCACAGGATTATTGAGACACATTCTGCATGGCACACTGATGCACAGGGTTATTGAGACACCATCTGCATGGCACACTGATGCACAGGGTTATTGAGACACAATCTGCATGGCACACTGATGCACAGAGTTATTGAGACACAATCTGCATGGCACACTGATGCACAGGGTTACTGCGACACAATCTGCATGGCACACTGATGCACAGGGTTATTGAGACACAATCTGCATGGCACACTGATGCACAGTGTTACGGAAACACAATCTGCATGGCATGCCGATGCACAGGGTTACTGAGACACAATCTGCATGGCACACTGATGCACAAAATGACCCAATATGTATGGCACACAAGTACAGATGCTCAATATGAGAAAAACACTGTAACAGGTCAATAATGACATGTAATGTGTGACAGACCCAGTTGAACAGAGAGAGAAATGCTCTCACACACACTGTGACAATTTGATAAAGGACTCCAGCTTTCATATAAAGTGGGAATTGACAACCTGATGCCTGCGTGCCTGTTGCAGAACTACAACTCCCTGTAGCCAATGATCAATACTGAAGCATAGAGAGAAAGTGCACAGCAAATGAACCCACTACAGTAAACTGCACACAGTTACACGCATCTCAGCAGCCCAGAAATCCATGCAGAGACTCGCAACAATACACTGTGGAACTAGCAACATGCACACATAATTCATGGCAATTACAGACATGGCACATGCCAAGACACAGAACGGCACACTCGCAGCTGACACCAACATGCACAAAGGGGACATTTACAACAGCCCACCCAGCATTTAGAGCAGCACGCAACACTGTCACAATCTGGCACACCAAACTACACAAAGATAATTGCACACAAATGATGGTACAAGAGATAAGCTTGTTTTATTTCCAGTTAATCCCCTCCCTCTCTCTCAGTGAATGTGTGTGCTGCCTCCTTTTGCTCTTCTGTTTAATCTCTCCCTGACCAACCGTTGGCCTCAGAGGGCAGAGGCGCAGTCAAAATCGCTGCAGATGCAACGGTGCAACAAGCAACGCAGGGCTATTCCTATTGTATTCCACCACACTGCAGCGCACACAAGACAGCAACACTCGTACTCGGCATACGGGTTAATTGCCTGCACCAAACACTCGCATTCTTCCACAATACCGACATGTATTGACCTGATCTGTGCAAGAGGGTGTTTTGCTTGTTGCATGTGCACTGCTGTATGGAACTTTTACAGGAATAAGCGCTGGTCTCTATAGCTTTTGTCTTTCACAATCATTTCTCTCTCCCGGGCACTTGTTTCCACCAAGTGCTTCTCAGTCTACTCACCTCTGCAATGTCATTCATTATATATATATATATATATATATATATATATATATATATATATATATATATATATATATATATATATATATATATATACACATACACATATACATACACACACATTATAACATGCCTAGGGAAGAGACCCAATAAAATGTATCACTTACTCAACATTCCCCTGTGATCAAAGGATAACATGGTACAACACTCCGCTACTCATTGGAAGGCTGCCTGTCTAAAGTGCCAAGGGACTGTCACGCTGCTACACAATCCCGTGCTATATACATATTACTAGACGGCATCCATTCACACACCGAGTGCTATCAATGACAGCCTCAATGACAAGGGCCGGTGGCAGTGGCTGCTAAAACTGGGATGTAGAGCTGACACGTTGGGCAGCACCATGGAACAGGTTGGAAGTAAAGAGAGAGATTTGCATGATCGGCAGCTGGACGGAGGCTTTGTTTTACACCAGCCGAATAAACAGCCCCTTCCACCCTCCCTGAATCAGCCGAGTGCTCTTCCTGTTTGTCACTGCACAACAGCGATGGGCTCTCTCTATAAACAAATGCACGGGTGCATATACAATATGTATACTATATATAGAGAGATATCTGCATAGTCCCTTCACCTGTGAAACTCTACATTCACTCAGACTCGTGAAAGACTGCAATACAAGCCTCCCTGTGGCACCACTAAGTGGCATGCATCAGAAGGGCAAGGGGCACTATTAATAATAAATCTGATATTGCCTGCCCACCTGCTGCTCCATTTTTTTTCCCTCTCCTATCCAACCAATGGAAGAAGGCAGAGCAACAGATAACTGCATATTTGGGAGTAAACTGGGGAGCTATGCTTGGTTTGTATAGGACTGGATTGCAAGCCAAATTGGCCCTGAGTGCAGTAAGGCAGGATAGGGGACAGGAACAATGCACATGAGAGCTATGCAACGTGCAGCCTCCAGCTGCTGCTCCTTAACTGTCAGCAGAAGGGATTGTGGGAGCTGTAGTTCAACAGCTGGCTGGACTATTAGTTGCAAACTATCAACTGCCGCCTCCTCTCTCACATCCCATCAGCAAATGGCACAGATGAATGCAGGGCACATGAAAGCGACAGCAGCTGCATGGAGAATTCTGCAGCACCAAGCAGGGAAAGGAAGATCCCCCGGATCAATCAATAAGGGGCTCTGTTAATTACAAACATTAAATTTAAAGATCCGGCCCTGAGTTGCCAGGAGCTTCCCCTCTGTTGTCCTTCGGTTGCAGAACTACAAATCCCAGCAGCCCCCACTGGTTGCTACAGCCCAATACCAGCTCAGCGCTCATCCATTGGAAGATGCCAGTGGCAGTGTTTATTAAAGAGGCAGCCAATGGCAGGAGGTCCCCATCTACACTCTTCTAGCTTCTAAACTGCAAATCCCAGCAGCCCCCACTTGTTGCTATAGCCAAATCTGCTCAGTGGTCATCCCTTTGAAGGTGCCAGTGGCAGTGTTTATTAAAGAGACAGCCAATGACAACAGGTCCCTATCTGCACTCTTTACTTTTAGCATTCCCTGGGCTTAATAATGTCTAACTTTCCTGGCATTTCTGAGACCTTATTTCATGTTGCCACGACTGATTCATGATGACCCTAATGCTATGACATCCCTGGAACCCAACTCCCATTGATGGGCAATAAGTATATTATTGTGGGGAGTTGGTACATTCTATAGCCTCCCCCCGACACTGGGGGGATAATGACCCCGGCCAGGTACATAACCCCCCTCTTTCTCTTACCAGATGAAGTCGGTGCAGTGGCTGCAGAAGGTTGGCTGCTTGAAGAAGCGCGCTGTGAACTTGTGCTCCTTCACCTCGTGCACATTCTTCTGCCGCAGAGCTCCCTTCCTGGCAAAGCGGGTGGTGGTGTCATCCCCGGGCTCGCAGGCTTCGGAGTCAGACATGCTTCGGTCGCAGTGTGTCCAATGTAAATAACAGATCTGCGGGCAGTCCGGCGTGTGTGTCCGCTCTCTCCAGCAGCGCCTCTACTGCGCGGCACAGCTGTGCTTCCCCTGCACCTAGCGTCACCTGGCCGCGCCCCCTCATCGGCATAACCACACCTCCTGTCAGCGACATGGTCACGCCCACACTATAAAAGACAAAGTACCACAGAGCGTCGACCAGAGAATTGCTCGCTGTTTACCCACAGACGCAGTTCATTTATTTCTTCCGCCCTGACAAGAAGTTGTCGTGAAGTAATAATTGCTGTATAGCTGGAGCATGATGCACACCCCAGATTCTCTGCATCCCTCCTGTTGCCTCTTGTGTCAGAGAGAGCACTTTATGCTGCCATTTTATTGCTTCTATTTAACTTTCATTTAATAAATAAACAATAATACACAACTCCAGCCGTGGCCCATGAGTGAACTTTTATTACGACGTAGAGAGTGATATTCTGAGACAATTTGCCATTGTTTTTTATTATTTGTGTATTTATTATTTAGCGTTTTATTCCGCAGTGGAATTTCAGCAATCTGGTTATAGGGTCCAAACTAACCTATTGATTTGAAAGAAAGACTGGAATATGAATAGGAGAAGGCCTGAACAGAAACATGAGCAGTTAAAACGTAGTAATAATAATAATACATTCGTAGCCTTACAGAGCATGTTGATGGGGTCAGCGACCCCATATTTGAAAACTGAAAAGAATCAGAAGAAGAATGCAAATCACTATAAAAAAAAAAAAAAGAAGACTGATTGAAAAGTTGCTTAGAACGGGTCATTCAATAACATACAATCAAAGGCGAGCCACCCCTCTAACAGCTGCCAATCTTTTTGGATTCCCCAGTTGGATCTTTGCTACTCCCTAATTTTTGAGGCAGCGCACTCAGGGATCTTTTTGGAAGAATAGCTCGTTCCCCGATTATAGGTAAAATCACAGTCTTTATTAACAAATCTGATTAACAAGTAAAAGCTGCGTCTGACGTGTTTTGTGTCTACACATTCCTCAGAGAACCCTGAATATGTTCTTCTTAGTGACGGACTCAGGGTGGTGGCACCTGGGTCACAACGCCGACCGGGTAGGACTACTATTTTTCGGCATATACTCTGCAGTTGAGCGTGGAGGTTGGATAGAGTTAAACTGCCAAAAAAAGCTGAAGAGCTGGGTCTGGGGCAGGATGCACCCGGGCCACAGGATTTAAAAGGTGAGCATGCTCAAGGACCTGAATAAAAGCCAAGAGTCGGCCTAATGAATGTGGGATTAACAAGGGAACCACGGGATTTAGCACTGAATATTTTGTCTTTTTGCTGCTTAATCTGCCACTCAGTCTCGGACCACAAACAGGGGCGCTCAGCCAATGAGGCAGCCTGAGGCGCTCGCCTCCGGCGGCAGCACCAGATACATTTCCAGGGACGGCAAAAAGCCGCTCCTGTACTTTTAAGGGCAGAATTGCCGCGCTAGTGTTCCTGCCTCGGATGCCTCCCCTGCAGATGGGTAAGCCGGCGACTGGGGCGGCATTTTGAGGAGCCGCCCCAGGCAGCTTCTTCACCGGAATCGCCGCTGACCACAAAGGATAGCTAACCCTCTTTAATAAGGAGTACACTTTGGTCAACAAGACAACCGTTATCTAGGGCCAGTTTCAAATTAGGTTGAGTTGGTGAGCTCAAATAGGGCACATGTCTGCAGAACAGATAAACTGTGAAATACAATGGTTTTAGTTCTAACACAGGAAGATTAGCACAAGTCAAATAACATTCTCGGCACTCTAAATAAAACCTCCTATAGAATGCGGTTTTTAGGTGCTGGTGGAGCAGAAAGACATTTTTACACAAGTGCTTTTTTTAAAAAAAAAAAAGTTATTTTCACTGTAAGGCATTGCTCATCCTTTTTTGACTTGGTGGAGGTCACGAGAAAGCAATGCAGATAATACAAAACTATTAAGAACAGTGGAACGCGTCCAATGTGTTTTAACCTTGTATTAGGATACTGACCAACTGTCGGCCTGGGTGGCAGATGAGATTCAGTCTTGACGTAATGTTGTAGGATCCTGCACATGGAATTTGAAAACGTTTATACCCTTAAAGGGGACTTTTCACCCAGACATAAAAAGCTGTATAATAAAAGACATTTTCATAATAAATATGTAACCAATTTTTTTTTTTTTTTATGAAAACATACCTACAGTACCTGTTAGAAACATGTTTAAAAGTCTTAGCTGTATATCATGTATTGCCTGTCCCTCCTCTATGCCTTAAAGTGGCCATACACAAGCAGATTAAATCTGCAGATATCCAAGCCTGTATTTGTGGCGAGGCCACAAAGGCCTGGGCCTAGGGCAGCAAAAATTCAGGGGCGGTATCGAATTATCGACCTGCCTTTGGTGGCCATATCGAGTTAAGATATGCTCATTAGGCAACCTCGCCAAATGAGCGGATCTTATAGTGTATGTCCACCTTAGGCATAGAAGCAGGGCAGCTAATTACTTTCACTTTCCATTCTGTACATTCTAGATGTCACTGAACTCCCTACATTCCCCCTACGTCTCACAATCTAATTGTGTAGCCAGTGCATGGTCATCAGGTGCCCCATTCTGGCACATAAACAAGATTTTGGCATGATCTAAAGCTTGCCTTAAAGGAGAAGGAAATTCCCTGGGCACAAAAACACTCCCCTGTATTGCCCCCCTACCTCCTCCCCCCTGGCCTACCTGTCCCGCCGGGCAAATGCCCCTAACTTGTTACTCACCCCTCTGCGCAGGTCCTGTCCACAGAGCTCACAGGCACCATCTTCTCCCAAGCGGTCTTCTTGTCTCAGAATATCACACTCTAAAACATACTAAAAATTATCTCAAAGGTGAACAACCCCTTTAATAACAGTGTCCACAAAATGGCTGTAGCCTATTTGCTATGGTTGGAAATATCAAGACTAAAAGAAACAAGATTGAAATAATGTATGTAGTGAAAGTCAAGTTTATTTTCCTTGACTAACATAAAATAGAATTTGGAATTATTTTTTAGGATGACAGTTCCCATTTAATGGGACAAAGAGAGGCAAATCAATGATGGAGAAAGACCTAAGTGGGACTTGTGGATAATGAACATGGCTGTGGCAAGCAATCCCCATAAGCATTACTAGGAAGGGGCAAGCAATATATTCTGTATTAAAATAGATAAAGAGATATAGATTCACAGGAGGAGAGGGTCATTCTTTCCCTATACAGAACACTGGTAAGTCTCAAGGAAATACAAGTATTATTTCACACATCTTTATTTGCAAATACACACAATTCTGTTGTCACAAAAGCAAATTTCCCAAGGGTGATACATGATAAAAGAAAGTCATGCAAAACAAGACAATAACGTCTCAACGAAGCAATACATAATAAAACAGAGGTTGTTGCCTGTAAATGGCCCATAATCAGACTAAGGGGCCAGGGGCCCATCAGAAAACCTTAGACTGCAGGACCACTCTCCAAACTATTTTTCCTTCTATCTTCTTTTTTCTTCTTTTAATTGCTTCTCTATATATACTGTTGTCTATTCTTTTCTCTATTTCTCCTCTTTCTTCTCATGCAGAATATGCAGTGCCTTTTTGGCCTCCAGTAGTCAGTTGCATAAATATAGAGGAAGCAGACCCCACAGACCCAGGACTGGGTCTGCTTCCTCTATACAGGGGTCATTGGGGGGGGTCGTCGGTGACTCTCAGTTTTCCAGGCTTCAAGGGTGACCCGTGATTCAGGTCTCCCATACAGGGCCCAGAAGTTTTTTTCTTGCAGGTCCAGTCCCACATAGAAGAGCAACTAAGACTGAGACTTGACAGTTTTGCGCTAGGACCTCTCTTTATGCTGATCTCCTTCTGCAATACTTTCTATGGGAGGAGCTGAAGGGCCACATGGTGCATAATACTGATACAAACTGTCACCATCTTGCCCTGGTAACACTATCTTCTCCTGCTTTCACTATGTATTCCTTTAATTGCCATCTTGCCCTATCCTGCTGTCACCAACTTGTCCTACTGTCACATATGTTTCACTGTGATTGCCATCTTCTTAACTGTCACCATCTTATTGATAGCTTGCCCTACTGTCACCATAGAGTCCTACTGTCTTGTCCTACAGTTGCCATCTTCTCCTACTGTCTTAAAGGAAAACTATACCCCCAAAATGAATACTTCAGCAACAGATAGTTTATATCAAATTAAGTGACATATTAAAAAATCTTATTAAACTAGTATATATATTTAAAGTGACCTGTCACCCAGACACAAAAATCTGTACAATAAAAGTCCAATTTCTATTTTTTATTACAGCATTCATAGCTGTTGTAAGCTCAGTTAAAAATCTCAGCTGTCAATCAAATATTGTCTGCCCCACCTCTATGCCTTAGGCAGACAATTGCTTTCACTTTCCATTCAGCACTTCCTAGATGTCACTGCTCTCCACACATTCCCCACCCAGTTCCCTTCACCATTTAATTGTGTAGCCAGGACATGGGGATGGACATCAGCTCCCCCATTCTGGTGCACAAACAAGATTCTGAGATGATACAAGGCTTGTCTTAATAACAGTGTCCACAAAATGGCTCCTGCCTGCTTGATATTATTATGAATTCCCAGACTAAAGGAAACAAGATTCATTTAATTTATATAGTGTAATTAAAGTTCATTTTGCTTGACTAATGTTATAAAATAGGATTTTGAAGATTTTTTTTTTTTGGGTGACAGGTCCCCTTTAAGTAAATATTGCCCTTTTACATTTCTTGCCTTGAACCACCATTTCGTGACGGTCTTTGTGCTGCCTCGGAGATCACCTTACCAGAAATACTACAGCTCTAACTGTAACAGGAAGAAGTGTGGAAGCAAAAGACAGAACTCTGTCTGCTAATTGGCTCATGTGACCGAACATGTATAGTTTGTTTGGTATGTTTGTGTGAATCCTATGATCCCAGGAGGCAGTCCTTATTTTTTTAAAATGGCAATTTTTCTATTTATGATTACCCAATGGCACAAACTACTAAAAAGTATATTATTATGAAAATGGTTTATTTACATGAAGCAGGGTTTTACACATGAGCTGTTTTATGCAATATCTTTTTATAGAGACTTACAATGTTTGAGGGGTATAGTTTTTCTTTAATCTTACACTATGGCTAACATCTTACCCTACTGTTGCCTTCTTGCCATAGAGTTGTCTTCTTGTGCTAATGTCACCATCTTACTCTATGGCTGACATTTTACCCTACTGTCATCATCTTCCCTACTGTCACCTTCTTGTCCTACTGTTGTCTTCTTACCCTACTGTCACCATTTTCCCTACTGTCACCTTCTTGTCCTACAGTTGTCTTCTTACCTTACTGTCACCATCTTCCCTACTGTCAACTTCTTGTCTTACAGTTGTCTTCTTACCCTACTGTCACCATCTTCGCTACTGTCACTTTCTTGCCCTACAGTTGTCTTCTTACCCTACTGTCACCATCTTTCCTACTGTAACCTTCTTCCCCTTCTGTTGTCATCTTGCTGTATGATAACAAAGATCGCAATATTGTTGCCAAACCATACGTACTGTGACTATTGATCTTCTTAACTACAACTGCTGCACTGAATGGTCCCACTTAATCCCAAATTCATGCAAGGCTAGCATGACATAAAATAAATATACAGTATGTATGTATGATGATGGTATTTCAACTCTCTAGCATCATTCACAAGAGTGGTGGAGGTAAAGCATATCCATGCTGAACTATAAGTGTCTCCAAGCTGAAGAAGTTCAAAGAAAAAAGGTGGGCCACCGGCTCTTGTGGGCTCCGCTGGCCCAGATTCCCTTCCTGCCAAATCTCCCTGTCGCATCTACCTGGCACAACCACCCTTTATCAGGCAGGTCGCGGCAAATATAAAGTGCTGTGTGGCACCTTGCTCGGCAGGTGGCCCGGCTCGGCAGGGGACCCGGAGGGGGACCCTGCAACAGCAGCCCAGTGGGCCCCGGGCCCCCCAGTCCGACCCTGCCTGTGCCCCCATGCAGCCACAGGGTCTGCTTCCTCTGTAGTTACACCCCTGACACCAGATCCTTATGCCCCAACCACAGTGTGGCCTCTCCTCCAGTCCTGCACGAGGTGACAAATAAATCTAGAAGACTTGTGCAAAATATGGGATGGTGGGGGGGCACCATCAGTTTAAAGGTTATGTTTTTTGGGGAAAATTTAAAAAGTAGAGATTCTTAGTTGCTATGACTGGTGACCAGGGACCAAGATTGGGAGACTCCAAAAAATTCTGGGCTAGTTGACATGTCTAAGACTTGGGAATTTCCATAACACCCCTGGCACAATAGGAACCCATCCCTCCCACCAGAAATAATTTACATTGCACACAAGATACTTCCCGCACATTAAGACATTAAGTCGTGTATTACCTTTTATTTTTGTGACTATTTCTATTTCCTTTGTGGCAAAATAAAACAGTATTAAGACTTCAGTTAGGGAGTAGACATAGAGAATGATACAATGTCATGCTGAGAACAAGGAAATACAGGTATTATTTCACACATCTTTACATGCAAATACACACAATTCTGTTGTCACAAAAGCTAAATTCCCAAGGGTGATACATGATAGAAAGAAAGGCATGCAAAACAAAACAAGAACGTCTCAATGAAGCAATACATGATAAAACAGATGTTGTTGCCTATAAATTGCCCAGTGTCAGACTGAGGTGCCAGGGGCCCATCAGAAAACCTTAGACTACAGGACCATTCTCCAAACTATTTTTCTTCTCTCTTGTTTTTTATTGATTTAATTTCTTCTCCTTATATACAGTCATCTATTCTTTTCTCCATTTCTCCTTTTTGTTCTCATACAGAATATGCAGTGCCTTTTGGCCTACAGTAGTCAAAAAGACTAGTGGCATGAATATAGAGGAAGCACAGACCCAGGGCTGGATCTGCTTCCTCTATACAGGGGTCCGTGGGGGGTCATCAGTGACTCTAAATTTTTCAGGTGTTAAGGGTGACCCATGATTTCAGGTCTCCCATGGAGGGCCCAGCATTTTTTTTGCTGATACAGGCCCACAAAGAATATTTTTTATTCTTTTAACTGCTTCTCCTTATATATACTGTCATCCAGAGCCGGGCCGCGCTGGCCAAGCGCCCTAGGTAAGCCGGCAGTGCGCATGCGCGAATGGCCGCTCGCGTGCGCAATGCGCTGATTACAGTTCTTGCGCAAAAATGCTAAAGTACCACAGATAGTGGGGAACCGGACTAGAGGTAGGTGACAGAGGTGGTACGTGCCTGGCGCCCCCCCAGCTTTGCGCCCTAGGCTCGTGCCTACTCTGCCTACCCCTAGTTCCGGCCCTGCTGTCATCTATCTTTTTCTCTATTTGTCCTCTTTGTTCTCATGCAGAATTGTGGAATGGCCATGGCATGGACATACAAGGCAAATAGTTGGGGGAGTAGGAGGGTCCACTGACACCTGGGCCCACCGGGAGTTTTCCTGGTATCCTGGTGGCCCAGTCTGACACTGAAGTGGCCTTCCTAGCAGCCCTTATGAGTCTGAAGTCTTAACCTAACCCATTTGTTATGACTGGGAGAAGAAGAACAAGATCACTAAGGGGTGCAAGAGCTTGTTCAGTACTTTTCAAGTACTTTTCCACTCTCTACAGTTTGCACCTTGTGCCAGATAAAAAAAAACTGGTGCACGGTTCACACCAAGTCAGACATCAATCAGAAAGGCTGGAAAATCACCCCATGAATATAATCCTTGTCCAACTTTTCTACATGGAGAATAGGGGCATGGCCTTTGAGTCTAGCAACCTATTAGGCAATTAGACACCATATTAGTGGGTATATTATGCTGCTCAATTTGTCTTTACAATTAAAGATGCATAACAAGAATGAAGAAAGAATAAATGCTTGGCTTTGACTTGAAAATGTGCCTTATATTTTTTACAGAATATATAACAATAATTATAATTGTTATTATTATTATAAATAAACTTGGGTTTCCTATGGGGGATTCTATGTTGCACTGTGAAAACTGTCAAAACTCTTGCACATCATCGTAATGAGTTGTCGTTGTGCCAGATTTTGCAGATAAAGTGAACTGGTTAATAACAGAGGGTTGCTGTGTCATACCTGAGTTTATTTTAATAACAGACCATTGCCCAATGGCTTCTATGTTTGCTAGTACAGAGAGAGAGGGAGAGAGGGAAAAAAAGAGAGAGAAACAGAGAGAGAAACAGAGAGAGAAACAGAGAGAAAGTGAAGCTATCATACTCTACATTAATTTTTGAGGAAATATGAATAATAAAGATGAAGCCTGCTTAAACAGATTGTACAATTCTCTCTTACTTTACTTAAAAGTGCTTTAGTGCCACTTGCTTATCTGGTTCCCTTCTATAAAGTTATGTTTGGCACTAATGCTATGTACATATAGAAGTTCCTGCCACATTAAACTGTCAGGCATGTTTGACTCATGTGAGATACTGTCCTGTGAGTGTCAGTTGCTCTTATCACATACTGTATAGTAGATATACATTTCTGTGATGGGACGGTGGATATGCTCTTTGTATAACTCTTTGGTTGCCAGTAAACACATGGCTTGGCACTGGACAAAGAGAAAAAACGGAAATGTAAAATTCAGGTAAAATTTCAGGTTAAAGCTTGCCCATTGAGTTCTTCATTGCCCAGGGCTGTTAGGTATCCCTAGTCTTCAAAAGGGAAGGCACCATGAGATTCTGACTCTTTGGACCAGGGGAGTAACTACAGAGGAAGCAGACCCTGCGGCTGCAGGTAGAGGAGCCCCATTAGGCCCTAATTCATATACAATTTCAATAAATATTGGTAAAACAGGTCAACCTCTAAACATTTTAGGGACCTGAAAAATAATTTGTTGTGGGGCCCACATTTAGTTATGCCACTGCTTCGGACTCCATTTGCTGGAAGGAGTCGATGGTTTTGGAGGGCCCTAGGCTAAAGGTCACATTAGGGGAAGATATTAGACTAGCTAGATTGAAAATGGATCCTACAATAGCTCATTATAGCAGCGAGAGTCAGGCTGAGGGTAATTAGCAGAACAGCCAGAGGTCCCAGTGAGGGGACCAGAAGTGTTTTACCTTGAGTAATGCACCAGGTTAGGCTCAGGGATAACGACATACCAAGAGGAGCACCACTTTGAGGGCTGTGTACTCAGGGGACTGGGCACATGCTAGTGAGTACTAATGCTAGCTGTTACTGTTAAAGGGGATGTTCACCTTTAAATTAACTTTTAGTATGATGTAGAGAGTGATATTCCGAGGTAATTTGCAGTTGGTTTTCCTTTTTTATTATTTGTGGTTTTTGTGTTATTTAGCACAAGAAGGCACAAGAGTAAAAAAAAACAAGACCAAATGAAAAGTTGCTAGAATAGGTCATTCTGTGGCATAATAAAAGTTAACTTAAAGAGGAACCACCCCTTTAAAGGACTGTGAATGAGTGTAGTGCCATCTTTAATAGACAGAGTTTTCTGTTGTTTTAAAGAACCATTGGTGCCCAACATTTTCAAAGATCTGTTTCCAAGCTGAACAGTTACTGATGTTCCACCCTGCCCCTGCCTAATGTAACCACCAGGGCTAGACATTGTGGCACCCAAAGAATGCCATTACCTCCATATGAACCCTGAAATGTGCCTGTTCTCTAGTTCCTCTGACAGGATGGAATAAGTATTCCAGCATAGTGCCTGCAGCTATTTAAATATACTGTATTATATAATAAGGCATATTCTCTATTTGTTTTTGTTCGGCTTTGGATGTTGTCTAACCTGTATTTAACATTCAGATTTATTTTGAACAGAAACAGTTGCAGTTTGGCATTTATGAGAGTACATCAGGGCCAGAGCTAGGGGTAGGCAGCGTATGTATGTACAACTGGGGGTAGTGCGGGTGCAATTGCAAAACAAACATTATTTTTGCATCTCCCACTGCACTGATCCCACCCGTGTCCATCTTGACTGGTTGGCTGTGCACTATGAGCAATTATCGCCCCAAAAAAGTATGTGTTTTTGGATATATATATATATACATATATATATATGTAACACTAATTTGGTTACTGTCTCTTTAAATCACCACTTACCCTTGGCAATCCAGGGGCCCTGAGTCCCTTTTGCATTGAAAAGTACTGGGAACTGGGAATTACAGCGCAGTGCCTCCACCTAGTGAACACTGAGGAAGACACCTCAGGGGGTTACACTAGGAATAATAAAACACACAGTTTGCAATTTGAACCAATATAAACTTTATATAAACAAAAAGTAAACACTAGGGCAACTAATACACTCTGCACTCCTACACTGGGGACACGTGGGACACTACCTAAACCACTATTAGGTGCTTAACTGTTGCTTCACACAGTCCTTGGTAGATATCACAGTCCTTGGTAGATATCACAGTCCCAATCCTCCTGAAGGGGTTAATAATAACACAGGTCAAATGATTGTCCCTTCCCCAGAGCTCTTACTCCCCAGGTAGCGCTACCTTATTCCCCAAAAGTACCTCTCCCTTTTGAATGTTGGCAGCAGCTCTCTTGTAGCAGGTAAAGGGTTAACAGCTGTCTTCAGTATGGGGCCCCACGCTTGTATCCGTGCCAGTATCCTCCCTTGGGTGGCTCACTCACCGGGTGCTCTCAGAGGAATTCACACAGGAGATCACACACAGCTCTGCAGCAGAATCAGTCTCACTAGTGGCACCTTTCTCCTTCTGAGTTTGCAGCAACTTGGCAGGGGACAGGCTGGGCTCAATCTCCCCAGATTCAGCAGCTTCTTCTCTGCACCTCACAGTCTTACAGCTACTCACGCTGGCTCTCTCAGCTCTCTTCCTGGGAGACCCTGTGCTTTTGGCTCCAAAGTCAGGCACACCCTTTCTCCCCAGGATGCACTGGGGTTCCCAGCCAATCGGGTCACTATCCAGCATGCAACTGGGCTGGATGATGTCACTGGAAGACAAACAGGGGAAGGATTCTTCCTGTCCCCTACATTCTCCCCTTGGACAAACCGGCAACGACCTCGCTTGCCGTACGCCCTGGCATGCCTGAACAGTAAAACAGTCAATAATGTTGGTGTCACTACTGTTACCTGAGAACCTAACATTTGCCCTACATGAAGACCTGCGCTTACCCAGACCCAGTCCTTTAGATCTATCGGGGGTATCAGAGGTTTCAGGGACCACCTTCATGCCAATAGGGTTCTCCACAGTAGTCTTCTCTCGACTCAACACCTTATCCTCTTCAAGGGAGTCACTCTCACAGATGGAAGGCTCATAATAAGACTTCTGTACTGTAACATTTTTGTAAGTCTTACAATTCCGGGCCTGATGACCCATCACTTGGCACTTGTAACATCTTCCAAAGAAACTTCTACGCCTGCGGCGTACTTTACACAGTGCAGATTGGGTTTCACCTTCATCAGGAACTGGACAGTTTGGCTGGATGTGGCCAAGCTTGCCACACCGGTAACACTTAGGAATTTTCTTAGCCTCAGCTGGGGGTGGTCTGGCTCTCTCTGACAGTTGAGCTTTTAACTCCTCCAACTCTTTGCGAAGCTTCTTGTTTTTCTCCAACAGTTTAGCATCAGCAGGGGATTTCTCTGTATGCCCTGAAGTGGGACTTCGTCTGACCCTCACATAGGCATCCGCCTCCTCTCGCCGCACTCTCTCCATCAGAGCAATGTACCCAGGGGGTAACTTATCCTGGTAGTGTGCTCTAATTGTCATGGCAACAGGGTCACTATTCAGGGTCCCTCTCTTTAATTGGCGAATTCTCAGAGGATCCATTTCACCGTATGAAATTGCACCACGGCTCACTAGCAGTCTCAGGCCTTGTTCTAGCCGCACAAGATAAACAGACAAATCTTCCTTCTCTTTTTGAAAGGTAGAGTGGAAGCGATGAAGCATCTCTTCAGCACTCTCTACAGGGCCAAACGTCACCTCCAGGACTTCAATCAGATCACCTGAAGTAGCATCAGGGTGGCCAACCATATAGGATTTAACAACATCCACGGCAGGGACTGCGGAGACTCTCAAGGATCTTCCTTCTCATAGTTGTCTCGGGGCCAGTCCAATCTCTCACGGACACAACAGTGGAGTCTCTCCAGCTCTCAAAGGACTCTTCACCAGTAGGTACAGGATCTGTGCCGGAAAACACTTTAAGTCTCTTAAAATTACCATTCCAGGCCAGCTGTGTTAGTTGGTCAGTCAGTTGTCCCAGCGCGCTCACAATCTCTGGGGTATCCAGCCGGCAACCAGAGCTATGCCGACTCCCCTTGGAGACCACGCTCTCACAGGATGGACATCTCTTTACTTGACTCTTCCCAGCTGGTGAATCAAACAATGTCTTGTCCCGCAGCACACTTTCCTGTGCCTTCACAGCATACTGAGTAGTAAGGGCATCACCCTGGGAAGTTAACTCATCTGCATCATCAGACATATCAGGCAGAACAATCTTCCAGGGCCCTTCACTTTCAGCATCAATATCAGGGGGAACCCGGTCACGATCTATCTCTTTAGGGCTTTCTATAAGAACATTTAGTAGGACCCCAGCAGAATCTCTCCGTGACGCAGCCACTCTTGGGCGGTAAAAAGTCTGTTCCCCATCGAGAATTTGGTAAATAAATTCTTCTTTCACTCTGGGCACCATAGGCCCTACAGCGGCAACCTTTCGAGGGTTAAGTCCCAATGCAGTACACCACTGGCGAACAGTTTGTGGAGTTTCAAATGAAGACATATTTTCATCAAACATATCCAGCTTCCCAGTCGACATCTCAGCAGTGCCTCCAAAATGTAACACTAATTTGGTTACTGTCTCTTTAAATCACCACTTACCCTTGGCAATCCAGGGGCCCTGAGTCCCTTTTGCATTGAAAAGTACTGGGAACTGGGAATTACAGCGCAGTGCCTCCACCTAGTGAACACTGAGGAAGACACCTCAGGGGGTTACACTAGGAATAATAAAACACACAGTTTGCAATTTGAACCAATATAAACTTTATATAAACAAAAAGTAAACACTAGGGCAACTAATACACTCTGCACTCCTACACTGGGGACACGTGGGACACTACCTAAACCACTATTAGGTGCTTAACTGTTGCTTCACACAGTCCTTGGTAGATATCACAGTCCCAATCCTCCTGAAGGGGTTAATAATAACACAGGTCAAATGATTGTCCCTTCCCCAGAGCTCTTACTCCCCAGGTAGCGCTACCTTATTCCCCAAAAGTACCTCTCCCTTTTGAATGTTGGCAGCAGCTCTCTTGTAGCAGGTAAAGGGTTAACAGCTGTCTTCAGTATGGGGCCCCACGCTTGTATCCGTGCCAGTATCCTCCCTTGGGTGGCTCACTCACCGGGTGCTCTCAGAGGAATTCACACAGGAGATCACACACAGCTCTGCAGCAGAATCAGTCTCACTAGTGGCACCTTTCTCCTTCTGAGTTTGCAGCAACTTGGCAGGGGACAGGCTGGGCTCAATCTCCCCAGATTCAGCAGCTTCTTCTCTGCACCTCACAGTCTTACAGCTACTCACGCTGGCTCTCTCAGCTCTCTTCCTGGGAGACCCTGTGCTTTTGGCTCCAAAGTCAGGCACACCCTTTCTCCCCAGGATGCACTGGGGTTCCCAGCCAATCGGGTCACTATCCAGCATGCAACTGGGCTGGATGATGTCACTGGAAGACAAACAGGGGAAGGATTCTTCCTGTCCCCTACATATATATAACTATATATACACAATATATACACACACACTATGAAAAGTGATGATGGCACTCGCAGGATTTAAACAGCTGTTTAAATCCTGCGAGTGCCATCACTTTTCATATTGTATTGACTACCCTTGCATGAGCACCCAAGTCTCGACTGTTTTTAGGGTGTACGGCTCATACATGCTGCCATATATATATATATATATATATATATATATATATATATATATATATATATATATATATATATATATATATAATACACAAAAGCCATGAATATCTTGTAAATTATATCCTTATAAACGGTGAGTAGTGATGTCATCAGTTATAAACGGTGAGTAGTGATGTCATTTCTGTCACATGACTCACTAAAATTTGTGTATTATAATTAATAAAGTACCCCCAGTTGTAAAATATGAGGATATTATAAGTTACCTCGGAGTTCCATGACCTGTATAAAAACACTCGGCCTTCGGCCTCGTGTTTTTATATGGTCATGAAACTCCTCGGTAACTTATGATATCCTTATAATTTACAAGAGGGGGTACTTTATTCACTATATATATATATATATATATATATATATATATATATATATATATATATATATATATATATATATATATTATATTATATATATATATATATATACAGTATATATTATATACAAAAGCCATGAGTATCTTAAGTTAATGATATTCTTGTAAATGGTGACTAGTGATGTCATGAGTAGTGTTGTCACCTGACTCACTAAAACTTGTGTATTATAATAAATAAAGTCACCCTTGTTGAGAAATATGAGGATATTAGAAGTAACCTTGAAGTTCCAAGGAATGATTTCCATTTTCTCTGTAATAATAAAACAGTACCTTGTGCTTGATATAAACTATGATATAATTAATCCTTACTGGAAGTAGGGATGCACCGAATCCAAGATTCGGTTTGGGATTCGGCCAGGATTCTGGCTTTTTCAGCAGGATTCGGATTCGGCAAATCCGTCTGCCTGGCCGAACTGAATCCGAATACTAATTTGCATATGCAAATTAGGGGCGGGGAGGTAAATCATGTGACTACAAGGAAGTAAAAAATATTTTCCCCACCCCTAATTAGCATATGGAGTATATGCAAATTAGGATTCGGATTCTTTTCGGTATTCGGCCAAATCTTTCGCAAAGGATTTGGGGGTTCGGCCAAATCCTAAATAGTGGAATCGGTGCATCCCTAACTGGAAGCAAAAGCAGCTTATTGAGTTAATTAATGTTTACGTGATTTTTTTAGTATAAAGATCCAAATTAAGGAAAGAGGGATGAGGGATGTTACAAGTGGGAGCAATCAATATCTAAGTCTTCTTCAAGCCCCGATTCCTATATTGGAGATCATTATCAAAAGGACCAGGGAAACATCTGTATTTCTTGCCACTTGAGACATATTGGTTGAATCAATATTAGGTAATTGCACTTAGCCACTCCCAATTAAAAAGGAGAGAATATTGATGGATTTAGTTAACAGTGAAAAACAATTCCCACACCATGCCAGATAATTGCTTGGGTGGAATGAAAATGTGTAAATCCTACTTAAATGGTACAATTGCCAGTCTGGTATTTACTGTGGGAAAAATCTATTGAAGGTTGTTTTGACAAACACCCCTAAGGATCAGTTGTTGTTTATCTACTACTGCTTATTCTCATTCTGAGCTCAAGGCAGTCAAACCAGTTCCGACCCCTTTTCCCCTAGTGTTTGTTGGGTCAGGGCTAGTAAATACATAGGGGCAAATTCACTATGCGCCAAAGCGCCTAACGCTAGCATCAATTCGCTAGCGTTGGTCATTTTCGTTACTTCGCGAATTCACTAACGAACGCTGGCGTAAATTCGCTAGTGTTACTTCGCACCCTTACGCCTGGCGAATTTGTGCAACGGATGTAACTACGCAAATTCACTAACGCGCGCATTGTACTGAACGCTACCTTTTACGCTAGACTTCCTTCGCCACCTCAGACCAGGCGAAGCGCAATAGAGTAGATAGGGATTGCTTCAAAAAAAGTTCAAATTTTTTCTAAGTCCCAAAAAACGCTGGCGTTTTTTCTATATTATGGGTGATAGACTGAAAAAGATCGAAACATTTTTTGGGGCTCCCCTCCTTCCCCCCTACATTTCCTAACTCAAGGCAACTTAACTATACAGTGGGCACATGTGTAGGGCAAAAATTTGAATTTGGCGCAAATTAACCATCGTTAGTGTAACTTCGCTTCGCTTAGCGAATCAACGCTAGCGCAACTTCGCAACCTTACGCTACCCCTGAACGCAACTTCGGATTTTAGTGAATTTGCGGAGCGCTGGCGAAACTACGCCTGGCGAAGTGTGGCGAAGTGCAGCGAAGTTACGCCTGGCGCAACTACGAATCTTAGTGAATTTGCCCCATAATGTCTGCTGCTTTAAAACTCAGTAGCTTAAATGCTCTCTGCATACATCACTAAAAAAAGTGGTCAGAGATTCCATCTGAAGCCAACAGTTTCCATCAGAGCATGAATCTGAAACCACAACAGAGAGTATTTAAGGGTAGTGTCACACTAATGCTATTTGGGGGAGATTAGTTGTCCAGCGACAAATCGCCTCTTCTTCGGGCGACAAATCTCCCCACAATGCCTTCCCGCCAGCTAGAATCTAAATCGCTGGCGGGATGGCACTCGGAGAGCTTTGTTTTCTGAAGACGCCCGAAGTTTCTGCATGAGGCAACTTCGGAAAACTAAGCCCTCCAAGTGCCATCCCGCCGGCGATTTAGATTATAGCCGGCGGGAAGGCAGTTGCCCAAAGAAGAGCCGATTTGTCACTGGACACCTAATCTCCCGAATTTCCATGTGTGTCTCTGACCTAAAGGAACAGTAATACCAAAAAATTAAAGTGTTTTAAAGCAATAAAAATATAGTGCAGCGTTGCCCTGCACTGGTAAAACTGGTGGGTTTGCGTTAAAAACACTAATATTGTTTATATAAACAAGCTGCTGTGTAGCCATGGGGGCAGCCATTCAAAGCTGAAAAAGGAGAAAAGGCTCAGGTTACACAACAGATAATAGATAAGCTCTGTAGTATACAATGGGATTCCTCAGAACTCATCTGTTATCTACTGTGTGTCCTGTGCTTGAATGGCTGCCCCCATGGCTAAACAGCAGCTTGTTTATATAAACTATAGTTTTTTTTCTGAAGCAAACACACCAGTTTTGCTAGTGCAGGACACCAGTACATTATAGTGTCTTTTCCTTTAAACGACTTTAATTTTTCAGTGTTACGTCTCCTTTAAAGGGGTTGCACACTTTTAATTAACTGTTAGTATGATGGAAAGAGGGATGTTATGAGACAATTTGCAACCTATATCAATTTTCTACTATTTTTGGGCTATTTGGCTTTTTATTCAGCTGTTCTCCAGTTTACAATTACAGCAATCTTGTTGCTAGGTTCCAAATTACCCTAGCAACCAACCATACACTGATATGAATAAGAGACTGAAATGTGAATAAGAGAGGCTCTGCATAGAAATACGAGTAATTAAAAAGTAACAATAATTTTGTAGCCTTACAGAGCGTTTTTAGATGGGACCTATATCTTCATGAAAACTGAATCTACAGGCAGGAAAGGTATTTAAAAAGGGTGGCACATTTAGGGATGATAGTATGCACCAGTGGGGCTATAAGAGGGGCACTGTCACTGTTATTATAACAAAAACGGAGTTTATCTCACTCTAATTACAACAACTAAGGGCAGAGACACACGCTCAGATTCGGGGAGATTTAGTCGCCCGGCGATAAATCGGCTTTTCTTTTGGGCGACTAAATACATGAACTGCCTCCCGCCGGCTCGATTGTAAATCACCAGCGGGATGGCAATCAGAGCGCTTCATTTTCCAAAGTTGCCCGAAGTTTCCTCGTGAGACAACTTCAGTCGTCCCGAAGAAAAGGAGATTTGTCGATGGGCGACTAATCTCCCTGAATCTTAGTGTGTGTCTCTGCCCTAATACTGTAGCTTAGCAAATGACTGCAGAAATAATTATCTGGTATAACCTGAGAGATCACATTGAAATAGGAATGGCTACAACATTATTGGAGAGAGGCTGGTGGACTGCTTGCTGTTGGCTGTGCCAAGTCATGTGGTTATTACTGGCTTCACATTTGGGTTCCCCTAAAGCTTCTTTTCTGGCCTTGTGCTGGCCGACTTGTTGGGCACCGATTTGGGGAGCAGTGGATTCAATTCCCTTAAAGGGGTGCTTCACATTTACATTAACTTTGTTATATGTTATAGAATGGTCAATTCTAATCAACTTTTCAATCGGTCTCTGAAATTTATTTTTTTATAGTTTTTTTTTATAGTATTTGCCTTCTCCTTACTCCTTCCAGCTTTTAAATGGGGGTCACTGACCCCATCTAAAAACCAAATGCCTTGTAAGGTTACAAATGTATTGTTATTGCTACTTTTTATTACTTGTCTTTCTATTCAGGCCTCTCCTATTCATATTCCAGTCTCTTATTCAAATCAGCGCATGGTTGCTACGGTAATTTGGACCCTAGCAACCAGATGGCTGAAATTGCAAACTGGAGAGCTGCTGAATAAAAAGCTAAATAACCCAAAAACCACAAATAATAAAAAATGAAAACCAACTGCAAATTGTCTCATAATATCTCTGTACATCATACTAAAAGTTAATTTAAAGGTGAACAACCCCTATTCAGAAGGAACCTAAAAGGCATATGCTTAGATTCTGTCCATGGCTGTTAATGATCTCTCTAATTGTTACATCATGCAGTCGGCCTATTGGATATTCTCACGTGTTTTGTGGTCATATGCCCCATAGAAATTTTGCCCAGAAGGGCTAGGAGAGGCCTAAAACTAATAAAACTCTGGTGGTTCCATTAATAGGAAATCAGATGTGTCTGACCTATACCTACCTATTCTCCCAATCACAGTCTCCTCTAGTCGAGCACGAAAGAAATGACTGGTTTAAAATGCATGAACAGCAATGATCCTATTCGACTTATTCCATTTCCATGCACATCTGATCCCCACCGCATAATAATGTGGAATGTGTTGGAGCTTTATAAATAAAAGATGATATTAGTCTGCGCTTCTTAAGCTTTTACCTGTTTTTTTTTCCTTACAAATGATCAAGAAAATCTGTCATCTTGCGATGTGTTTATCTATCTGGATTGTATGGAGATATATTGATGTATATATATATATATATATATATATATATATATATATATATATATATATATATATATATATATATATATATATTTCTTATAGATGGACCCACACTCCACATTCATGTGAAAAAAAGGCTTTTATTTATTCATCACTCGTGCATCCAACGTTTCGGAGTTTGAGTGCAGGTATCATCTGAACATGAAAGTTATGTTTATATAAAGGGAAACAAATCCTCCTCTAACTTTATCACTTACCCCCAGTGCACAGCCCCTAGCCATTTTTTATGGAAGTTGTGGTTATATAAAGGGAAACTAATCCCCCCTCTAATTGTATTGCTTACCCCCAGTGCACAGCCCCCTAGCCATTTTTTCCATAGAGGTTATGGTTATATAAAGGGAAACAAATCCCCTCCTAATATTATAACTTACCCCCAGTGCACAGCCCCTAGCCATTATTTCATGGACGTTATGGTTATATAAAGGGGAACTAATCCCCTTCTAATATTATCATTTACCCCCAGTGTACAGCACCCTAGTCATTTTTTTATGGCACAGCTGGGCATTTCTTGTTTACCAAGGGGCTTTGCTGAGAGCTCTTATTTTAGGGTTTGTTGTTTTTAACTACATTTGTAGTTGTTAGTGCTTATTTTTTGTAGTTTCTGCTTCCATTTGTGCTTCCTTTTCCTAGGCACAAATGTTGCCTTGGTTGGGCTCTGCTGTCATTGTATGTTTATACCACATCCTTGTGATCAGACCACTGCCAGCAGCCGTGTTGCTGCCACTATTTCCTGTAGACTTTCCTGTCAGTAAAGCTTCTTCGGCCAGTGGAATGTGGCTGTGCACCCACTGCACCATACTCTGAGTGTTTGTGCCCATACTCAGGACCGCCATCAGAAATCGCAGGGCCCCGTACTACAAAATTCCCTGGGTCCCCTGGGCTGCGCCCACCGCAAGCCCTACTTACAGGTCCGCCCTCCCCACCATACAGTAGAAAAACAAGAAAAATATTGGTGGCTAGGGTTCCCACATGTTAATAAAAAATAAATAGATATTGGTGGTCAGGGCCCCCCATAAAAAACATTTGTGGCCAGGGCCCCCCCATTAAAAAATATTGGTGGCTAGGACCCCACATGAGAAAAAAAATGGTGGCCAAAATTGGTGGCCAGGGCCCCCCCCACATTATAAGAAAATTGGTGGCCCGGGCCCCTTAAACGTCCATGCCTTCCCAAAGTCAGCAGCTCTCAGAAAGATGGGGGGCCCGGCTAATCAAGTAAGTGTGGCGTGGCCGGGGCCCCCTTACCCTCGGTTCCCCCTACAACTCTCCCCCCCTGTCCCCCCCTGATGGCTGCCCTGCCCATACTGTATATGAATAATGAGGGTCATGTCTTAAATAAGTCAAATGTAAGTGTTATTTCATTCATGCCATGCAAATCAGGAGGTGTCAATGGGGACATCTAATTAATTACCTATTTAAATTAGTTCCTTCCTGCCTTACTTTGCTGGATCATTGACTCACTTCCTTGGTCTGATCCCTTGCTCCTGCATTCCATTTTCCTGAGTTCCTTGGTTTCTGAGCAAGTCCTTTCCTGGTTTTGACCCCTGACCTGTTATATGTTTGTTGCCAGCCCTGATCTTCTGCCTGATTAAGAACTACTGCCAGCCCTGACCGTGTTTCCGTTATAAATATGGGATGTGTTATCCAGAATGCTCCAGACATGGGGTTTTTCGGTTAATTGCTCTATTTATAATTTGGATCTTCACACCTTAAAGGAGAGGAGGAGGGAGGAAGGAGGGGGGTCTCCATGAGGTGGGGGGTACGGGTTTTTTTCTTAAAGGGTTGAATTCTCCTTTAAAGAAACAGTAACACCAAAAAAATGAAAGTGTTTAAAAGAAATGACAATATAATGTAGTATTGCCTTGCACTGGTAAAAGTGATGTATTTGCTTTAGAAACAAAACTATAGTTTATATAAACAAGCTGCTGCACAGCCATGGGGCAGCCATTCAAGCACAGGATACACAGATAAGATCTGAAGAATACCATTGTATACTACAGAGCTTATCTGTTATCAGTTGTTTATCCTGTGCCTTTTGCCATTTATTAGCTTTGAATGGCTGTCCCATGTCTACACAGCAGCTTGTTTATATAACCTTTAGAGTTTGTGGAGCAAACACACAATGCAGTTACATTATATTGTCATTCTTGTAAAGCACTTTCATTTTTTGGTGTTACTGTTCCTCCTAGAAAATCACTTAAACATGAAATAAACCCAATAGGCTAGGTTCACTTCCAATAAGGATTAATTATATCTTAGTTGGGATCAAGTACAGGCTACTGTTTTATTATTACACGGAAAAAGGTAATAATCTTTTAACATTTTTAATCATTTGATTAAAATGGAGTTATGGGAGACGAGCTTTCCGTAATTCTGGATAATCGGTTTCCGAATAACAGATGCAAAAGAAAATACAAGCAAAAGGAGTGTTTTCAAGTGTGCAAACCCAACATACGGAATATAATGTTTTGGGTTACTCAATGTGGGGGGTACCTTTGGGTTGTTTGCACCTCATATAACAGTTCTGCATATTTTGCTCTATTAGTGGAATGCCCTCCATTGATCCATACTGGCAGGGTCGGACTGGGGGGCCCGAGGCTCACCTGGGCTTCTGCCTCGGGGCCCCCCTCTGGCCCTCTCAGGGCATCTGAGTATGTGCAAGCTCAGGCGCGCGCACAGCAGTTTTGCCGCAAACAACAGGTCATGGCAGGAAGCAAAGCAAAGGCCCACTAGAGCCGGGGCCCACCGAGTTTTTTCCTGGTGTCCCACCAGCCCATTCTGACCCTGCATACCAGTATATGGACTTTTTTCTGTCTGCTATTGTTATTTGTTCATGCAAATTTATTATATTATTAAAATAGTTGATTTTGCACAAATACCTATTCCTGGTTATTCACAGCAGCTAACATGAGATATTTCTGCTATTTGTACTGTGACTCTAGCTTTGTGCCACTGCCCCTTAGTTAGGTGTCTGTGCCCTCATCACTGCAGTGAGATAACAAGTGGGATGGTGTCATTTCCGCTTTGCTGTTACTTTCTTGTTCATGATGCTTTCTAGCTATAAAGACTCAGTTACAAATGCAGTGCAACATTCAAGCACAAATCATCTTATTTTTCTACCATAATTCCATCATAATTGCAGACACGAGCTCAGACACACCCCTATTTAGAGAAGCTTACTCTCATTAAGGGGTGGTTCAACTTTAAGTTAACTTTTAGCATGTTATAGAATGGCCAACTTTTCAGTTGGCCTTATTTTTTTCTTTTCATAGGTTTTGAATTGTTTGCCTTCTTCTTCTGACTCTTTCCAGCTTCCAAATGGGGGTCACTGACCCCATCTAAAAAAACAAATGTTCTGTAAGGCTACAAATTTATTGTTAGAAATTTTACTTATGGTCACTAACAACTAGGGATGCACCGAATCCACTATTTTGGATTTGGACGAACCCCCGAATCCTTTCACGAAAGATTCGGTCGAATACCGTACTGAATCCGAATTTGTATATATGAATCCTACATATGCAAATTAGGGGTGGGAAGGGGAAAACATTTTATACTTCCTTGTTTTGTGACAATAAGTCAAGCGCTTTCCCTCCCAGTCCCTAATTTGTTTATGCAAATTAGGATTCGGATTCGTTTCAGCCAGGCAGAAGGACTCAGCTGAATCCTAATACTGCCGAATACCAAACCGAATACTGGATTCGTGCATCCCTACCAACAATCAAACACGGAAGCCATAAATACAGCACTCTCCAGGGTACATTTAAAAGGATCTAACTAAACCCCCCAAACAATATAGGTCTCTATAAAAAGATATTTGCATAAAACAGCTCATGTGTAAAACCCTGCTTCATGTAAACAAGCCATTTTCATAATAATATACTTTTCTAGTAGTATGTGCCATTGGGTAATCATAAATAGAAAATTGCCATTTTAAAAAATAAGGGCCACCCCCTAGGATTATATGATTCACTGTGCACACAAACATAACGTGGCCCTTATTTTTTAAAATGGCAGTTTTCTATTTAGCATTGCCCAATGGCACATACTACTAGAAAATGTATATTGTTATGAAAATGATTTATTTACATGAAGCAGGGTTTTACATATGAGCTGTTTTATGCATTATATAGTTATAGAGACCTACATTGTTTGGAGGGTATAGTTTTCCTTTAAAAACACATAATACCATTACCATCAATAAAATCTATAGTGGGAGCTCCCAGCACACAACTAAATACAAACTGTCACACCAGCACCCAAGCTTTGTTTTGATATACGTAGAAAACAGGGAAGCTTATGTTAACTGCAATTTATTAATTTGTTCATTTTTTATAAAATATCCAGTCCAGACACCCACAATCAAATGATGTCCAGATAAAGTGCCTTAGCTAGTAATTGTGCATTCTGTGTCTCAGTATGTGGGAGTTGTAGTTGCAACCAATTAAATCTGAAGACACAATTCCAACTGGACCGTCAAACAATTGCTTTCCGTGCAGTTCCACCAAAAAATATATAAGCGAATTAGACTTCCATTATGGCATCTGGTTCACCTCATTGGCATCTGGGGACCTGCAGATACATATGAATCCATATGCGCACTTAAAAAACTTTGACCAGCAAATTAGTCAAAAACCATGGAAAACCACAGGGAAAATTAAATGTGTCTGCAGGTCCCTGGATGCCAATGAGGCTAAGGGGTAAATTTACTAAGCGGCAATAATTCGCCAGCGATGGCTTCTCAGCCATCGCAACACTTCGACAGTCGAAAATTCGCTCAGACAACACAAATTTACTAAGATGCGAACTTTAGTCCCCATCGACGAACGCTGGCGTATTTTCGCTAGTGTTACTTCGGCAGTGTGAGCAAATCAAAGCGAAGAAGACGCTAGTGTTCAATTCTGCCTAGCGCAACTTCGTTAGAGTTCTTGTGCTCAGGCTAATACGACGGGAAATTTAAAGTTGAATGCACCTCTTTATGTTACATGGTGCATCTAATACATTACATTTACACTGATAACTACACAAGGGAACCTTAATAAAGTCAATTGAGTTGTTATAATGCCCCACACAAGCCTATCACCCTGAAAAAAGGAAAAGACGCCAGCATTTTTTGAACTTCGCTAGCGAAGTGACGCCTGCACCTGTTAGTAAATCGCCAAAGTCACTTCACCCTTTAGTAAATCTGCCCCTAAGTGCGGTGAAAAAGTCGGTCCATGAGTATAATTATGATACAGTGCTGAAAAAAATGTACGGATTGTCTTTTGGTATTGAACTTTGAACCAGGTGCCTAATTTGCTTATATATTATTTGTTGGCACTGCACGGAAAGCAATTGTTTGACGGCCCAGTTGGAAGTGTGAAGCTTCCTGCTGGCACAGCCAGATACAGATTTGGGGGCCATATGTTTGCTGTTGCTGCTGGGCTGGGCGCTGGCACAGGTACATAAATACTTGGGGGCAATATGATGTGATCAGATTTATTTTTGGCTGCTGCTGGCACAGGTAAAGATTGGGGGCAATATGAGGGCTGCTGAGCTTGCTGGTACAGGGGGCAGTAATTTAAATGTACACTTTCTTGCTCTCTTTATTTAAAAACCATCATGGTAAGGAGTGAAATGGTAATGCAGGACAGGGGGCACTGATTGAAGCTCTTGCCTAGGGTGCCAAACTACCTTGTGCCTGCCCTGGCAAGGATGTCACTCATATGTGAAAAAAGCTAAGTCATATTAAGACATACCCATAAATCCATATGCCTCCTCCTCCCCTGTGTATAATACAGTACCCCATCATTTGATTAAACACCTTAGGGGCCACTAACAATAATTTTCAAATGCTAACAAACCCCCAGAACAAATACCAAAGTATGACACACACAGGGAGCATAGGGAAGGCAGAACAGAGCAGGAGACAGGAATCAGGACCAGTCTAATATGTACTACATACAGTGACACAGTGCTGGTGCCCCATTAGCAGTTTGAAAAGGTGTGAATAGGTGAACAATGTGGGCAGTTTCAGTCTGGGTCTCAGGTGGAACAGTACAGGGTTTTATGGTGTGAACAATAGAAGTGTCACAAGTGTGAACAATACAGGGCGATCACAGGTGTGAACAATATTACAGTGTGAATTTGAGGTTTAAACAATGCAGGGACCAGTTAATCTCTGTAGTGATACCTTTTAAATCTTACATATGGTAAACAGACACAGCAGGCAGACTTTGATGTGGAGGGCCACATAAGGGGGGTCGCGGGCCACCAGTTGGACAGCCCTGCTCTAGACTACCAATTGAAACTGGTACATTGTTATATGCTTTATTATATCTCTGCCTAAATCTAATGTGTTACTTTGTTTTGCTTTTTCCTGGATGTTTTAAATTTTTGGACTTTTTATGGATCTTATCGATTATAATAGCTATTAAATTCTATTGATTTCAAGTGGAATTGATTTTTACTTCTATGGACAGTATTTTCCTTTGGACACTTTGATCACTCTTTCACTCAATTGGACATTTGATCTTTAATTGATGCTTACGGGTGTTTCTTTATTAATTGTAACTGATCAATTTTTAATCTTTTTGTTATAATTGCTCAGTCTCATATTGCACTTTGTTAATTTTTTCATTTATTAATTGATTTTTGTTCACTTAAATTAATTGTGGTCACACCCACTTAATGTGTCAAGTTACCTACCTACGCTTTAAATTGCTTTGTGCTTTACTTTCTAGTATGCTTGATAAAGGGTCCACCCTGAAACGTTGCATGCTACATTTAATAAATTTAAAGCGAGGGTTTCACCCTGCCATCATTACCTGCGTGCCAGTGAACATAACTATAGAGGAAGCAGACCCCAAAGTTGCAGGGGGGCACGGGGAACAGGGGGGCCCAGACAGTGATAGAAAACCCCCTCATCTCCAGCTTGCACTCTTACCTGCGGCGAGGAAGGGAGATGCAAGTCGCAGTGGGACGGGTCGGGAGTGGGTGGGGCGGGGAATGGACGGAAGGATGGAGAATGGAGTGCGCCGGGCCCCTCTGAAGATTTTTTTTTTTTGCAGTGGGCCCTGCTGCACTCCAGTTACAGCACTGATCTCTCACCTTGCTTACTTCTGATATCGACCATTCCCACCATTGTGTCTCAACCTCTTCATCTTTTTCATTGAAAGCTCTTCTGGGCAGGGCCTTCTTCACCTCTTGGGGCACATTTCCTTAGCTCGAGTGAAGGAATAGAAGAAAAAAAACTTCGAATTTCGAATGATTTTTTTGGCTACTTCGACCATCGAATTGGCTACTTCGACCTTCGACTACAACTTCGACTCGAACGATTCGAACTAAAAATTGTTCAACTATTCGACCATTCAATAGTTGAAGTACTGTCTCTTTAAAAAAACTTCAACCCCCTACTTCGCCAAGTAAAACCTACTGAACCTCAACGTTAGCCTATGGGGAAGGTCTCCATAGGCTTTCTAACAATTTTTTGGTGGAAGGAAAATCGTTCGATCGATGGATTAAAATCCTTCGAATCATTCGATTCAAAGGATTTAATCGTTCGATTGAACTAATTGCGCTAAATCCTTCGACTTCGATATTAGAAGTTGAAGGATTTAACTTCGACAGTCGAATATCGAGGGTTAATTAACCCTCGATTTTCTACCCTAAGTAAATGTGCCCCCTTGTATTGGATTTTATTCGCTATGTATGCAATTCTGTATGTTCATTGTATAAATTGTTCAACGTTGTGAAATATGTTGGAGTTTTATAAATACATGTAAATAATAATAAAGTAATAATTATAATGACGCATCCAATGCAAGTTGCGAGTGATGCACCAATATGGAGGCAGATTAGCATCTGTTTTTGAAAATGATGAGCTTGTTGCATCAATAAGGACCAAAAGAAACAAGTCCTGTACTTAACAACCATATAAATATGGGAGATCTGAACCTCTAGTGTAATAAAAAAAATAACATGACACTTTAAGTTTGTATAGGAAAACAAAATGGTATTATTATAAAAAGGGGGTAATTGATGATGACGGCCCTTTAATCATTAATGAGTTTATTATTACCGTGGAATCAAATTGATGACAGTAAGATATTTGAAGCTCAGGTGCTCTTGTCATCAGCATATTAACAGATAATAATAACCACAACTGATGTCGGCCTCCTACGTACATTGATGTTATAACTGCCAGCTGCTATTATTACCGGTGTCACGTCCCCCGCACATGCTTTCCTTTTGCACCAACCATAGCGACTTTCTTGCTGATCACATCACATTTTATCTTGTTTTAAAAGGTCACATCAGAGGGGACATTGCATTCATTCTATTGATATATTACAGATTGAGATATAGAAATTTCTTAACCTTTTTTTCAGTGCCTGAACTGGAGTGAAAAAAATTGAAATGATGCTCTGTGTGCTATTTCTTTTTGGTATTTCCTTTTAATGCACAGTTTGATGGCCAGTATGTATAGATTTACTTATGTGACCTGTAAGGAACCCAAAGCGAAAATTGTGCATATGACTTTTCTTGGCTTCTGCAAACACAGCACCTTTTCTGTGAATTGTGTGTCATAACATAACACTACCCATCTTGTTCTTTATCACCCAAGATTATTTAATTTATATCATTCTGTCACTATTCTTTAATATGCTGCTTCATTTTCTCTTTTTGTTCCCACTGTTTTCTTCTTCTCTCCTTTTCTCTATAACCCTCTCTGATGCCTCCACCTTCTTCATCTGTTTAACACTTCTCTGTCTTCTCTACTTTTCTCGCAGCAATTTTTTCTCTCCTTTTATCCTCTATATATTTAGCTATATTTTATTTGGCCTCTGCATTTTATTTGTGTGCAGAAGTGAAGAGGAGCAAAATAAAGTTCCGGGATTGCAAACTCTTGCATCCCCATTGAGAGGATACTATTTCAGAAGTGAAGGGATGGCATCCTTGTGCATCCCTCCCCAATTTCAGCACTGCTTTTTTTTAATAAATAAAACTTTTTTTTGTCTGCAGTTCTCCATAAGGTAGACAACCCCAGTACTGTCGGGTCACCATTGTGGGGGGCAAGCAGGATCTTGTCAGAGTCCTAGTCTAAACAGCGGGAATGGACTTCCATGAAAGGAGCTGGGCTTATTTTATAACATGGTAGAGTTTTGGTGGGCAGATCACACTGGTTGGGTTGGGTTGACAAGAGGTGTGTGGTTAACAATTCCTGATGGTAACCCTGACTGTTCCTATTGATTGACATCAATTTAACATTTATGTAATCCAGAAACACACCTCTATCACTGACTTTGGCTAATTCCATCCCTCTAATTGGATCTTTAGAAAGAATCTATTTAGAATGGGAAGCAGAACTAGCTAAAGATCTACTTTACTAACAGGAACACAAATAGTAGGGTTCATTTAATCAGAAGGAAATATGCTTCCCCCTTATAAGAGCCAAATTTGTCTTTGCTAGAACCTACAGAACTATGGAATTGCCCATTCTTGTTCTGTAGGCTTGAAAAGAATCTGGTAAATTTGGAATTGGCTCCAGAAGAAACAGAAAACAGATGGAAAAAGCTCTCAATGAAACCTTAGGTCAAGGGAGCAGTGTTGTGACCTGTTATTTGCTGGTACGTTGTATTGTATAACACAGTGGTGGTTAGACCTTTGTGATTCAATAAGTCTTTGAAGGTCGAACCTTTACAGATGCATGACAATACCAGTCATCATGCTCACCTCCAAATCCCACCTTGGCCTTCAAGAAAAGCATAGTATCCATAAGAGCAAATAGAAATCCTCCCCACATCTAACCATAGCTGACTTGAAGGTGAAACCCATAGGGGGTAGCCCCTCAGTTTGGCAACCTCTGCCACAGGAGTGTAACTACAGAGGAAGCACACCCTGTGCCTACGGGGGGGCAGGAGGTATAGGGGCCCCATGAAGCCCTAATTAATTTGTAATTTTAATATATATTGGTAAAACAGGACAACCTCTGGAGAGTTTGGAGGCCCCTCAAATTATTTTGCTGTGGGCCCAGTAATAATAGTTATGCCACTGCACTGCTGTAACAAGTAGGTGAACAGACGCCCCTTTTGTTCATCCTTAACTTTATGATGATGTAGAGAGTATTATTCTGAGATCGTTTGCAATTGGGTTTACACTTTTATTTCTTGCCGTTTTTGTGTTATTTAGCTTTTAATTCAGCAGTTCTCCAGTTTACAATTTCTGAAATCTGGTTGCTATGGTCCAAATTACCCTAGCAACCATGTATTGTTTTGAATAAGAGACCAGAATATGAATAGGAGAGGCCTGAATAGAAAGATGAGTAACAAAAAGTAGCAATAACAATACTTACAGAGAATTACGGTAGTTTTTTTAGATGGGTTGGAAAGAGTCAAAAAAGGGAAGTAATTAAAAAACAATAAAAAAATAACGAAGACCAATTGAAAAGTTGCGTAGAATTGGCCATTCTATAACATAGTTAACTTAAAGGTGAACCGCCCCTTTAAAATAGCGGCATCTTCTTGCTAAAACATAAGTGACAATGAGTCATATGATCATTAACACCATCTATAGTGATATATTTTACAGAGTACTCATTGGCTTTTGTGAATTGTATATACATTTATTGCAGTCCTATTTATATCACATTCTAAGAGAATGAAATCTGGATTCAAGGGAAGCTTCATTTCTACCTTGATACCCAACAGAATGAAAGCAAGGACCCAATTCTTTCTAACTGCTCTTTCACATGCACTCAGTTGATGTTGCATTGGATGGAGCTGATAGTGACTTTGTAGATAAACCAATACAGTCATTGAACAGCATGGGGGAAACAGTAAATCTGATTGGTCAATGTGCTGGGATACTGACACTGGGATAGTGGGGCTCAATAATATCACAAGTGACTTCATTCTAACCATACAGTAGCCAGAAAGTGGTTTCTCCCCTATGTCCCCCATCTTTGTTTTATCTTCTTTTCCTTTTCCATTGCCTATATCCCTCTTCGTGTTCTTATCTTTCCTTTCCCTTACGTTCTTCTCTCTTCTTTTCTTTAGTTTTTTTTAAGTAGACCTGTCACCCAGACATAAAAAGCTGTATAATACATATCCTTTTCAAATTAAACATGAAACCCAAATTATTTTTTTTCATTTAAGCATTCAGAGCTGTTGCAAGCTCATTTCTTCTGGGGCACAAACAAGATTCTGAGATGATACAAGGCTTGTCTTAACAGTGTCCACAAAATGGCTCCTGCCTGTCTGCTATAATTATGAATTCCCAGACGGAAGGAAACAAGATTCAAATTATTTTTACAACGTAATTAAAGGAGAAGGAAAGCTACTGAAGCAGTTTATTGCTAATAGATTAGCCATAATAGTGCAAGCTATAACACTATTTTTATTCTGCAGAATGCTTTACCATACCTGAGTAAACCACTCTAGAAGCTCTCTGTTTGTTTAGGATAGCAGCTGCCATATTGGCATTGTGAGACATCACTTCCTGCCTGAGTCTCTCCCTGCTCACTATAGCTCTGGACTCGGATTACAGCAGGGAGGGGGAGAGGAGCAAACTGAGCATGCTCAAGCCCTAGCCCTGGAGGTTTAAGCTGAAAACAGGAAGTCTGATAAAGAAGCCCATGTGTACACAATAGAAGGAAAGAAATGCTGTGTTTCTTTTGACAGAGGACTCAGAGCAGCATTACTTTGAGGCTTTACTGGTATATTTATATAGACCTTTCTGATAAAGCTTACTTAATTTTAGCCTTTCCTTCTCCTTTAAAGTTCAGTTTACTTGACTAACATGATAAAACAGGGTTTGGAATTATATTTTTGGGTGACAGGTCTGCTTTAACCTAGTGGTCCCTGTATCTGTTCTCTTCACCCCCATTCTTAGCTACACGTCTCTTTTTTTCAACCTGCACTTATTTTTGATATTCCTGGAACACTGGACCACTAAGTGGGTAGAGTCCGACAACTCTATTGTAGACCTAGAGTGTTTGCACAGCTGGTCTTTCTATGTACCCAATCCACTTTATATATAAGTTGAATCTTGTCCTTTCACAAAATGACCCCCCATGATAAAGCATGCCTTGCTGTAATTGTATACACAGAAAGACCAACTGTAGAACCCCTCTAGGTGTAAAACAGTGTTGTTTGACTCTATGCACTTAGGGGTCCAGTTCCTTGAGTTTTTTATACTGTACTTTGCTGTCTATGGAGCCCAAAGCAGGGCGAGGGCTCTAAAAATACATTTGAGGTCCACATCTAAACTTTGGGCCTCCAGTTGGACAGAACTAGTCAATAAGAAGGGCCACCTTAATGCAGACAAGAAGAGGAGGCTAATCGAAACCTTGATATGGAGGTTGCGGAAGTTTGCCTAGCTGAGTTGGGAGGTTTATTGGTGTATGACCTCACTTTTAATTTTAATTAATTACAATGAATTATTTGAATGTTTATATATGTTTGCTTTGGTTGTTATGGTGCCACCTCTCTTCCCTGACGTTATCCTCATTCCTATCAGCAGTAAACTTACATTTTAAACTGACAGAGGGCTCAGTCTATTCTAGTCTAAAGACATCCCGTAGGAACCAACTGGATTTATCAGACAAGCACCTTGCTCACCATCTGCACTAAACAAGGACTTTGTTCCCTCTCCGTAAACTGTTTTCTCTCCTTTCAAAACAGTGGATGTGTGTGTATATAGTAAATATTGTTTTTTGTCGATAGATACTCAGGCAGCATTGGCTTGATAAGAATAAAAAATATGATTGCCTATAAATATGACTGTTGTTGATACATGAACCACGTAGGCGTGTGACAGTTCCAGGCCTCGATGGTGTCATATCACAAAGAAAAAGATACAGCGCATGGTACATATCCATATTTAAACAGATATTTACCAGTGAATTGGTATGAAAGTAATGGAGCAAGAAGTGTGCTATGTATCTATACCATTAAAGTGAGCAGCATATGGCTGCTTAATGAAACAGAAGCAATGTACCGGTATATATTTATAGATCCCACATATAGGCAGGCACTTAAAGGGGACCTCCATCCCTTTTTCTCTTTTTTTTTATAATTGACTTTTCAATATACATTCCATTTATTTTAAATGCCATTTGTTTTAAAGTTGGAATAGCAACTTAAATCAGTAAGTTTATGTCTCTTTCTGCACTGCTGGTTCAGATTTTTGAAAGAATCTAAAAGAAGCCAACACTCCTCCAGGCAAGATACTAATTCCAACAAGGTTTCTGTTTCATTGTTTCAAGAATCAGAACCAGCAAGACAGATACTAGTAAGGGACAGACAAATACTGATTGCAATAGCTATTATGCTCCATGGTCACGACTGTGGGTGGGTGGATCGAGCCAAGAGGGGGCGTATGGATGGGGGGTCTTGGCACCATTGTCATTCACTGCAAATACTCAAAGCTGCTGTCACTTACTTCCTGAGCTTAGGGACTGACTAACGATATATATGTAAATATATAAACAGTATATATATATATATATCCCACAAGTAAGGTCCGCACTCTCAGGTCTTAAAAAAATAGAAAATGTTTTATTTGCATGGAAGACTAACGTTTCGACCTCTCTGAGGCCTTTCTCTTTTTTTCTTTTGAGAAAAGCTTCGGAGAGGTCGAAACGTTAGTCTTCCATGCAAATAAAACATTTTATATCTTTTTAACATCTGAGAGTGTGGGATAAATTTTCTAATATTTTGGACACTGCTCCCAGGCACCTTTGAACTGAGTATCGAGAGTGCTGACTCCTCCATGGATTTTATATATATATATATATATATATATATATATATATATATATATATATATATATATATATATATATATATATATATATATATATATATATAAAGTTCCAGTTGTGGTGCACTCCAGGCAACTGTTCTCTTCATGCCTGGGTGCTGTCAAATACATTGTAGTAGTTCCCCAAGATTGACACACTCCAGGACTTCAAAATGCAGTTTAGAAAAGAAAATTTATTGTCAACGTTTCGGTCCCGTTCTGAGCCTTTCTGGGCCTAGTAATGTCTTGAGAAAGGCCCAGAACGGGACCGAAACGTTGACAATAAATTTTCTTTTCTAAACTGCATTATGAAGTCCTGTACATTAGGCGGGGGTTCAATGATTCTGTGACCACAAAATACATATAGACAAATACATGAGTCCTCTGCACTCAACCCATTATCAATATATTTATATGAAGCCTTGAGAAAGTCTGTCTAAGACGAAACGCGTCGGCTGTGACGTCATCCAAGGGGGCCCAAACACCGCACGCTGACTATGCCGGCAAATTAACAACTTCATACAGCGGAACAAATCGTGGTGGAGCTGGGAGGACCTTGAATTGACTCTTTATATGTGCATACCTCAAGAAAGTTTTGTGAGTGAAATTTTAAACTTTTAAATTCGTTTAATAAATTGTTTTACACGATGTTAAGCATATGTCCTTAGATGCCTAAACGAACGGAGCAACAACGAACGTTCTTAGTGCGAACAAATATTTAAAACGTCTGTGAGTATATTCGTATGTCAAACACAGGCGGTGAATTATTTACACTCTGGTGAACGGTTGCGGGGTGATTAAACCGCACAGGTGGAGAGACACGGTCTTACTTTTAATAGCCACAGGGGTGTTATATATCTAACAAAGAAATACTACACCATATATTTTTTCTTCTTTCCCCGAGCTTCTAGCGCTGGTTTATCTACCTTGTATTCCTACTATATATCCGAAGGAGAACGGATTTCCTAACCGGCAGAGGGGCGTGAACTACAGAACTTGGATAAAAAAATTTTTCTATTGTCCTCTGCACTCAACCCATTATCAATATATTTAAGAGAGAGACATTTTGTGCATACTGCTACTGAAAAATGCCTTCCCCAATATATTTAAGCTGGCCAACTACGTCAAAGTCATCCCATATCTGGCCAGTCCTACGCTCAATTTTCATCTGATTCATTAAGAATTCTATTGCTTCATTATACATTTTACAAAGGGACTAAGTTTTACCCGTAACTTACTAGCTGCTTTCAAAGTAAAACTCCCAAACTTGGCTGCCCTTTTATTAGACACCAGTGGGATCACCTGACTATAGTTGGGAAGGGTGGGAGCTACAACATGGAGCTGGTCACTGCTCCTGTATAAAATATAACAAACAAGGGAAAGTTGTGCTCACCACTAATTTTTAAAACCATTAGGCGGGGGTGCAATGAGGCTGTGACCACAAAATACATATAGACAAACAATCCCTGTGTTGTTTAAAGGGTAAGGCATTTTTCAGTAGCAGTATGCACAAAATGTCTCTGTCTTAAATATATTGATAATGGGTTGAGTGCAGAGGACTCTTGTATTTGTCTATATATATATATCTATATATATATATATATATATATATATATATATATATATATATATATATATATATATATATATATATATATATATAATCCAAAAGTAACGATCAGCACTCACAGGGCTTAAAAAATAATAAATTTATTATGCAAAAAATGGACTGACGTTTCGACCCGCACTAGGGCCTTTCTCAAAGTATCAAACTAACAGTGAAATTGTCTTAAATACACTTCCTGGCGGGAAAAGCATCTGGAATGACATCACTGAAACAGTAATCCGCATTAAAGGTCAATGATACTATATAATCCATACAATTAAAAAAACTTAATGGCATTTAAAAAACTCCATGTTAATCAAGCATTTGATTACAAAACGTTAAAAACAAAGCAATTTATAGCACTATTCTTTGTCAAGCAACAATGTTGCAATTCCCCATACTGCATATATCAATTAATTGCTGGTGCTATTTGAATGTAAAGTATGAGAAGAAGTTAATATAAATAGGTCCTATCGATACATATACTGATTGTAGCTGTAAACATACATACTCCATAAGTCACTGTCAAGCTAGATCCTCCATGCAAAACATATGTTATGGAAGATCATCATTTTAAAGAATTTGAAAAAAACTGTATATTAATTTACCCTTTGTTTCCAAACTTAATCGTAGAAGTTAACAATGTTGCTATACCCCCACAAAGTCTAATAAGAGATCGTCCCTCTGTTCTGACTAGAAGTTATTACTATATATGTGAATGGTTAATAAAACTGGCATACGCTTATGTTGCAAATCATTAAGTCCCCTGTGTGTGTAACTATTAGTGTGTGATTACACCTAACATATATGTGCACCAATGTTATGTTAGGTGTAATCACACACTAATAGCCATTCACATATATAGTAATAACTTCTAGTCAGAACAGAGGGACGATCTCTTATTAGACTTTGTGGGGGTATAGCAACATTGTTAACTTCTTCGATTAAGTTTGGAAACAAAGGGTAAATTAATATACAGTTTTTTTCAAATTCTTTAAAATGATGATCTTCCATAACATATGTTTTGCATGGAGGATCTAGCTTGACAGTGACTTATGGAGTATGTATGTTTACAGCTACAATCAGTATATGTATCGATAGGACCTATTTATATTAACTTCTTCTCATACTTTACATTCAAATAGCACCAGCAATTAATTGATATATGCAGTATGGGGAATTGCAACATTGTTGCTTGACAAAGAATAGTGCTATAAATTGCTTTGTTTTTAACGTTTTGTAATCAAATGCTTGATTAACATGGAGTTTTTTAAATGCCATTAAGTTTTTTAATTGTATGGATTATATAGTATCATTGACCTTTAATGCGGATTACTGTTTCAGTGATGTCATTCCAGCTGCTTTTCCCGCCAGGAAGTGTATTTAAGCAATTTCACTGTTAGTTTGATACTTTGAGAAAGGCCCTAGTGCGGGTCGAAACGTCAGTCCATTTTTTGCATAATAAATTTATTATTTTTTAAGCCCTGTGAGTGCTGATCGTTACTTTTGGAATCTATGCTGAATTTATGGACCGTGCACCCAGGCATCGTATACCGTTATTTCGTGAGTGCTGGCACCCTTTTGAGTATATATATATATATATATATATATATATATATATATATATATATATGTATATATACATATACAAACAAGTCACACTGCAAGGCTGATAGTAACTAATTCAGATACTAATTACATGGCAGCATGTATATGTTAGGGCGGCACGGTTTTGGGCGCCTATTTTCTTTGTTTTTTTTTTGTTTTTTTTAAAACCCTCCACACCCTCCGCCATGGATTTCCAAAGGAAATCCGTTGACGGGGGTGAGGGGTAGGGGGTCCGAGGAAGAGTGCAGACGTGACGTCACACAAACAGCACGCTTTGAGAAGTTTAGGGCTATTTGCCAGGCCCCTACTGTTGCCTTCATTAGGGGGATGGCTGTTGGAGACCCTCAAGTGAGCCCATTACTTGTGCCTTCAGTATTGTGATGGCATTCTGTGTGGAGGGGAAGGCCCAGCGCCATGTATTTACCAGTTCGGCTGCTAAATCGTATAAAAATAGGTTTTGTGCCACTAGTCTCCCCCTTTTTACTAGGAGTTGAAGAGTGGCCAAGGCAATTCTAGGTTGGGATTTGTTCCAAAACATTGAAATTTCAAGACTTCTAACAGTACAAAACACTTCCTTGTTTATTGTTAACGGGGATTGTCTGAAAATGTATGTTAGCTTTGGGAGGATAATCATCTTAAAAAATATTAATTCTGCCACATAGGGACAACGGTAAGAGTGACCAGGCTTCAACTTTGGACTCAATGTACTTTGCCTAACAACATATTTAATAAGATTTGGGGAGACTGGTGTTTTCAGGACCCTCTGGATAGCTAAATTTCCCTCCTGGACAGAAAGCAACCTGCCTTATACCAACAATTACACCCGCATACATACCAACCATTGTAACACTTAGGGGCAAATTCATCAAGGGTCGAATTTCGAGGGGTTAAATCCCTCGGAATTCGACTGGGGAATAGAATCGAATAGAATCGAATAGAATCGAATAGGCAATTCGGGCGAATTTATGCGCTGGCGAATAGTCGAATTGGCGAATATTTGCCAGGCGAATAGGCGCTCGATCGAATATTGGCTCGAAGGATTTTCATTCCATCGAATGTCTTTTTATTCGATCAAAAACTTGGAAACCAAGCCTATGGGACTTTTCCGTAGGCTTTTAAAGCAATTCGGTAGGTTTTAGGTGGCGAAGTAGGCAGTCGAAGTACTTTTAAAAGAGACAGTACTTCGACTATCGAATGGGCGAATAATCGCAGCGCTTTTGCGCTCGATCCAGTACTTCGACTATCGAATGGCGAATAGTCGCAGCGTTTTTGCGCTCGATCTATTCGAATCATTCTAATCAGGCGAATTTACGCCAATTCGATAGTCGAGGAGCACAAAAAACGACTCGAAATTCGAAGTTTTTTTACTCTGAATCCTTCACTCGAAGTTAGTGAATTGGCCCCATAATGATTGCATTCTCCTGCCTGTATATATATACACTTGATCAGACACTAATCCAATACCATTCTACCTAATATTGTACTGTTCTTGTCTGTTTGTGTTGTTAAAACCGATACGAAAATGACCTTTTAAAAAAAAAAAAAAAAAGATGGCCTAACAAAATCCAAGATGGGGAGTAGGGATGTAGCGAACGTCGGAAAAAAAGTTCGCGAACTTGCGCAAAAACGCGAGCGGTTCGCGAACGGTTCGCGAACCCCATAGACTTCAATGGGAAGGCGAACTTTAACATCTAAAAAAGACATTTCTGGCCAGAAAAATGATTTTAAAGTTGTTTAAAGGGTGCAACGACCTGGACAGTGGCATGCCAGAGGGGGATCAAGGGCAAAAATGTATCTGAAAAATCTGCCTGTGTGTGCTTGGAAGAGATAGTGTAGGGGGAGAGCTGTTAGTGATTTCAGGGACAGATGATAGTAAGTTTGCTGGCTAGTAATCTGCTTGATACTGCTCTGTATTGGAGGGACAGAAGTCTGCAGGGATTTGAGGGACATTTTAGCTTAGGTAGCTTTGCTGGCTAGTAATCTACTGTTCTCTTTAAACAACTGCCATACGTTGACCTTGTAGGCATTGTTTGCCCAGTTTTTTTGGACGCAGCCACTGAAGCACAGTTGCCAGAAAAAATATGCCATATAAATGCTGAAAATAGTAATTTTTCGCCATACGTTGACCTTGTAGACATTGTTTGCCCAGTTTTTTTGGTTGCAGCCACTGAAGCACAGTTGCCAGAAAAAATATGCCATATAAATGCTGAAAATAGTCATTTTTTGCCATATACGTTGAGTCAACGTATGGCAAAAAATGACTATTTTCAGCATTTATATGGCATATTTTTTCTGGCCTCTGTGCTTCAGTGGCTGCGGCCAAAAAAACTGGGCAAACAATGCCTACAAGGTCAACGTATACACTACTACAGCGGTGGATACGGATTACGTAAAATATATGAATGCTGCTTGAAAAAAAGTAACTCAAGTGGTTTTTCTAGAGACGATAATATTATCAATATTTAGACAAAATGTGAACAAGCTCACACAGCTAGATGGCGGTTTGAAGAAAACACTGTGCAAATACTGCCCACAAGATCAACGTATACACTACTACAGCGGTGGATACGGATCTCGTAAAATTTATTATGGCTGCTTGAAAAAAGTCACTCCGGTGTTTTTCTGGAGACGGTAATATTATGGATATTTAGACAGAATGTGAACAAGGTCACACAGCTAGATGGCAGTTGGTTGAATAACACACTGGGCAAAAAATGCCTACAGGGCAAATAATGCCTAAAAGGTCAACTTATACACTACTACAGCGGTAGTAAAATAAAAAAAAGTAAAATAAAAAAAAAATGAATATTAAAAAAAAAAATTAAAGTTGGTGCTGCTGAACTACTAGGAGCAGCAGATTAGCACAACCCAGTCCCACTCCCCAACACTGCTAGACTAATAGCACTGGGCTCTTATAGTAGTAGTAGTAGTAGTAGTAAAACAACAAAAAAATAAATAAAAGCAGTCCTTACAAGGACTACTGTTATTGCAGCAGTCAGCAGATGAGATCAGAAGCAGGACAGCTGCCCACTGCAGCTACATACAGAGCACTGCAGTAGAAGGTAGATTACTAGCCAGCAAAGCTACCTAAGCTTAAATGTCCCTCAAACCCCTGCAGACTTCTGTCCCTCCAATAACAGAGCAGTATCAAAACGATTACTAGCCAGCAAACTTTCAACTGTCCCTGAAATCACTAACAGGCAGCAGCTCTCTCCCTACACTATCTCTTCAGCACACACAGGCAGAGTGAAAAAATGCTGCAGGGCTTCGGTTTTTATAGGGAAGGGGAGTGGTCCAGGGGAGAGCTTCCTGATTGGCTGCCATGTACCTGCTGGTCTGGGGTGAGAGGGCAAAAAAAAGCGCCAACAATGGCGAACCCAAAATGGCGAACGTCGCGCGACGTTCGCGAACTTCCGGCGAGCGCGAACACCCGATGTTCGCGCGAACAAGTTCGCCGGCGAACAGTTCGCAACATCTCTAATGGGGAGCTGCTAGGGACAATTTTGAAGGCCTGGATCATGATTGCAATAGGGTTGCTGAACCTCTGGGCTTGTACATTTAGTTCCATACATAAAATACAGCAGTTCTAGCCATTTATGTTTTTACTCTTTAGTTCTCCTTTAAGTTTAAGTGTAATAGATACAATATATATTTTGCTCTGAGCAATCATAATTGAATAACTAAATAGTGATGCCTGGAGGGAATTTGGGCTTATGGATGAAGAAAATGCTGCATGAGTTTTCTTACCACAGGCCCCAGACAAAGGCTTGAAGACAAAATGTTGCACTGCTTCCTTATCAGACCGAAAAATAAAATCGTGGGCACTCGTGGGAGTCTGCTCAGAGCTTTGGGGACTGCCATCTGCAGCACTTGCAATATGAATCTGATGAGTAGGTTCTATCTGTTAAAATGATGGAATACAATTCTCTGGCCTAGCACTGTGGTGCTCTCTCATCACTATCTATAACAAAATGCTGAGCCACAGGAGATATAATAGCATTGAACCCATGGCAAAGGCAGGGTGTCCGTTTGTCTGATAAGAAAGTCCTAGTATACTAGTATTCTACTCCTCAATTCAAGTGCAATTCTTACATTCTTCGCTATTTGCTGTATCCAGGGTCAAAAAACCTGGACCCCGCCGGTGCTGCCCCCAGGCCGCTGATTATGTGGGTGGCGGCGGCCCCTGGGGGGGGAGTGGGGGCACGGCAGGGGCCCCTGGTGGGCCTTGCATCCACCAGTCCGACCCTGGCTGCAGTGTCAGACTGGGACACCAGGGGCCCACGCAAAAACTTTTTATCAGGGGCCCACCAAGTAATCTTAGACCAGGGACACAGTTTCACTGCTATTTTTCTTCCTCTTCTCACTTAACCTCTATTCTCCTAGTCTTTTTTCTTTACATACTATAATCTATTATTCCATCTATTTAGCCTCTTTGTTCTCATTGAAATAGGGAATGGTCATGAAATAGGCCAAATGTCTAGCAGCATGAGGGCCCACTGACACCCGGGACCACCAGGACTTTTTCTGGTATCCCTGTGGGCCAGTCCGACACTGCCTGGCTGTATCCCCAGTACTCGGACCCGATAAAGCAGATATATGCTTGATTATAGGACACCTGCCTTTCATTTTTGAATCTTTGCATCAGATTTGGGGGATCTAGAACATCCATTTTCTGTTCTTGACATGAAAAGAAGTGTAGGAAGAATCACTGATACAGGGGCTCATTTCCAAAGTGAGCTCGGCACAATACTACTATTATCCTGACAATTTGTTGTGGCTCTCCACCAGGTCTGGACAGAGAATCAAAATAGGCCCTGGCATTTCAAGTACACAGAGGCCCAATAGCCCCCCACCAGCCCAATAAATTGTGGCCATCTATTGCATCTTACAGCAGCCCCTCTGGAACCAGAACCAACATATTGCCAGTCTGGGCCTGGTCTCCACTGTTGGTTGGTGGAACTCGCAAGTTAAAAACATTTGTGCAGATATACCATTGGCATTTGGCCGACACTGCCATCTAATACCAGCAGCAGACAATATGCCCCTGCTACTCCCAATGCTATACACATTATTGAAAGCTCGCAGAGCAGTGACAAGGGGAATCTCAGCACCATAACCCTCTCAATGCTCCATATGGGTCAGGCCATATGGTGGGCCATGTGTGGTCAGTATGTACCATTTTTATGTGATATTTAATAAATTCTTAATTTGTAACTTGGGACATATATCTTAGATATATCCATATGGGTCAGAACTTCATTTATTAGTATTAGGAGTGGTGACGGGCAGAGTGGGTCATTTTGTCTGCTGCTTTTATACACTGGATACCAGTGGAAGTCAAAATGCCCCCTATGTCAGAGGCCTAATGATTCTCCAAACTGACGAGTGTTACTGAGCTGCAGGGATGTAACTACAGAGGAAGCAGACCCTGCGGCTGCAGGGGGCCTGGGAGGTATAGGGGCCTTATGATGCCCTAATTCATATACAATTGTAATAAATATTGGTAAAACAGGTCAGTCTCTAGATATTATGGTGGCCTGAAAAATAATTTGCTGTGGGGCCCAGTAATATCTAGTTACACCACTGCTGAGCTGACCAAATGTTTGAAAATAATGAAATGAATAAAAGGTAGTTGATGTGTATTTCTATACCTGCACCTTCAATCAACCTTTTTATTTGTACCCTGTTTGTGTTCTGGTTCCCAGCATCACGAGTACAAAGGACAGATCTGGTTAGAAATGCACAGTGTCCAGTTTTTTAGTTTGGATTTTGGCTAAATTATTGCATGCAGGGTCAACATCTCTTGTCGGGGCCCAGACTAAGGGGTCTTTTTACTATCAAATTTTGATTTTTTCAAATTTTCCAAATCTCCAAATATTTGTGGTTTTCCCATTTTTTTAAAAGCTCTAAAAATTTAAATTTAAAGATTCATTAAGTTTAAAAACCACAAAAACTTCAAATACAAAACTTTGCCAGGTAAAAATGGTCAAGGGGAGCTGCACTGATCTTATTGGACCATTTAAAATCAATTCAGACATTTTTTCCGCTAGGAATTGTCCACAAAAAAACTAAACTTTTTAAAGGTTTTAGAAGTGTAGATTGAATGTCCTTTCCAGTGGACAAGATATGGTTTCTTGAGTCAGAACAAGAGGCAGCAACGGGTTTCCAGGGATTCAGAGGGACTCTAAGTGATGGATGTGCTTTTTTCAGGGAGAGCAGGGAATTAGCGAGGCGTGTGATGGAATCATAGGAACTTGGGATGAAGCCAGGGGAGTATTGAGATAAAATACCTTTATTACAGAGCTCTAATGAAAATATAATGCACTGTTCTCTTACCGTTATTCACTTTGCTTGAGTCACAGAGACAATTTGGTCAGGGGAGCTTGCACTCTGCTTTTTCACATACTGGTACTGCTATCCTTGCTTATTACTAGCACAGGTGCGGGAACTGTTATCCAGAATGCTCAGGTTTTCCGGATAATGGATCGTTCCGTAATTTGGATCTTCATACCTTAAGTCTACTAAAAAATCATATAAGCGTTAAATAATCCCAATAGGCTGGTTTTGCTTCCAATAAGGATTAATTATATCTTAGTTGGGATCAAGTAAAATCGTCTGTTTTATTTTTACAGCAAAAAAAGAAATCCCTTTTAAACATTTGGATTATTTGGGAGACTATGGGAGACAGCCTTCTCATTGTTCGGGGCTTTCTGGATAACCAGTTTCCAGATAACAGATTATATTGAAGTTCTGTGAAAGCAATGCATGCAATATGGGAGGATAGGAGATGCAACTGCACAGGGGGTTCTGACTGTAAACCCGTAGGCGAGCACCATTTCTTGGAAGCAGTTGTTTATACCCCATTGGAAGAAGAATTGTGGGTACACCTGTGCATTTCAGACTTTTCATATGCTGCCAGTTCCCAATGCTAAGTAAACGTAAACTGCGTCAAAAAATCAAGTCAAGTTATTTGAGAGCAATTCAATTATATCTTTAGGGCACAAGCTGCATATTTTCTTGTGCATGAAATGGCACTTGCTCTCCATTTGCTTCAATTCAATGATTTCCTATGACCCAACATGCTATGTCTTCCTTCCCAATATTGGCTGGTGAATTCATATGAACATTTTCCTATCCACCCATTAAAGGGGATCTATTGCGAAAATTAAAATTTAATATAAACTTCAGCTCACTCAAATAAGAAACTTTTTAAATACAATCCATTAACAATTCTGTACTGTTTAAGAAATAATCAAGTAAGTCTTCAGTATGTCACTCTTCATGCTGAGGTCTGGGTCAGATTTTGATCGACAGGTAGGTCTAATACATCTTTTAGGGGGTGCAAACACACTGCACACAGAGAAACAGGATTTCCATCAGGATTTTCCATTTTTAAAGAGTGAGCACCTAGGTTAAGTGTGCAACCCCCCCCCAAAGGATGCATTAAACTTAACTGTCAATCAAAAACTGACTCCATCTACTGCATAAAAACAAAAGGATAAAAGACAGGTTGCTCAGAGGGGGTGGGGGAATGAAGAGTAACTTGATTATTTCATAAATGGTACAGCATTTTTTTTTAAAGTTTTTATTTAACATTTTCAATTATACATTACATAGCCCAACAAGTAGAAGTGGAAAGAGAAAAAGGAAGAAAAGGCAAGGACAAAAAAAGAGCCTGTTTGGCCTTAGTAAATCCAATCCCAAGAGGTCTAATTAGGTGCGGGTAACCCTTCAGACCCTGGAGTATTACATTTGAGCAACTAACTATACAGGAAGCAGACCCCTCAGTTTCAGGGGGGCCCAGACTGTGGGGTCTGTTTCCTCTGCCCTAGGGCCCAACGATCAGATCCTAATGAATGGGAACGGGCGGTCAGATCGAGGGACCGCATCAAGGAACAGATGCAGCCGCGATCCAACGGGATTTTTAGTCCCATCCGATCGAGATCTGGCCGACTCGATCGGGGAAGCCCGTCGGGGGGGCCCATACACGGGCCGATAAGCTGCCGACTCTGTCGGCAGCTTTTATCGGCCCGTGTATGACCACCTTTACTCGCGAGGAAGGGGATGCAAGTCAGGGAGGGACGTGGGCGGGGTTGGAGTGGAACATGAGCAGAGTCTGGGCAGAATGTGGGTGGAATGAGGTGGGCCGTAGGCGGGAAGTGGGTGGGAGGATGGGGATAGGAGTGCATTGGAACCTCTGAAGTTTTTTTTGCAGGGGGGCCGGTGCACTCTAGCTACACCACTGCTTTCTTATCCAAGTAAAACAGCTGCAGGTAGCAAAGCTTAATATAGTTATTCATAGGTAGCATTCCCATTATTCGCAGGCAGGGCCGGAACTAGGGGTAGGCAGAGTAGGCACGTTTCCAGGGTGCAAAGCTGGGGGGCGCCAGGCACGTACCTGCTCCAGCCCCTACCATGTGTTTGGTCCCTTCTCTCCCAGTGTTCTTGCACTTTCGCTCACGTTGATACGCACTTCCGCGCATGGAGCGTCAAATCGCGCATGCACACTTGAACAAACCAACTCGCGCATGCGCGTGCTCTGGATATGTGTCTTATGGGGGCCCCTTATTGTATTACACCTGCCCCCTCCCTTGATGGGGGCTCTGCTGGTAACACTCCTGCCTAATGAGCAGAGCAGGATGAGCAGCTCTGTTATAGAGATGGCAGTTGTAATACGTATGGCACCCACAGGGGTGCTTCGCCAATGAGGCAAGTTGAGGCTGTCGCCTCAGGCAGCAACGCCCCACTAGGTACCAGGGGCAGCAAAAATGCTGTTCCTGGTACTTTAAGAGCGAATTTCCAAGGGAAGGGGGGCAGCAGCACCTGCTGCTGCCTCAGGCGGCGGAGGGGCCAAGATTGCCCCTGGGCACCCATTTAGTTTCACTAGAATTATCTATATGAAACTGATATATTGGTTTACAAGTATGAGACCTTTTATTCAGAATGCTCGGGGTCTGGGGTTTTCCTAAAAATGAATCTTTCCATAATTTGGATCTTCATACCTTAAGTCTACTAGAAAATTGTGTAAAAATTAAAGAAAACCAATAGGCTGTGTTGCTTCCAATAATGATTCATCATATCTTAGTTGGGATTAAGCACAAGCTACTTTATTATTATTTTTATCATTTATTATTACAGAGACAAAAGAAATAATTTTTTTTTAAAAAATCTGTATTATTTGAATAAAATGGAGTCAACCTTTCCGTAATTTGGAGCTTTCTGGATAACGGTTTTCTGGATAACAGATCCTATACCTGTTTTCATATACATGGGTGAACTCGGCTTAACAGGGTGCTACTGGACTGCAAAGAAAGGTGTCCTATTGTAACACTACACCATGAGGCCTATTCCTTCTGCATCTCGCTGTTAGCTCTGTTAATATTTGTACTGTAAACAAATACTCAGGCTCTTATGGGCCACAGGGTGGTTCTAGCAAACGACAAAGGCAGTTATAGTAGGTGCTTCTACTCCAGTGAAAAGCAAATAAAAGGTTTCTATACCTGTACAGGCTGTGATGTGGAGTGTTTGACTGCTTATTGACCCCAGCCAAAGTGTACTGTAAATGACCAGCAGGGGGCAACAGAAGGGTCACGGGCAACTGATTTTTTTGTATAGGGACCGAGGAGGAGGCTGGATGGGAAACAAGCAAGCAGGTGTTTACAAGTAAAGTAACTTTTATTATAAATGGGGAAAACAGAAATAGAAAGAGTTACCCAAAGGTAGGCACAGGCACATAAGGGCAATGCAGGGAACGGACCTTAAAGTGCGTGACCAGTTTAACATTGGCCTTTGTCATGAGTTATCCTACTTGTCAAGCCACAAATGGATGTACAACACACAAAGGACCCACATACATAGTATAAATGACTATCTATCCTGAACAATCGGAACAGTTTTCACTTCCTCATCTGCCAATGCATCATGAAATGGCTGGTATAGTAACAGCGCATAGCATTGGTAGATAGGACCTTCCACTCTATATCCATGGGCACAGATATAGTTCAGGATTGCTGGGCCCCAATATATGTACAATGGACTCATATGTATGACCAGGGTGCCAGGACTCAACTATAACTTGGAGGTAAAAGTGGCTACTTAAAGGGGTTGTTTACCTTTAAATTAATTTAGTATGATGTAGAGATTCTAAGATAATTTGCAATTGGTTTTCTTTTTTTATTATTTTTGTTTGTTGAATCGTTATTCTTCCTATAGGCTTCAGCCAACAACCACTTCACTTAAAGGGACTGTTAACCTTTAAATTCATTTTTAGTATGATGTAGAGACGGGGTCCCCAACCTTTTTTTACCCGTGAGCCACATTCAAATGTAAAAAGAGTTGGGGAGCAACACAAGCATGAAAAAGTCCCTTGGGGTGCCAAATAAGGGCTGTGAGGACAGGCTCTACTTGACACTATACATAGTTTTTATGCAATTAAAACTTGCCTCTAAGCCTGGAATTCTAAAAATAAGCACCCGCTTTGAGGCCACTGAGAGTAACATCCAAGGTGGTTGGTGAGCAACATGTTGCACTTGAGCCACTGGATGGGGATCAATGATGTCGAGGGTGATGTTCCGAGACAATTTGCAATTGGTTTTATTTTTTTATTATTTGTGATTTTGTGTAATTTAGCTTTTTATTCAGCAGCTCTCTAGTTTGCAATTTCAGCAATCTGGTTGTTCAGGCCCAAATTACCCTAGCAACCATGCACTGATTTGAATAAGAGACTAGAATATGAATAGGAGAGGCCCAGATAGAAACATGAGTAATAAAAAGTAGCATTAATAATAAATGTGTAGACTTACAGAGCGTACAATCTGGAAAGAGTCAGAAGAAGAAGAAGGCAAATAATTCAAAAACTATAAAAAAAATAAAATAATGAAGGCCAATTGCAAAGGTGCTTGGCATTGGCCATTCTATTACATTACACAAGTTAACTTAATGGTGAACCACCTTTTTAATTAACATAATATGTTACAAGTTTGCCTAGTGTTAGTACATCAGGAAAGATATGGCCAAACACTGAACAAGTAAATGTTTTTACTTTGTGTGACGAAGACTGAAAATGATTTAAGGATTCGGTTCAGCCAGATTTGGATTTGTATGAATCCCAAGCCCAATCCTGGATTCTATGCATCCCTACTCATTTTCTTTCTTAGTGATGAGTGTTGGCCATCATATGCACGTTTCTAATAATACCACATAACATAAGAAAATATCAGTTAAAATATAGAGTGTGTGTATATATGCATTTATTATTTATTCATGACTGTAAAAGCAAGAGGACTCGGAGATTATTTAATTATCTTACCTCAATGGTGCCTAAGGGAAATTGCAATTATTCGTTCTGACAGTGAAAACTGAGCTTTTCCTCGATTCCCTCCATAGAGTATACAGTAATTAGTATTTTACCAGCCTCATTTATCATTTTCTGGGTGAACTCTAGATTTTCCATGACAGTTGCTGCATTTCCTCTCCTGCGCCAGAACTGGTCATGGCTTTGCCGGCACCATTCAAAGGGAGCGATAGGATAAAGGCAAATGAATGCAAAACTGCTGTTGATTAGGCCCAGTTATTTCTGGTGTGATTTTGTTTTGTTTTTTTCTACATCTTTATCTATTCAGAATCTGCAACAATTGCTAATCCTGAATTGGTTCCAAATTAGAGCTAGTCCACACGAGGCGATTCGGGGAGATTTTGTTGCCTGGCGTGTGCATTAGCGCAGGCGACTTTTCTTTGTAGCCTATAGGGAAAAACGCTGAGGCAGTTTGAGGAGATAGTCACTCAAAAGACGAGGCGATTAGTCGCTAGGCGACAAAATCTCACTGAATCTCCTTGTGTGGCCTTACCTTTATACCTGCACAATGTACATGTAGAAATTTCTAATCCTGGCCCCTCCCCCCCTTCCTCTGGAAATTCGCTCTTAAAGTACCAGGAGCAGCATTTTTGCCGTTCCTGATACCTAGTGGGGCGATGCCGCCTGAGGCGACAGCCTCAACTCACCTCATTGGCGAAGCATCCCCTGGCTATGCAGCTATGAAGGATGGACCTGAAAGGATTATTCGGCCTGCTGTCAACGTTGCCACACAGTCAATGTTGCCACACAGTCATCTGAGAGGCTCCCAAATCAACCATGGACCCTACTGAGAAACTGAAAGGGTTCCCTATCTACCACACAGCATGCTGTGCATTTGAAAGGTGTTCCAATCAACTATGCAGCATGTTATCAATCTGAAAGGGTTCCATGTCCACCATGTGCATCTCAAAGGGTTCTCAATCGGCCATGCACTCAACTGTGCATCTAAGAGTTTTCCCAAACAGCTATGGGCCCTACTGTGCATCTAAGAGGTTTCCCAATCGGCCATGAACCCTACTGTGCATCTAAGAGGTTTTCCAATCGGCCATGAACCCTACTGTGCATCTAAGAGGTTTTCCAATCGGCCATGAACCCTACTGTGCATCTAAGAGGTTTTCCAATCGGCCATGAACCCTACTGTGCAGCTAAATGGTTTCCCAATCTGCCATGAACCCCACTGTGCATCTAAGAGGTTTCCCAATGGGGAAAGAACCATACTGTGCATCTAAGAGGTTTCCCAATCGGCAATGAACCCTACTGTGCATATCAGAGGTTTTCCAATTGGCCATGAACCCTACTGTGCATCTGATTGGGTTTCCAATCAGCTAAACACCCTACTGTGCATCTTAGAAGTTTCCCAATCGGCCATGAACCCTACTATGCATCTAAGAGGTTTTCCAATTGGCCATGAACCCTATTGTGCACCTGAGAGGGTTTCCAATCAGCTATACACCCTACTGTGCATCTAAGAGGGTTCCATAGCGGCCATGCACCTTACTGTGCATCTGCATGGGATCCCAATCAGCTAATCATCCTACTTTGCATCTAAAAGGGTTCCCAAACGGCTACGCAGGATTTGTATTTTAAAATATAACATCTTCTCTAATTTCCCTGACCTACATATTGGCAATTGCATTTATTGATCTTTATTGGATATGTCTCCCATGCAAGTTTCACTGCACCTGATTTACATTATAGATGGTCTGCCTGCAAATGGGCAACTTTTAGCTAATCACATGCATATACTGAGCACATGAATATATATAGTGAAGAAGAGAAGTACATATAAAAGGTAGGAATATCAATATTATATCATATAAGGCGGCAGCTATCATTTCCATGGATGTTGTACCGTCCCTGCAAAAAAGGGAAACTACTATTATAAAGGCAAATAATTTACACACATTGAATATGCATAAACAAAAACATAAAACTTTTATTGGACAGAGTCCTTAAGGCAAACAAAATCCTAAATTGAAAGGAATAAAAAAGGAACATCTCTCCTTTCCTGCAGCAAGAAAGGGGTGTCCTGTTTGTAAGCGATGCAGCAATTCAGGAGCAGCAGTATCTGCAGTCTCAGTGCAGGGATAAAGAATTACTGGGTTTGGGGAGAGCAGCCCTAAGCTTTATTGCAATATAAATAAGTCAGGAGACAATGTGCCAAGTGCATAGATTTAGCAGAGGAATCCTGCGCTATATTGTGCCAAATGATTATCTGGAGTAAACAGACAAACAGCCAGCCAAATCCACTAACCAACAGACAATACTCTCTCATTACTAGGATGCGTGTTTGTAAACACTTTAACCTCCTACATGCCACGGATGGTGCCAATGCATCTCTCTGTTCTCCTGTCAAGCCTTGTCCACATAGCTTATTTGCAATTCTACTGCCTCCATTTAAATACTTTATACACATTTATATATATTTACATGGCCTTTAAATTCCATCTTGTTCATTATTGTGCTTCAATACCTAGTCATGCTGATTTTCATTAGTGATCACTATGTCAGTGGCAAATTATATAAAGCAATACATTTTAATTTTGTTTCTAATATGCATATTCTGGGGCCACATCACTGTCTAAAAATAAAATAAATAAATACTGTAGATGGCAATATTGTATGTGGCTACCTGTACTGAAGAGCTAGGTGTCAGAGAACCACTGATTTTAGAGTTTGCCTGCCCTCTTGATGTAGCTTCTGTTATAGCAAGAAAACCTACTGACATGCCAGGCCTATCAGTATTGATCATGTTCAACTTGACAACATCTAGGGCTGATGGTGCCTATAGTAACAGTGGATAATAGTCTCTGGGAAGGGAGTGTGACTGTGGGATAGCAGGTATAGTAGGGAGAGATGGTGCCTATAGTAACAGTGGATAATAGTCTCTGGGAAGGGAGTGTGATTGTGGGATAGCAGGTATAGTAGGGAGAGATGGTGCCTATAGTAACAGTGGATAATAGTCTCTGGGAAGGGAGTGTGATTGTGGGATAGCAGGTATAGTAGGGAGAGATGGTGCCTATAGTAACAGTGGGATAATAGTCTCTGGGAAGGGAGTGTGACTGTGGGATAGCAGGTATAGTAGGGAGAGATGGTGCCTATAGTAACAGTGGATAATAGTCTCTGGGAAGGGAGTGTGATTGTGGGATAGCAGGTATAGTAGGGAGAGATGGTGCCTATAGTAACAGTGGATAATAGTCTCTGGGAAGGGAGTGTGACTGTGGGATAGCAGGTATAGTAGGGAGAGATGGTGTCTATAGTAACAGTGGGATAATAGTCTCTGGGAAGGGAGTGTGACTGTGGGATAGCAGGTATAGTAGGGAGAGATGGTGTCTATAGTAACAGTGGGATAATAGTCTCTGGGAAGGGAGTGTGATTGTGGGATAGCAGGTATAGTAGGGAGAGATGGTGCCTATAGTAACAGTGGATAATAGTCTCTGGGAAGGGAGTGTGATTGTGGGATAGCAGGTATAGTAGGGAGAGATGGTGCCTATAGTAACAGTGGATAATAGTCTCTGGGAAGGGAGTGTGATTGTGGGATAGCAGGTATAGTAGGGAGAGATGGTGCCTATAGTAACAGTGGATAATAGTCTCTGGGAAGGGAGTGTGACTGTGGGATAGCAGGTATAGTAGGGAGAGATGGTGTCTATAGTAACAGTGGGATAATAGTCTCTGGGAAGGGAGTGTGATTGTGGGATAGCAGGTATAGTAGGGAGAGATGGTGCCTATAGTAACAGTGGATAATAGTCTCTGGGAAGGGAGTGTGACTGTGGGATAGCAGGTATAGTAGGGAGAGATGGTGTCTATAGTAACAGTGGGATAATAGTCTCTGGGAAGGGAGTGTGACTGTGGGATAGCAGGTATAGTAGGGAGAGATGGTGTCTATAGTAACAGTGGGATAATAGTCTCTGGGAAGGGAGTGTGACTGTGGGATAGCAGGTATAGTAGGGAGAGATGGTGTCTATAGTAACAGTGGGATAATAATCTCTGGGAAGGGAGTGTGATTGTGGGATAGCAGGTATAGTAGAGAGAGATGGTGCCTATAGTAACAGTGGGATAATAGTCTCTGGGAAGGGAGTGTGACTGTGGGATAGCAGGTATAGTAGGGAGAGATGGTGCCTATAGTAACAGTGGGATAATAGTCTCTGTGAAGGGAGTGTGACTGTGGGATAGCAGGTATAGTAAGGAGAGATGGTGCCTATAGTAACATTGGGGATAATAGTCTCTGGGAAGGGAGTGTGACTGTGGGATAGCAGGTATAGTAGGGAGAGATGGTGCCTATAGTAACAGTAAGATAATAGTCTCTGGGAAGGGAGTGTGGCTGTGGGATAGCAGGTATAGTAGGGAGAGATGGTGCCTATAGTAACAGTGGATAATAGTCTCTGGGAAGGGAGTGTGACTGTGGGATAGCAGGTATAGTAGGGAGAGATGGTGCCTATAGTAACAGTGGATAATAGTCTCTGGGAAGGGAGAGTGACTGTGGGATAGCAGGTATAGTAGAGAGAGATGGTGCCTATAGTAACAGTGGATAATATTCTCTGGGAAGGGAGTGTGACTGTGGGATAGCAGGTATAGTAGGGAGAGATGGTGCCTATAGTAACAGTGGGATAATAGTCTCTGGGAAGGGAGTGTGACTGTGGGATAGCAGGTATAGTAGGGAGAGATGGTGTCTATAGTAACAGTGGGATAATAGTCTCTGGGAAGGGAGTGTGACTGTGGGATAGCAGGTATAGTAGGGAGAGATGGTGCCTATAGTAATAGTGGATAATAGTCTCTGGGAAGGGAGTGTGACTGTGGGATAGCAGGTATAGTAGGAAGAGATGGTGTCTATAGTAACAGTGGGATAATAGTCTCTGGGAAGGGAGTGTGACTGTGGTATCCTTGGGGAGCCCACTGTGTAAAACAGTCCCTGTATTTTTGGAACTTCCTGATTCTTCTGAGCAGTAATGTGAAGAGAAGGCAGTTAAAGGGGTAGTGCTTCTTTATATTATAACTTTTTAAATGTTATAGAATTCTTTATTCTTATCAACTGTTCATGTCTTCCTTTTTTATTTGTTATTATTTACCTTGATCTTCTGCCTCCTTTCAGCTTTCAATTGGGGGGTCACTGATCCAGGCAGCCAAAACACTTTTGCTAGCCTCGAATTTTATTGTTCTTTCTTTTCAAGCTCCAGTATTCAGCTTCCAGTCTGTCATTCAGACCGCTGCCTGGTTGCTAGGATAAACGGAACTTTAGCCCAATTGCAAATTGTCTCCGAATTAGAGGAAAAAGAAAGAAAGTACCCCGTATATCCCTAGATAATTAATTATAAAGCCCTAAGGTTACACTTGGCTTGTGAAATCATTTCATTAACTTGCAACCCTTCAAATCAATTTGAAATGAATTGTTCTCTAATAAACGCCAAAACAATATAAACAAAATCGATTCTATTACATAAATTATATGATAATTCAATAAATAATAAGTGCCTAGTAATGAATTATTATCTCCATTAATTAATTCACCATTGTATTCCTTCAAAATGATTAGACATTGAATAAGAAAAAGTGATTCCTTAATAAATACAAAGTGCACTTGCACCGGCATCAGAAGGAGCTTGTTTATACAGACAAACTCTTCTGATTACCGTGCGAGGAAGTGTAGTAAAGACAAAACAATAATCCATTTTTGCTCTCTAATAATAAAAACATGGATTATATTTAAAAAAAATTTATGAATTCATAACAGCGACAGGCAGAAATGTATCCATATGACTTCAGGTCTTGCTCTGTTTTGCAGATTAGTCAAGAACCGAGGGGTTAAAACAGGACCCATAACACAATGGATAAGAAAAACTCTGCCATATTTGACAGAATTTTATTTAGTTCATGAAAGTGCTAAATCTGGCTCCCCCTGTATCTCCGAGTGCCTTTGTCTCTGTTCCTTGGGGTGGTGCCGCCCAGATTTCTGAGCAATCAAATCCAGGGGCTTCCAACATGCTAATTATTCTTATAAATAGACTGTGTTCTTTCTTCACACTTTTACAAGAAAAAGCTGGAGATGAGCCTCAATTTACTGACACAGCGGGAAGACAGAATTAACCCCTTGACTTTCTGGGGAAGCAAAAAGGAGAAGGAACAAAAAAAAAAAAGAGAGGCGTATATATTTCTGGCTTCCCGGCTGCATATGGATAAGACTCTTTCATCTGAAGTCAGCACACTGCAAACCTCCCAACACAAATTATCTGGGTTGGTGAAGGTTTACAGCTGCCAAATGAATTATTTGCCTATAAAGCAGTTGTGACCGGCAGACTTTCCTAGGATTTAATCTAAGATGGATATTTTTTTTAGTAGTGCATCACTGCAGTGCATTAAAACAAACACTCTCTTGAATTTAGCCTGGTGGGGTTGCAAAATAAATAACTATATTCCTTCTGCCAATACCAGACTTAAAATCTGTGGATATTGGCAAATGCCAGATAAGATGCCATAGACATCCATTATTTAATGGGCAGGTGGAGGGGCTGTTTGGATTTCTGTGTACCTGAAATGCCTGGGCCTATTTTGATTCTCAGTCCAGACCTGCCAAGTGTCGGACTTGGATGCCAGGGGCCCACCAGAAAACCTTAGACCATGGGCCCACTTTCCAAACTATTATTCCTCCTTTCCTCTCTCAACATCTTTATTCTCCTAGTCTTTTATCTCTACATACTATACTCTATTCTTCCATTATCAAGCCTCTTTTTTCCCATAAAGAATAATAGGGAATGACCATGAAATAGGCCAAATGGTTAGAAGCAAGAGGTCCACAGACACCTGGGCCCATCGGGAGTTTTCCTGGTATCCCGGTGGGCCATTCCGACACTGGAACTGCCTTCTGCACATAATCTTAAAGATGGGGGACAAATCAGTGGCATAAATTCCAGAAACCAGACCTTGGACAGTTGCTGGTCTGCTGTATGTTTCCAGCTCTCCCGTCTCTGCAAGTGAACGAGCAGAAGTATCTTTCCATGGAGGTGAACGGGAATTGCCGTGGATAAAATATTGGAATTGTTGCCTTTGAAGGCGTTTTGAGGTGCTTTGATGCCCACGATAAGAGTGATTTTCCATGGGCAAAAACGTCCCTTGTGGCATCACCCTAAAGGCACAAAGTAGCAACCTGAATGTCTGACTGGTCAGGTTACTATGGTTGTTGACATAGTCCCTGGCACTTGAAGTACAAAGAGGCCCACACCCTCAACAGCCCACTAAATAGTGAGTGTCTATGGCTTCTTACAGCAGTCCCTCTGGCATTTGCCAGAATCCACAGATTGTCAGTCCAGGCCTAATCCTGGTGATATTTCTTCATAAAATATGGGTCTTAACTACCTTTGATCCATTGATCTCCAGGAAGCTCAGGTTTAAGAAAACCCTTGTGGAATAATGGGACAAGCTAATAAGACAGGATATAGCAGGGGTCCCCAACTTTTTTTATTTGTAAGCCACATTCAAATGTAAAAAAAAAAGTTGGGGAGCAACATAAGCATGCAAAACGTTCCCGAGGGTGCCACATATGGGCTGTAAATTGGCTATTGGTAGCCCCTATGTAGACTTGCAGTCTACATGAGGCTCTGTCTGTTTGGCAGTACTAATGGTTTTTATGCAACCAAAACTTTCCTCCAAGCCAGGAATTAAAAAATAAGCACCTGCTTTAAAACCACTGGGAGCAACATCTAAGGAGTTGGAGAGCAACATGTTGCTCGCGAGCCACTGTTTATTGTTAGGGATCACTGGGTTATAGGATAAGGTCACACTGCAGAAGACCCACAATCTCCTAGTTCTTCAAAAACAGAAGGACAAGCAATTAAAACTCAAATTCAGAGAGAGCTTGTGATTCTCCTAGGGCAGTGGACCCCACACTGTTGTGCTGCTCCCCTACTCCCCCAAAAGAGCCTGGAGCAGTGGCAGTGGGGCCCAGACTGAAGGTTAGTTTTGGGGAGTCAGAGAAGCCCCCTGGTGAAACTAGATTCACCTGAAAACCCATTTTAGAGGTTGATTAAGGAGAGATTTTGGACCTAGAGATGAATGGTTTGAAGCATCATTATTTTTCTATACCTGCAACCTCATTATGAACTCAGGTTGGAGGTCAGCATTTGGGAGGTCAGCCTTGCAATGGGAAGGGGGCGGGGGGTCTGGAAAGACACAACCTCTCTGAATCATGTTAACCTGCACTATGCAAAACATGGGGACCACAGGGAACATAATTTTCTACATCATACCGAAGGATATTTGTAATTGATTTTGCCTTTAGTTATCAGCGTACAGTAACAATAACAAAGGACAATTTTCAGCCTGTGAGCTCATTCACTAAATCTCTTAAGCCAATTGCATTCCCTTATCGGAAAACCATTTATTTTGGTATTGAACGTGTGCGTCTGTTGTGGTTTGCTGAAAAGTGCTATAGAGTTATATTTTACAGCCGGTGCACAGCAAGGCCATTTGTATAGGCTCAAACGGTGCCGTTGTCAGTTTAGTGATTGTATTGGACTTGTTGTATTATTACCAGGGCTGTGATTCTTTCTATTTACTGGATTCATTAGGATATGAATCCCTTTGAATTAATGAGCAGAAGGAAATTTGTTTTTCAAGTATCTGATGAATAACCGAATACAGACGGGTGGACAGGGATTGGGTGGATTGTGAGCAGGGATTGGGGAAATGGGGCACAACCTAACAGGTCAGTAAAAGCAGCATGTCTGAGGTTTGGTGCAGATTGCTAGTGGAACTGGGTGGGTTGGTGGCATAACTGACTGGTACAAGGGCGAACCTTTGGGCAATTTAACATTAACTGTCAAGATTTGTAATACCAACTCTGTCCTTAAAGAGGAACTCCGGCTTCCAAACCAAAATTTGGCCCACATAATACCGAAACCCCTAATATACCCATCACAGTTTCCTGTTTCTTCAAAAAGTATGAATAAATGCAATTTTTCTATGCTGAAATCCAGCAGTAACAGTTCTTCTCTTTCTGCATCATTTGAAATCCTGGCAGGGAAGGAGGGAGTAAACACTGATGTTACAGATTGTAACAACTTCTCCACAGCTTACAGACAGCATGCAGGAACTACATAACCCACAATGCATTGCACTGGGATGTTCCTTTCCTTATTGAAATAACGTGTGCAGGGAATTGTGGGGTTTGGAGGATGCAGACTGAGGACAGATGGCTGTTGAAACAAAGTAACAGTAGTCAGACAGCTCAGCAAAGTAGTCAGACAGATCAGCAGGAGAGCAGGGGGCTAGGCTTAGGGAACTGTGCCAAACCATTAAAAATTATGAAAAGTCTGCATGGCCAACCTCAAAACGGAGAAATGATTTAAATCCACAGCCAGCTCAGAGTAGGGTAAGTATGAGTTAAGGGGAACCCATGAAAAAGCCTATCCAAAAAATCGTTGCAAGATCAGGGCTGCAGTTGAGGAGAAGACATTTGGGAGGTTAGCCAAGAGCCCCGTTGCAATGGGGGGCCTGGAAAGACACAACAGTCCTGAAATCATTGGCCATAAAAAGGGCAGGGCTTGGTGGATTGGGGGATGTTTTCTTTTAAAAACAGGTCCTTGTTCTATTTAGTTGGCAGGGCCCGGCCGTGCAGGGGGCCCTGTGGGGCCATAGCTATTATCTGTCTATCTACAGAGACATCATCCTCCTGGGGGAGAATTTTGGGTGATCTTTGGTCATGCCCCAATCATGACCACACCCCATTGTTCCCAGCTTTACCTTATTGCACACTTAAGGTGCCCTCTACTCCACCTATCCCTTTTCCCTATATTTGCTAGGCTTGTCCCATTGGGATATTTATGCTGATCAGTTCAGCCATTAGTCTGATTACTTTAATCACTGGAAGGGGATTTTGTGTAGAGGCAGGTAGATTCTAAAAGTCTAAATCCAAGGGAAATGGGGGGCAGGGGGATAGGAAGGGAAGCAACAGGGGGTGGCGTTGGCTTATTTTGACTTCTCAGATGGATGAGCACATTAGCTGCATGACCAGCGGTTCCCTGCCTTTCTCCAAGCACAATTTCCGCTCTCCAGAGCCAGTCAGTTTAAGTTGGAGCTCGCTTACTGCTGCCTAGATTATCAGAGAGTTAACCCCTCAGCGAGAGTGTAACAATCTCTCATAGACATTGTTAGAAGAATAAAAAGAAGGGTTATTTTATTGTTTGGCTGTAAACCCAAGAAACAATTGTCTATCCCTTTCTTCAGTGCTGGTTCTGCCTCTTGACAGACGTCAGCCTTGCACGCTTTTTCATAGGACTGTTCACCTACGAGCTTTAGCTACATTCTTTCAAAAGTCAGAACCACCACAGCAGAGAAAAGATGGGAAATTGTGTTCTTTTCTGCACGCTTATGTTCAGGTATTCAAGAGTGTCCGACTCATTAATAAATATTTCAGAAGGATATCTTGTGCTCTGCCTTCAACACGGGGCACTTAGACTTCTCTTTTAACGTCAAACTGAATGACTAATTATTTCCGTCATTATGGGCATGAGTGATCAGTGATCCGGACAGTGCTCTAACAGGATGTCGTCTTTTGTCTGATACGGTCGAGCAAACTGATCCGCTACAATTCTATTTAAAGGGGAAGTAAAGTCTAAAATGGAATAAGGCTGGAAATGCTGCATTTTGTATACTAAACCTAAACATGAACTTATTGCACCACAAGCCTAATCAAACAAATGATTTATGCTTTCAAAGTTGGCCACTGGGGGTCGCCATCTTTAACTTTGTTAAACATCTTTGCGAGACCAAGACTGTGCACATGCTCAGTGTGGACTAGGCTGCTTAGGGATCAAAAAAGCACAAGTCAAATAATATCTGCCAGATGCTGATACAGCAAGACTGATTAATAATCAGAATATACAGACTGCACTGGCTCCTGTGTTGTCATGTAATCTAATATGGATTTTATAGTTTTTGTATTGTTTAATACAAACTTTCTCCAACTCTGCAGAACCAGTGGCAAAATAATCCTCCAAATAGAATCCCAGTTTATCTGTTTAAATCTGGCTCCATGATCTTTGTCCCTGCAGCTGGAGTTGGAAACAGTAAAGGGGAAGTAAAGGCAAAAATAAAATCCAATACAAATCTCTACACAGTCGCCGACTGCTCTACAGGGAAACAAACAAAGCTGCTTGAGTTCTGCATGGCTGGGAAGTAAGGCGGGGGCTCCCCCTGCTGTTCATAAGTATGATTGTTTCCATGCAGAGCAGTTAGGGACCGTCTGACAATTCCTATCCACAGCCATAAATGAAGTGAGAATTTCACTGTGTACAGTCAGGTTTCTTATAAAAACGGTACGCATTTTTTAATTGATATATATTGGAGATAGGATTTTTTTTATTAAAGAACGTAAAAATGGGATTTTATTTTTTTGCCTTTACATGCCCTTTAAAGGGGTAACAGGTTTTGATCATATAGTACAATGGACCAGTCCAGTACAGCCTCCCACTGTTAATGATGGAGATTGGTCTGTATATACTGTACTTATGCCCATACTTTATACTTTAATAATAATGCAGTATGTTGAGGTGCCAGTAGGTGGCAGTATATATTAAGTGATACTGTAAATATTTTACCTATATAAAATTAAACGTAATTCTGTATCTGACCCCTCAGACCCTTTGCTTTGGAACATAACAAATATTTCCTGAGGGCTTATTGTTGGAGAGAGGTATAAGTTCCCTGGCCAGCCTTGTTGTATAAGAATGAAGGTCTATTGACAGAGTGCGACAGATTGATATCTTCACATTGGGAATATTTATTTCTAGAGGTACAGGATGGGCTATTGAATGGTCACCATTAGATATTCCTACGCTATACACAGGGGAAATTGGCTCATACGCTTCATCATTCCCTTAAAGGGCAAGTAAACCCCAAAATAAAAATTTGTCTAATAAAAGAAAACATAATTCTAAGCATCAATCCAATATATATTTCTAAAAAGAAAATGTCAGTGTTGTTAAAGTTATTTGAAAAATGTTGCTTTTGAAAGCAGCACTGTTGTTACTTTTATGCCTGGTTGTTACTTTTTAAACAAAGTTGCAAAAGTCTTAGTTCCCCCAACAAAGACAGTTCTGTTAATCAGCTGCCTTGTCTTACATTGTATCAACAGTCAGGGCAGAGAATAGAAAGGGACAAACACTGCTTTTAATACATATACATACAGTGCAGCTACAAGGGGTGGTTCACCTTTACATTATCTTAGAATTGTTAATTGTAAGCAATTGGCTTTCTTTAATTATTTTTTATAGTTTTTTTAATACTTTCCTTTTTCTTCTGACTCTATCCAGAAGAAAGAAAAATGTATTGTTATTGCTACTTTTTATCACTCACTTTTCTATTCCGGCCTCTCCTATTCATATTCCAGTCTCTTATTCAAATCAATGCATGGTTGCTATGGGAACTTGGACCCTAGCAATCAGATTGCTGAAATTGCAAACTGGAGAGCTGCTGAATGAAAAGCTAAAGAACAAAAATGAAAACCAGTTGAAAATTGTCTCAGAACATTGCTCACTACATCATACTATACAGGTATGGGACCTGTTATCCAGAATGCTCGGGACCTGGGGTATTCCGGATAACGGATAATTTGGGTCTTCATGCCTTAAGTCTACTAGAAATTCATACAAACATTAAATAAACCCAATAGGCTGGTTTTGGTTCCAGTAAGGATTAATTATATCTTAGTTGGGATCAAGTACAAGCTACTGTTCTATTATTACAGAGAAAAAGGAAATCATTTTTAAAAATTTGGATTATTTGGATAAAATGGAGTCTATGGGAGACAGCCATTCCGTAATTCGGAGCTTTCTGGATATCGGGTTTCCGGATAAGGGATCCTATACCTGTACTAGCATTTAGCGGAAAAGTGAACAAATATAGACAATTTGTAATGAATGTATATTGCAAAGTATTATTATTTTCTTTTATTAGGCAAATGCTTATTTTTGGGTTGACTTTCCCTTTAACAGCGCAATAAGGTTTTATTTTACATGGGCTTAAAGGGGTGGTTCACCTTTAAGTTAACTTTTAGAATGTTATAGAATGGCTAATTCTAAGCAACTTTTCAATTTGCCTTCATTATTTATTTTTTATCGTTTTTGAATTATTTGCCTTCATCTTCTGACTTTTTCCAGTTTTCAAATGGGGGTCACTGACCCTATCTAAAAAACAAAAGCTCTGTAAGGCTCCAATTTTATTGTTAGTACAACTTTTTATCACTTGTCTATCTATTTAGCTAATTTGGACCCTAGCAACCAGATAGTTGCTAAAATTCCAAACTGGAGAAATGCTGATTAATGAGCTAAATACAGGTACAGTAGCTCAAAAACCAACAATAAAAAATAAAAACCAATTGCAGAATATCACTCACTCACTACATCATACTAAAAGTTCATTCCAAGATGAACAACCCAGTAAATATATTGCTTAAAGTCAAGGGCCTCATCTATTGTTAGTAAATGCATTTTGTAATTAAGAATATTGGGGCAGGACTGAGAGGAGCAAGGGAATGATATCATGGGGATGACTAGGATACAGTAGGGGTGAGGATTTACATAGTTAATTTAATATAGCCATAATACCGTCCCTGACCCTGGTTGGTGCTTTACCAGATAGGCAGTGGAAATACAGGTAAAGGGACTGTTATCCAGAATGCTCAGGACCTGGGGTTTTCCGGATAAAGGATTTTTCCATAATTTGGATCTTTGTACCTTAAGTCTACTAGAAAATCATGTAAACATTAAATAAACCCAATAGGCTGGTTTTGCTTCCAATAATGATTAATTATATCTTAGTTTGTATCAAGTACAAGCTACTGTTTTATTATTACAGAGAAAAAGGAAATCATTTTTTTAATATTTGCATTATATGGATAAAATGGAGTCTATGGGAGACAGCTATTCCGTAATTCTGAGCTTTTCTGGTAGGTTTCCGGATAACGGATTCCATACCTGTACCAGCCAGGTGGTAACTCTTCCTTCAAGACATTTTATGATCTATAGACTTCTCCTAAATTTAATTTGTTAATGGAAACTAAAATGATTGACCAAAATGATACAGCTACAGATGAGCAACCCATCTTTTTCACTGGTGTCTGTGTAAATCTTCAGTGGTAAAACATATCAATCGCATATCCACTGGAAAATGTAGGACTGGGTTTGCTTCCTATATAGTTGGCCATTAGGGTCAAAAGCAAAAAAGCAAATGCACTGCCTTTGTTGCAAGAAGTAGGCATGGTACACAGCATTCTCATTAACCAGGACAGATTTGTATTGGGTTCAGCTTCTTGCAGGGCCAGGTTACATACTGGGGCTCTTGTTGCTGTTGTTAACTACACAATAAACACTTCTCCAAAGGTTCTCCAGTGTCGTTGTCATGTCGATGAACACTAGCAGAGTGCCATTAGCTGCTCTAGGGATATTTCTTCTTCACCCTATTAAAGGAGAAGGAAAGTCGTTTTGCATTTGGGGTGCCAAATGTTAGGCACCCCCAAGTGATTGTATTTATTTACCTGAAACCCCGGGCCGGTGCTCCTATCAGCAGAAAACTGCACCGGACCAGGGTTTATTCCAGTGAGCACCTCCTGCGGCTTCCTCTTTCTTCACACGGCTGTGCCAAACTTTAACTAAAAAGTCGGTTATTTCATTCAACTGTGCATGCGTCTTCCCTGGGAAATTTGAAGAAAGACGAAGACGGAAGAGGATCGCTCCATGGTGCTCACTGGTATAACCCTGGGCCGGTGCTGATTTCTGCTGATAGGAGCACCGGCCCGGGGTTTCAGGTAAGTAAATACAATCACTTGGGGTGCTTATTGTTTGGCACCCCAAGTGCAAAATGACTTTCCTTCTCCTTTAACCTCCCCTTCTGTGTTGTGTCTCACTACAACCTATAAGTTCCCTCTAACCTACTCCTGAACACTCCAATTCCCTAACTACTAATTCTATAACTAATGCATTCTCTCTCAGGGGCTCTACCCCAAGTACTCCTTGCCCTTGTTGACTAGCTTTCTATCTCTCACTCCTAGAGTAAACTAACAACCAACTACTATGAATTTACTAATCCTAAGGATATATTCTCCCACCTGGTCTGGCCACAACGGTTTTCAGTTCTGCCTGTTTGATGTTTGTAGGGTGAAGAGGAAGTGCCTAGCTGGTGCACTTCCTTATATAGGCTCCTGAAGGGGAGCCTGTAGTATTGCCCAAAATATTTACATTTGAAATAAACCTCCTTACAGATACCAATGGTGTGCCTAGACAACCAATAGTGAAGTCAATAAACCAGAGCCCTTATGGTGCCTCTTTGGGATCAATGCCAGCTTATTCTCTCGCAACCATATCCCTTTACCCCTCCATGTAGGACTGTGTGGATTGCACTTTCTTCCGTGGAAAAAGTGTTAGACCTTTGTGCCTATGGGACTCCTCTAATATTAGGGCTTGTTAGGGGTTGTATTACATTTTCCCCACTTCACTTATGTGTCTGATTACCTGATCCATGCAACCCAGGCTGTCCCCAACCTTTTTTACCTGTGAGCAACATGCAGATGTAAAAGGAGTTCAGGAGCAACACAAGAATGAATAATGTTCCTGGGGGTGCCAAATAAGGGCTGTAATTGGCTATTTGGTAGCCCCTATGTGGACTGGCAGCCTACAGGAGGCTCTGTTTGGCAGTACATCTGGTTTTTATACAACCAAAACTTGCCTCCAAGTCTGGAATTCAAAAATAAGCACCTGCTTTGAGGCCACTTGGAGCAACATCCAAGGGGTTGGTGAGTAACATGTTGCTCATGAGCTACTGGTTGGGGGCCACTGATGTAGCCAGTCTAACAACTATTTGAAGCAGAAATGTAGATCTTTAAATCCAAAATACAATGCCCAGAATCCTGTGTCAGGCTATTATAATGAGGCAGACAGTGCTAGCTGAGAAATCTTTGTCATTTTACATGGGTGAACCCAACATCCCTACTTTTATAACGGATCATTTTTCAGGAGGATTTTTTCCCTGTTTTAATTATTATGTGTTTTATTTATAATACTCTGCAGTTATATAGGGAATAATGTAGCCCCTCAAATAAATTAAAAGACATCAAGAAGTTTCATGACCATATAAAAGCACTAGGCTGCAGGGCATGTGGTTTTATATGGTCATGGAATCCTCCCTATCATGTGACAGAAATGACATCGCTAAGCACCAATTATAATTTATGACATCCCTAAACATTATTTATAAGGATACAATTGACAGGATATTCATGGGTCTTGTGTATTATAATGAGATATATATTATTAACAGTATGTGCATTTAGTTCATCTTTTCTAGTTTGCAGTATTGGAACTGAAGGGGAGAAAATTGAATTTCCTGAGAATATCTGACACCTCAAAAGCAGCCGACATATTTTGAAAAGATTTGTTTTTATTTGAATTAACGTACAGTATATGCAAAGGCTACAAAATACACATTTGTTAGAAACGGGTGTATATACCCTTTATTATCCTGGCACACATGGTTTTAATCTGTGCTTTTTTTTATAATAAAAGGCAGTGTCGGACTGGGCCTCCTAGGGTCCAGCATAGTACCTTTTTATCAGAGCCCCTCTCTGTGCACCATTAGATTTACAAATATCCTAACGGTTTCTATAATACACAGCTCTATGGTAGAAACTGGATTTGTCATACATTGGGGCCTACTGGGATTTTCCCTGGTATCCTGGCAGGCCAACTGACCCCGAAAATAGACTTTCAGCAATAGAACCTTGTATTTCCCTGACAATTTAATATTTCTTTATCATATTCAATCAAAAAGTTTCTTATTCATCCCATCCACCTGCCCCATCTGGCCTCATATTCCCACTCACCTCAAGCTTCTGCCCAACTGTCCTCTCATTCCCCTATTCCCAACCTCACGTCTCTCTAAGGGCAATCCTTAGCGGTTGAGGGGCTAGGTGCAAGTTACCCATTTTGGGCCTTCATATTAAAGAAGCCCACTGTCTCTGCTATGAGACAGGACCGTGCACATCTACCCCTATTGACCAACCCTAAGGACAACTCTGCATCTCCCCACAATCAATCAACATACATTAATAACTAACCAGTTCTTGTAGAACAGTTCTACAAGTCACTTTACTTCCCTTCTTGCTCTTTCTTGCTCACTTTCCTTTTTCCTCTATTCCTGTGCACTTTCCCTTCTAAGCAAAAACTGGAAAACCATATTAACAAGCAATCCAATGTCTTGGATCTAACTATTCAGACCTTTTTACAGGGGTGCTATCAAAAATAAGACCATTTATTAGTCTACCATACACCCGGCCCACTCTGCTGCAAGCTATGGCCCTGGCAAATTACAGTTAAGTGTATCTCTGGGACTCCTTTACAATGGGCCCCTGTCTGACTAGGCTACTCCCCTGTCACCCCAATTGTGGCCCTGTCCCTTTATATTCATATATTCATTCATAGCAAGTGCTCAGAAATACAATTCTGTTTCACCCATTGAAATAGCTGTAGCAACAGCACAACCATACATACATGTAATTTGTGAGACCCCATAACCTCTGATCTAAATATATATATATATATATATATATATATATATATATATATATATATATATATATATATATATTCTGTATATATATATCGTAGTCCATGAAAGCACTCACAGCAACCGCCATCAAGCGTGTATCACTCTATCTTTATTTGTGCATGGTGTATCAACGCGTTTCGGCTCACATGGAGCCGAAACGCATTGATACACCATGCACAAATAAAGATAGAGTGATACAAGCTTGATGGCGGTTGCTGTGTGCTTTCATGGACTGCGATAGATTACTTTGGTTAGCACCCGGCAAGTGACTCGTTGATTGGTGAGTGCCGACAAATCTTACATATATATATATACTGTATATATATATATATATATATATATATATATAAATATAGACAAATACATATATATACATATATATACAAATAAATATATATACAGTGATCCCCCCAATTGTACATTGCGTCACCAACATAGCTCTACAAATCTTGTCCCACTATTAAAATATCTGCACTTAACATTTTTCAAACATCTTGTTTCATATACGCCTATGTTCCTACAAAAAAAACTATAGTTAAAGGTAAAATGCAGTAAAATAAAAGGGTGACTACACCTTAAACTAAAATAAGCTCTGAGAAAATTCTGTAAACTATGTAGTCAAGATAATTATTTCAGTAATTATCAAGTGCCATATATTACTTGTTATGTACGATAAATTACAGCTTTAATCTTATACAGAACAGACTCGTCAATAAATGTAATATAGTTTGTTTCCCATGGTCCATAGCAACCAATCAGCATGTAGCTTTTACTTTTCTAGTCTGGGCTTGGAAACTAGTTGATTGGTTGTTGTACATTATGGAATAGGGGCAGAGGGTTGGACATGTAAATATAGTAGATAACCCTCAGGACTTGACTTTTGATTTGCAAAAACCTAAACTCAGGGTTGGACTGGGGCTCCAAGGGCCCATCAGAAAACCAGACATCAACAATTAGACAATTAGATGGAGACAGTGCTAAATGCAATAGGTGTCATTTAGAACTATGGTGAGAATAGAAAGGGTCTGATAGGCTCACTAGAGGATGTCCAGGTACTCTGGCAGGCAAATCCACCCATGTATAAAATAAATATAATTAAGATGAAAGAGCTTGTTGAGTAATAAGGCAGGATTTATAAATCTGTGATTATACTGATATACATATAGACAAAATCGCCATATCACCAAACCCAATAATTTGCCACTGGTCTCAGCCAAAATGGATCAGACATACTGCACAGCCATAGAAAAGCAAGTATACTTTGAGGATCATCCCTAGAGAAATGTAGGGAAATTGGAGGACATAATATTATCGGTATATGTTACAAGCAAGCTGGGCGCCATGTGCCACTAAAGACACAGAACCACACAGTGGTTAAATTGATTGAAAATAATATATATATTTAAAAAAGGAATACTGCTTATGCCGCTATGAGAAGTTTAATTCAGCCTTCAGTGGTTTGGGCTGCATTGTCTGGGTGCTTTGAGATAAGAAGCAACAGCAAGCGATGGGATCATAAAATACTGTCCTCACTCAAGTCATAGGGTTTAGATCTTCTTTCTGGGTTGTTTTGTGATGATATGAGAGTCCCTATGTCCTCGACATCACTCTTCAGCTCCCGGACTAAATTGCATGAGTTGCCATTGGCAGAAATGTTGAGGGAGTAGAAAGGATTGATGGGATCTTTATGAGGCTTTCTTCTAGGTTCTTGATGAGCCGCTGAGGCTGATACGTGATGGTTTGTGTGGGACTGTAAAGGTGCCGCTTGAACCAAATGACATTGGGGACATTTATTTCCCGATGTCACTTAAGGAAGAGGCGGATTTTCTTATCTCCCAGGCACAACCTTAAAAAAAACAGAACAGGAGAAATGTGATGGACTGTTTTATATGCCTGATTGGCACAACGTTTGAACCCTAGTCTAGACACTTTAGTGAATACGGCCCAGTTCCTTCAACTGCCAGTACTCTCAGAGACACATGTACTTTTGTCTTGCTGCTACACCCCAAGTACTCTATTTCTGGCTATCCTAGCTCTAGTTTTTTCTCTGTACTCGCCATGTAGAGGGAAGTCCATGTTTCTCACAATGCAATACAGTTACATAAAATGGTTCTTCTGCCTTTTCCTCTGGAAGGGTCTGTTTTTTTGCTGCCAGACAGCCTGTTACTAAGACCTGGACAAATCCTGCCTTCAAACCTGTATTAGTCAAAGCTAACAACCTTACATCCTCTACTGAAGCTTTCTGTTGGCTCTTGCTCCTATAGCCCCAAGTACTACATGTTCTGGTTAGCCCAGGTCAAATTCATTCAGACTTTAAGAACCTGCATGTCATTTAGATATTTCCACCAGATTCACTTGAGATCTTACCTTACTATTCCTCCAACCAAGAGGCCACCTGCCATGGGTCCAACCCAATATATCCAGTGGAAGGTCCAGTAATCAGCCACCACAGCTGGGCCGAAGGCTCGTGCAGGATTCATGCAAGCTCCCGAGATAGCCCCACTGCAAAAACAGCACCCATAATCAAAACACAATCATAGAAGGAGGGCATATTTGTAACTCTATAGAAGACTCAGTGGAAGGTCATGAGTTGTAGAAACATAAATTCAGGGAGAAGAGTTAACAGAAGACACTAAGAACTTCTTATGCCTCTAAAATGTTGTTGTTGCCATAATAACAAGATACATTGTGATGTATCCCTGTGTGGTTTACTCAACTTTAATACAACAGGGTTCATTGTCAGACTGTTCATCTTAGAGCCTACTAAGGAACCTAGCATTTACAGCCCACTCTCATAACAGCTCTAGACAGTAATAAAGTGCTAAGTGTTACAGGTTTTTTATTGGCCTGTGGTAGAAATAAGAAGGGGCTGATCGGAACTGCCAGACTGCTGCTACTACTCCGCCATGCCAGTCAGACCCTGATGAGTTTATCTCTTACCCAGCAAGAATATCCACAGTGACAGTAAACCCAATACAGAAGGGGGCCAGAGGGGTCTTTGTCTTCTCGTTGATGGCTCCCATGCAAACTGCAAACACCAGGAAGAAGGTCAAGATAATTTCCGCACCGATAGCTCTGGCAACTGCTTCATCATTTCTCACAGTCGTAAATGCAGCCCCGGTGGCGTTGTCAAAATTTGTGTCCCCAGACACAGCCTGTAACACACAATACAATCTCCTCCTAAAAACTGTTCTGTCAAATGTCTTCCAAACAAGGCTGTGATCAGTTATAGGAGACATAGGGGTTAGTGATAGTGGTGGGACACCACAGTGATCAATGGGATCTGTGCTTGCATTTTCAAATTTGTAGTAGACTGATCAAGATGTATTGCTGATTGAGTACTGTTGGTAACTATTATTAAATGACCCGGTTTTGCTTACCATTGCCAGTGCTGCTCCAATCATCCCCCCACAGAGCTGGCAGATCCAATATGGAACTAAGAGAATAATATTAAGTCCTCCAATTAACCAGGCAGCCAGGGAAACAGCAGGATTAAAATGGCCACCACTGCAACAAAACAAAAACAAACATATTCTTTAATACCTTCCTTAATTATCTATTATGTATTCTAGTAAATGGATCCAGATGATTCACAGAAACAAGTTGAAACTTTCTCCTGTCCCTGATAGTGTCAAATGAAGGTTAAATAAAGGTTAATTGATTATTGATTCACTATGTTCTGCTAGCAAATAAATCAATTGTTGGGAAGATCTGGGAGAAGAATTTAGGGCAACTGATGGTGGACGAATTTCAAGATGAGTAAAATAAAGTCTTGCTGAAAAGGAAATATGAGTCTGGATGACAAAAGAAGGGCTTAGGGTGGATAATTAAACAAAAATATCTAGTAGTGTTAAGTCTAAAGCAACTGGACTTCTTGAGTTTTCAACTAAATAAGCCGCTTGGCTGAGTGGTGAAATGTTCTCAAGAAACCTCAGAAAGTCCAGTTGCTTTAGAATTAACTCTACTAGATACTGTATCATGACCTGGATGAATGAGAAGCAGAAAAACAGGAAAAGATTTGGATTTATAGGGAAAAATTATCCTTCAATAAATAGTCAGAGAAGTGTGTAATGATCTAGGAGTAGATTGGAGTATGGGAGCTCAAGACAAGAGAAGACTGCCAACCTACAGTAGACATGATGATCAGGTCCTACACCACAACAACCCTCGAAGAAGGAAAGTGTGTGTCTTAAACTGGAAGGGTACAACCAGGCCCTAGAGGGGAAGATGAGTCTAAAAATATAAGGTCTATAAAGAAGAAGATAGCCTGGCTAGGTTGTAGAAAAATGCAAGGACTTTAGTCAGATTGGGTCATGGAGAGATGCAGAGTAGGAGTTCAGAAGGTGGAACATTGGGGTCTGGGTTTATGGTGACAAAATGAGGACCATTAAGAGACTGGAGAGACTAAACCTGGCCATACATGAAGAGATCTGCTCATCTGACGACATCACCAAATGGGCGGATCTTTCACTGATACGACTATGAACGGCGGGGCTATATCGGGGTAATCCGAACATTTGGCCATAGGCCCGAATGATCGGATTACAACTAGGCTCCTATGGGCTCCGACGGGTTGGTCGGCAGAAAAATTAAAACTTCCCGATCGATATCTGGCCATGTTGGAAGCCCCATACATGGCCAGATAAATTGGTCTAAAGGACCAATATTGGCAGCTTTATTTGCCCTTGTATGGCCATCGTTAGAAAGGGAAAGGTAAACAACCTGTCTAGCGCTATCCAAAATGTAGGTGTGAGACAGTGGCTCCCTCTCTCCTTCTCATGCAGAAGATTATCAATGCAGCCAGGGTTATCTGGGTACATGATGTAGGTACAAAAGTGCACAGTGTTTGCAATACTTTGTATGTTCACAAGACTATTGGCCTTTCTTATCTGAGAGAGGATTAACCGCCATAACAACTTGCTTTTCTGCTATTACATGCAAGTTAATGATTACAGGACAGTGCAGAGATAACACAGACATCATCTTAGGGCTATTCCACACGGGGAGATAGCGACGCGTTTGCGGTCGCGGCGACAAAGCGCCGCGACAGTCGCCGCGACCGGCGCAGGCGACAGTTTTGTATGGGCGCCTATGTAAAAACGCCTGTGCTAACCACACGAGGCGATGCGCTTTTCAACAGTCGCCTGAAAATGCCTCGCCAGGCTTTTTCAGGCGACTGTTGAAAAGCGCATCGCCTCGTGTGGTTAGCACAGGCGTTTTTACATAGGCGCCCATACAAAACTGTCGCCTGCGCCGGTCGCGGCGACTGTCGCGGCGCTTTGTCGCCGCGACCGCAAACGCGTCGCTATCTCCCCGTGTGGACTAGCCCTTAATCCTGGCAAAGAGCATAATTACTTCTGCCCAGTAAAGGAAAGGGCGTGTTTTCTGTGCTTCCATTTAAACTTCACTAGGGTTGCTATAGGGAGGAGGTTCATCTTATGTATTTTCTAGTTGTTATGAATTATCTGAGCAAATGATTAACTTAATGGATGTCTGAGAAGAAAATTCTTTTATATTCAATTTTTTTTTATAATAATTGGCTAATAATTGTTAGCTTTGCCACTAAGGTCACTCAGGCAGGGCTAGATACACAGGCACTTTGCACCTTGTCCCATTCTAATTTCCTAGTTGTGCCTGGAGGTGCAAGGCTTCACACCCCTAAAATGAGCACTAAAAAAAGAGTTGAATTTTTTTGCATTAAGACACATCATTCTGGAGGAACTCAAATAAGAACTTGTAAATGAGCCGGAAAGGGAAGATACAGTAGGCACCATGTAGGCACCATGCTGAAGGGTTCCAATAATGATAATATTTAAAAGGGCAGATACAATACACATGGGTTAATCCAGGAGTCCTCAAACTATGGCCCAAGGTTATTTACCCTGCCCCCGCCTCCGCTGCGGCCGCGTCCAGCTTTATTAGCACCAGCCGGGGGGGCGCAGTGACGGGACGCGCTGGGGCCAAGAAAAAGAGAGGATCTGCGAGCAGTAGGTTAGTAGAGGTATGCCGCTCAACCAGTCATTCATGGTTTTTTTTGCAAACTATAGTTCGGCCCCCAACAGTCTTTAAAAAGTTTGAGGACCCCTGGGTTAATCTTATTCTGATAGGACAGGGACAAGACTATTACTGCTGAAGTGGGTTTCAGGTACATTGGTGCCAAGATACATATAGGGAGTTGTAAATTAAAATAATTAGATTTTTCAGTAATGTCCTGGGAATAAAATATTCTTGCACTCCAATGTCTTATAAAGGGAGAATGAAGAAATTCCTTAGTGCTTACTTAAAGGGACACATCAGTTAATAGTGCTGCTCCAGCAGAATTCTGCACTGAAATCCGTTTCTCAAAAGAGCAAACTGATTTTTTTATATTTAATTTTGAAATCTGACATGGGGCTAGACATTTTGTCAGTTTACCAGCTGCCCCCAGTCATGTGACTTGTGCTCTGATAAACTTTACTGCTGTACTGCAAGTTGACGTGATATCATCCCCTCCCTTTCCTCCCCCAGCAGCCTAACAACAGAACAATGGGAAGGTAACCAGATAACAGCTCCCTAACACAAGATAACAGCTCCCTGGTAGATCTAAAAGTGGTCATACACGGGCAGATTAAAGCTGCCAATATCGGTCTTTAGACTGATTCCGCAGCTTATCTGCCCATGTGTGGGGGCTCCAGACAGGTCCTCTGGATTGATATCAGGCCAAAAATCGGGCAGATATCGATTGGTCAAGTTTGATTTTTTTCTACAATCCGGGACCGTCAAACGAGCGGATCTAATAGTGTATGGCCACCTTAAGAACAGCACTCAATAGTAAAATCCAGGTCCCACTGAGACACATTCAGTTACATTGAGAAGGAGAAACAACAGCCTGCCAGAAAGCAGTTCCATCCTAAAGTGCAGGCTCTTTCTGAAAGCACAGGACCTGGCAAAGTGACCTGAGATGCTGGTTCAGGAATGAAATTTTATAATGTAGCGTGAAATATTTGCAGTGTAAACAGTGTAATTTAGAAATTAAAACTACATCATAAAAATCATGACAGAATCCCTTTAACAATCTCTTGCACCCTGGGGAATATGCAGTCTGCACCCAACTCCAGCACTAGGTGCAGAGATGAGTGTTGGGGGCCTGACCATAGGGCATGCAGTAAGGATAGGGCCCCATTGTGGCCAACAACAGGGCCCTCTGTGTGTATACAGAGAAGATCAGGAGATATATGTGTGAGCAGAGGCAGAAAGGGAAGATACAGTAGATATGGCCTTACCTGATTCCTCCTAATACAGCAATGGTCAGTCCCAATGCCAGACCGTGTGCCAATGCAGGCTGAATGCTGCCCGTTGTACTTGCATTTTCAATGACAGAGAGGCATCCGGCAAAGATAAAGAGAGCGCTGCCCAGAAGTTCTGCCACGCACGGCTGTACATATGTGTCAAACCAGTGGGGCATGATTTCTATGTCCTTCTCCTTTGCTGCTTCAGGGTCTTTTTTCTCCATTTCTGCTTCCGGCTTTTTCTCTTCTGCGTCAGTCATTTTTACAGCTGAAGTAAATGAAGATATAGTTAGATCACGGATCTCCTTGTAGGAATGTTAGATCTTTTTTTATAAACCGAAATTCATATATTGGTACAGTATATACAGTAGAAGTCGCAACGTTTGCACCAGGTCTAGTAACCTATAGCAACCCATCAGCATTAAAGGGGTGGTTCACCTTTAATTTAACTTTAAGTATGTTATAGAATGGCCAGTTCTAAGCAACTTTTCAATTGGTCTTCATTATTTATTTTTTTTATAGTTTTTTTTAATTATTTGCCTTCTTTTAAGTCTTTCCAGCTTTCAAATGGGGGTCACTGACCCCGTGTAAAAAACAAATGCTCTTTAAAGGCTACAAATGTATTGTTATTGCTGCTTTTTATGACTTCTCTTTCTATTCAGGCCCTCTCCTCATTATATTCCAGTCTCTTATTCAAATCAGTGCATGGTTGCTGGTGTAATTTGGATCCTAGCAACCAGATGGCTGAAATTACAAACTGGAGAGCTGCTGAATAAAAAGCTAAATAACTCAACAACCGCAAATAATAAAAAATGAAAACCAATTGCAAATTGTCTCAGCATTTCACTCTCTGCAGCATACTATGGGGTATATTTATGAACGAGTGAAGTTAATAGTGAAGTTCCGCCACTAGATTGAAATTCCACCACTCTCCATTCATTTCTATGGGATTTTTATAGGCGTATTTATCAAAGGGTGAACTTTCACCCATTGATAAATACGCCTTTCAAAATCCCATAGAAATGAATTGAGAGCTGCGGAATTTCACTCTAGTGGCGGAACTTCACTCTTTGCTAAATTTACCCCTATGAGTTAACTCACAGGGGAAGAACCCCTTCACCTGTTTAAACGGAGACCAGTTGCACTCTATACTTTATTTATTAACAATGGGCATTTTTTTTACCAGTGCAGTAACCCATAGCGACCAATCAGCTATGAGCTTTACACAGACAACTGCAAGTTAGGAATTGAAAGTAATGTATGATTGGTGGCTATGTGTTCCTTGCAATAGTGTGACTTACCCAGTGTTAGTAATTGAGCTCTAGTTTTAATCTTAAGTACCATATGGCCCATAGTAACATCCAAGAGCATGTGCAATACAGCCTTCACCTTGCTGAAATATTGTTCTGTTCATAAAAACTGTAAATCTGACCGTTGTAATTAAATTGCCTCATGTCTGTCTCACTGGGGATTCAATTTGTGCCGCTTGCCTTGCTACTAACTGAGTGATTTCCCTCTATGGGGGTAGAGGAGCCCTGGCAGCTCTGTGCGACGCAGTCCAATTTTGTGTTTGAAAGAGATTGTGGATTTCGATGCCACTACCATCAAGCCTATCAGCCCCATTCAGTTCCATAATCTTTTGTTACCTTAAATACAATCTCAAAATATGTATACAGAAAAAGTGATATAGCTATTTGACTTTGGCTTCTTATATGAAGGTGAAACTGGTTCATCAAAATGAGCAGTTGTAGTGTCGTCTAAACTGCCCCTGTTTCCAAACTGCCAGTTCAGAATCTTCTTTATCACCTCCCCTGACCTTCCAGCTGTTTTATTATCCCCTTGCAATAAGCCTGTAGGGGGGACAACCTGCAGGCCTTGGGGGCATGGGCATAGATACACAGACAAGGACAACACCTTACATTTTCCCAGAGCCTGTAGGCTGATTCCATAAGGATGTTATGTTCTTTGATGGGCCCTTGGAGGCCAAATCCAACACTGATTTAGTGGCACCCTATTGCCGCAGATTATCCCTTGAGCCGGAATAACATATTCTTTGCTTGCAGATTACTACCAATCACTACACAGATTATCTGATTATCTGTTCTTGTTTATCTAACCGATTGCTTATGCTATGGCCCGATAGAGCAAAGAGCGTTCCACTCATGGTACCCTTTGACACCTGTTTTTTGCCCTAGTTAGTTTGCAAACATAGTAAGCAACTAGAGCGTTACAAAAGAAATGCAGAAATGAGAATAGGGACTTTTGGCATTATACAAGAGGGATGGTCAGGTAAAGGCAATGGAAAATGGAGACAGTGATAGGGGTAGGTGCCCGTCAATAGACATGGTATGTCCAGTGGCTAAAGTGGATATAAAGATGGTGGGTGGATATATATAAGGGTTTTACAGGGGCATATAAAGAATGAGGGGAAAACTAACACAGCACCCTTCTTTGTATACAGGTATGGGATCTGTTATCCAGAAACCTGATATCCAGAAAGCTCCAAATTACAGAAACGCCTTCTCGCATAGACTCCATTTCATCCAAATAATGAACATTTTTAAAAATGATTTATTTTTCTCTGGAATAATAAAACAGTACTTTGTACTTGATCCAAGATCTAAGATATAATTAATCCTCAATGGAAGCTAAACCAGCCGATTGGGTTTATTTTATGTTTAAATGATAGACTTAAGGTATGAAGATCCAATCTGTTATCCAGAAAACCCCAGGTCCCGCAGATTCTGAATAACAGGTCTTATACAGGGTCCCTTATCCGGAAACCCGATATCCAGAAAGCTCTGAATTACGGAATGGCTGTCTCCCATAGACTCCATTTTATCCAAATAATCCGAATTTTTAAAAACGATTTCCTTTTTCTCTGTAATAATAAAACAGAAGGTTGTACTTAATTCCCAACTAAGATATAATTAATCCTTACTGGAAGCAAAATCAGCCTATTGGGTTTGTTTAATATTTAAATTAATTTCTAGTAGACATAAGGCATGAAGACCTTATGGAAAAGATCCGTTATCCGGAAAACCCCAGGTCCCGAGCATTCTGGATAACAAGTCCCATACCTATGCACTTCTGCATATCACTAAGAGCTTCCATGACACTTTCCTCTGTTCTGCATCAAAGACCATACACATGTCTACCCGTTAACAGTAATTAGTCTGTACCTTCATCAGCCAACAATACCTGCCACTGTGTGCCCAACTCATAGGTATAAATGGAAACATGGAGATAAAATACATTCCGGGCCAGCTGTAAATTATGTTTAAATACTTTGAAGCAGATTGGGAAATTAGCTTAAACAACACTCCTTTTAAATAACAGAAAGCTTATAGCTGCAGAGTAATGAGAAATGCTTAATAAATCACTTGTCTGGCAATTGTTTCTTCCCCTGTGATATAAGTATGGATTTTCCAACTGGCTGCCAATCATCTCTATTACTTTAATAAATCTCCCCTGTGCTTTTACGTATGGTAAAAGATTTATTAATGTAATATAGAGATTTGGAGAGAGCTGTAATCATTTTAATTCTGCCTTGTTAGCAATTATAAGTTCAAAGACACCAATCTTCCTTTACCTGTATACTATAAGTATGCAGACTGCCCTACTACTAGAATATAACTGGATACCTGGATTGTGCTTCCATTCCTATTAAAGACAGGGCACAATATACAGTACAAATATGGTACGGTGGATCTCAAGTGTAATGGATCACAAGACCTGAGTCTGGCCCCTATAGTGGGGACCATAGCAGTGGCTCAGGGGTTCAGGCTCAGCCTAGGGTAAATTTTGGAACAATGTCTATTTGCTCTGCTAGATAGTCCTGGAAACCCATCTTGAAGGACAGTTAGGCTGTGGTTTTTTGTTGAACACTTATTTCCTGCCCTAAATATTCTTGGCTCTGGTGCTAAATGGCTCATATAATTACAGATAGATGCTGGTGCACACAGGGAATTTTAATCTTTATTTAATCAAAGTTTTGGTCCTCTCTTGGGACCTTTACCGATTAAATAAAGATTAACTTTGAAGAAAAAATTCCCTGTGTGGACCAGCATCTATCCGTTTATACAACTGAATTTCTGGTAGCACCAGGGTAAGTAACCCAAACAGAGGCAATATATAAAATAGAAGCTAATATATCATGTGTCAGCACCCAAAAAAGTTCTACTGTATCTGTAAGCAAAGACCATATTGGTGGGAGCATAATTGGAAAGAGAACATGGGCAAGAACCCATCAACTAGATAGCTGGATGCAGAATATAGAATAATAAATAACATTAAATTAATAATTAACTGCAGGGGTTTTGCTCGCAAAATGCCTCAATATGGTGCAACAAATTTGCCCTTTTCTTAGTTAGAATCAAAGTAAATGAAGCATTTTGGGATCCACTCAAAAGGGCACCTAGTTTACAATGTGGATAATAGTACAAGAGTTTTTGGGGTAACTTCTTATAGCATATTATTCATAGGAAGAGTCTTCTCCACCCCAAAGGTAGTGAAGACCGTGAGAGGTCAATGCAACCATGGCATGTAATGTACACCTTGCAATAAGAGTATGCTTAAGACTTATAAATGAGAGTATGTAGTCATGATAGGTTTATGGGTTTTTTCTTGAAGACTGTAGGGTTGAGTGAAACTAGAGTATGGCTACCACTGCAGGCTTTCCAACTTCACAGAACCACATTGAACTACAATGTACTATTTATCCCACCCTATTTCTTGGGTCTTTAAATTATAAAGAATAGTTATAGAAACAGGGCCCATTCTATTGTATGGTTGGCACTTTTAAAACTTTATTGTAAAAAGGTTTAACTGTGGACTATCGGCTCAGCAGAAGAAGCATTTTAAGTTGTACTTTAACTTCAGTCACCTCCAAGTATTTACCTAGTCCACAAGTGTCTGACCTAAGGTCCACAAGGCATGCTGAAACGGTCCCTATGTAAATAGATAGAGCCCAAATCAGTAGCATATGGTTTTTAGCCTTACTCCACAGGTGCCTAACCGAACCGCCAATAGCAACCAACAAAGACTTTTAATGAGACTACTACAGGTTAGGGAAAGATCTAATTGGTTGCGTTGGGCAACCATAAGCCTTACAACTTGCTTTCCCAAAAAGAGCAAGATGCACCTACACAGAAACCAATAAAAGCATGTTTTCACAATGGCTGGGGCAGGCAGCAAAGCTGAAGACCCAATTGGTAGTTGTTGAACTACAACTCAGAGTACCCCTAACAGCTATTGGGGGATGCAGTTTAGCAACAAGAAGACTGCTCTTCTGGTGTTGGGGTCTCCCGGCATCTAATATCCCCACTTTTGTCCAATGTGAAGCATCAATTCTGTAATTTATAATATCCTTATAATTTACAATAGGAGATACCATATACCTTATATGCTATAAAAGAAGAGAGTAATGTTAAACATATTACTTACCATTCATAATGCATATTCCTAATAGTATCTATCTATCATCTGTATAATTTCTATCTACACAGTAATGTTTATATGTCTGTCTAGGAACATTTACACATATACATTAAAATTATTTTTTTTATAATATTGTGGAGTAAAAGCAGTTTCCCTGGAGGATAAAATATCAACACGAAGTTTAGAAAGAAAAGGAAAGTTTCCAGTGCTGGAATGTAACTGGAGGAATTTGTCTAAGGCTCAGAAGTGACAGAAGTTCATTAGAAGCTTAAGTTTATTAGTTGTACTCACTGCGTTCCAACTGATGTCAAACTCCAATATGATAAAAAGTCTTTCACAACCTGCACTATAGAAGGTTTCCTCTATGCCAGGAGCTGGAGGCTGGAATGGGAGACGAGAGGTGCTTGAGTGCAAGAAACGTCCTCTCAAGTACGCACTTAGAAATAAAGCTCAATAAAAGTCACCTGTGCGTCTGGATCATCCAATCAAAGAGCTCTCAGCCTGTCCTTATTTCCATAATTCTGAAGTCAATAAGTGTTCCTTGCCAAGAAGGTAAATAAAGTGCCCTCCTCTCTGTTACTCTGACATACGTTACCTGCAGAGGAATTTGGAGTTGGAATTGCAATCGATGAGCTCAGACTTTGCTTTAGGGAACATCAGGGTCACATGAAGTCAATTTCTTCAAATACGGAACCAAGAAACCATCAATATCAGTCACTTGATGTCCTTTATTGCGCCTGCAAGAGTGAGCCTAGGGTGTCATATTCTCTAATGGGCACTAGGAGACCCTCATCTAAGATTTTGTTTGCCTTCACATGCCTGAGATTTTGCCATTGACTGGCAAAGGTGTAGATGACACTTACAATGACAAAATTGTTGGGCTAAACCCAACAGTCACAAGGCTCACACCTCACTATCTAATCTGTTAAAGAAAGACCAAATTGTACATATCATCACCTGGATGCATCATATTCTCCCCACTGGGTGTACCCCAGAGACAAAGAGCTCTCGCTTTATAAGCAAAATAGGCCAGAGATCTCCTGCTTGGTACAGTAACATGCAACATAAAGCAGCACCAATGCAGCCACCCAGCCTTCTATAATGAGGCATGGTTACAAAAGGTGACAAAAATTGGTGTTTCAATCATTCATCCATAGTTTCAAGAATATCTAGGTTGTCCCCAAATCTCACCATAACTGACTCTCAAGCTGTGTATCTAGCATTTTCCCCAAATTTCATCATAACTGACCCACAGGTTGGACGCCTGAAATTGCTTTGGGCCTCCCTGGGTGGGACAAGCCCCACAGTTTAGAAGACACAGCCATAGTGGGTGGCAACCATAGCCACAACCTATTGCGCCAAGTGAATCAGGCAGATAGTAAGTGACACCAGATGCCGAAAGTGCAGCCAGTTCCACAGAAAAAAGTGTTCCTCAACTTGTGCATGATTTGGCAAAGCAGATTGATTTGCATCCATATTGGTGACTTGTGTGCAAGTTTCAGTGGACTCTACCAACCCATTGTTATGCTGGAATTCTGGTGGAAAAGTACTGCAATGTGGTTAAAAAAACAAGCTGAGAAGATCTCGCTTCTTATCAAGATCAGAAGTCTCATCAACTTTTTCAACACAAACAGGAGACTTTGACTACAATAACTCAGAGTTAGCACTTAAACTTGGCTAGCATGGGGTTGGCAGCTAATAGAGGGAAAGATACACCAATAAGCAATACTAGGTCTCACCAACTTACTATACAGAGGAAATAGAACATTCATCATCAAAGACTCAGGCATTCAAGTCTTACGATAAAAAAGATCCATTCCCATGAAATATCATTTGACAGAAGCTGACATGACATAAGCATAAAATACAGCAGAGTCTAACTTGTTGGTTATTACTAAATGACTAAAGGCAGGTAATTATCTACCATAGGAGACATATTGTGTAACAATACAAGAATGTGCCAGTGTATTATACTCTTTTAACTATAGAAGAAATGTGCTCTAAAAGGGTGTGTTTTGGGTCGATTTATTGAAAATTTCTGCAAAAATCCTACTAGTCCCACCCATCTGTTCCTCTTCCTGCTGCCTCCTTTCCCAGGCTGTGTAGGGGAGCCGGCCTGCATTCAGTACACTGCACTATAGGATAGGAACCAATCAGCAGCTAGCAGGACCTGATAGGGAACTGAAACTTGTCTTTGTTTGTGAGACTGCAGGGCCTACTACTGTGCTTCTGGCAGGGACTGTTAGGACCCACCCTTCATTTGATACAAGGACATGGACCATAGCAGATCAAGAGGGACCTCCAATAAAGGGACATTTTTAAAGATATTGATATTTATTAGCCTCAATGTGAAACCAGTACCATATTTTTTTCCACTTATCCTTTATGTCTCCTTAATGCCCTCCGGGAGTTTTGTATAGCTCCCAGCATGCTTTAGGCCTCGTTGCCCAACGTACATGTGAAATAGAGGCTAAATAGGCCACAACATGGAAAGTTTTGAAGAGCACTGCTCTGTAGAATAATGTCCCAAACTAGAGCTGTAGCCCACTGGAAGGCATTGGGTCAACGTGGCACTGTGCCAATAAGTTTTCATTTGACACTGAATAGACACCCCTAAAAATCCCAGTGGAAGCAATATGTCTCTGCTGGCTGCATGCTGAATATGAAAGAGTGGGTGGGGAGGGAGTAGGGATGCACCAAATCCACTATTTTAGGATTCGGATGAATCCCCAGGGCCGGAACTAGGGGTAGGCAGAGTAGGCACGTGCCTAGGGCGCAAAAGCTAGGGGGCGCCAGGCACATGCCTTCTCTGACACCTACCCCACGTCCGGTCGCCTCTCTCCAAAAGCTACTTCTATTTGGCCACGTAGATGTGCTTCCGCTCATGCGCGCTAACATCAATTGGCGCATATGTGAGCGAAGGGCAAAACGCAATGTCTTAACTAGATATTACTGGGCCCCATAGCAGATTATTTTTCAGGCCCCCAGGTTGACCAATTGTACCAGTATTTATTGAAATTGTATATGAATTAGGGCCTCATGGGGCCCCTATACCTCCTGGGCCCCCCTGCAGTCGCAGGGTCTGCTTCCTCTATAGTTACGCCCCTGGAAAAAAGGCACATACGTGCGTGAGAGCGTCGGTTCGCACATGCGCACAAAAGTGGGAGTTTGCACATGCGCACCGTCAGGAAGTGCCAGTTTACGCAAGCGTGCGTCTAGCAGGCACCGGACCGGCCAGGTTGCCTAGGGCGCCTGGCCGGGATGGTCCGGGCCCTGTGAATCCCAAATGCTTTGTGAAAGATTCAGCCAAATCCCAAACTGAAATCAAACCCTGTAAATTAGGGAAAGAAGGAGGAAAGAGAACCTTGTGCGCAGTTAAGAAATTTTCGACTTCTTTGTTTATGTGATGAAAAGTCACATGATTTTTTTGGATTCGGATTCGGTTTGGCCAGGCACATGGATTCGGCCCACTGGCATAACTACCTGTACTGCTGCATCATAGTCTCCCTCCCCGACCCGCCTTTAAAATATTGTCACAGTATTGGCCCAGGAGTTGCGGCGTGAGTGGGTCAGGGGGGGAGAGTTAAAGTATTGTTTGCAAAGGGTCCCCTCAGTAGATTTTTTTGTAGGGGGCCCGACTCTACCAAGTTACCCCACTGATTCTGCCGAATCTGAATCCTGCTGAAAAAGGCCGAACCCTGAACTGAATCTTGGATTTGGTACATCCCTAATTAGGAGAGCACAAAGACAGGGCTAGGACAGTACAGGTATGGGATACATTATCCAGAAACCCGTTATCCAGAAAGCTCTCAAGTACTGAAACGCTGTCTCCCATAGACTCCGTTTTAATTAACATTTTTAAAAAAGATTTCCTTTTTCTCTGCAATGTTAAAACAATCATTCATCCATAGTTTCAAGAATATCTAGGTTGTCCCCAAATCTCACCTTAACTGACTCTCAAGCTGTGTATCTAGCATTTTCCCCAAATTTCATCATAACTGACCCACAGGTTGGACGCCTGAAATTGCTTTGGGCCTCCCTGGGTGGGACAAGCCCCACAGTTTAGAAGACACAGCCATAGTGGATGGCAACCATAGCCACAAGCTATTGCGCCAAGTGAATCAGGCAGATAGTAAGTGACACCAGATGCCGAAAGTGCAGCCAGTTCCACAGAAAAAAGTGTTCCTCAACTTGTGCATGATTTGGCAAAGCAGATATTGATTTGCATCCATATTGGTGACTTGTGTGCAAGTTTCAGTGGACTCTACCCACCTATTGTTATGCTGGAATTCTGGTGGAAAAATACTGCGATGTGGTTAAAAAAACAAGCTGAGAAGATCTCGCTTCTTATCAAGATCAGCGGTCTCACTTTTTCAACACAAACAGGAAACTTTGACTACAATAACTCAGAGTTCCCACTTAAACTTGGCTAGCATGGGGTTGGCAGCTAATAGAGGGAAAGATACACCAATAAGCAATACTAGGTCTCACCAACTTACTATACAGAGGAAATAGAACATTCATCATCAAAGACTCAGGCATTCAAGTCTTACGATAAAAAAGATCCATTCCCATGAAATATCATTTGACAGAAGCTGACATGACATAAGCATAAAATACAGCAGAGTCTAACTTTTTGGTTATTACTAAATGACTAAAGGCAGGTAATTATCTACCATAGGAGACATATTGTGTAAAAATACAAGAATGTGCCAGTGTATTATACTCTTTTAAATATAGAAGAAATGTGCTCTAAAAAGGGTGTGTTTTGGGTCGATTTATTGAACATTTCTGCAAAAATACTACTAGTCCCACCCATCTGTTCCTCTTCCTGCTGCCTCCTTTCCCAGGCTGTGTAGGGGAGCCGGCCTGCATTCAGTACACTGCACTATAGGATAGGAACCAATCAGCAACTAGCAGGACCTGATAGGGAACTGAAACTTGTCTTTGTTTGTGAGACTGCAGGGCCTACTACTGTGCTTCTGGCAGGGACTGTTAGGACCCACCCTTCATTTGATACAAGGACATGGACCATAGCAGATCAATAGGGACCTCCAATAAAGGCACATTTTTAAAGATATTGATATTTATTAGCCTCAATGTGAAACCAGTACCATATTTTTTTTTCCACTTATCCTTTATGTCTCCTTAATGCCCTCCGGGAGTTTTGTATAGCTCCCAGCATGCTTTAGGCCTCGTTGCCCAACGTACATGTGAAATAGAGGATAAATAGGCCACAACATGGAAAGTTTTGAAGAGCACTGCTCTGTAGAATAATGTCCCAAACTAGAGCTGTAGCCCACTGGAAGGCATTGGGTCAACGTGGCACTGTGCCAATAAGTTTTCATTTGACACTGAATAGACACCCCTAAAAATCCCAGTGGAAGCAATATGTCTCTGCTGGCTGCATGCCGAATATGAAAGAGTGGGTGGGGAGGGAGTAGGGATGCACCAAATCCACTATTTTAGGATTCGGATAAATCCCCAGGGCCGGAACTAGGGGTAGGCAGAGTAGGCACGTGCCTAGGGCGCAAAAGCTAGGGGGGCGCCAGGCACATGCCTTCTCTGACACCTACCCCACGTCCGGTCGCCTCTCTCCAAAAGCTATTTCTATTTGGCCACGTAGCTGTGCTTCCGCTCATGCGCGCTAACATCAATTGGCGCATACGCGAGCGAACGGCAAAAGGCACATACGTGCGTGAGAGCGTCGGTTCGCGCATGCGCACAAAAGTGGGAGTTTGCGCATGCGCACCGACAGGTAGTGCCAGTTTACGCAAGCGTGCGGCTAGCAGGCGCCGGACCAGCCAGGTTGCCTAGGGCGCCTGGCCGGAATGGCCCGGGCCCTGTGAATCCCAAATGCTTTGTGAAAGATTCAGCCAAATCCCAAACTGAAATCAACCCCAAATTTGCATATGTAAATTAGGGAAAGAAGGAGGAAAGAGAACCTTGTGCGCAGTTAAGAAATTTTCGACTTCTTTGTTTATGTGATGAAAAGTCACATGATTTTTTGTATTCGGATTCGGTTTGGCCAGGCACATGGATTCGGCCCACTGGCATAACTACCTGTACTGCTGCATCATAGTCCCCCTCCCCGACTCGCCTTTAAAATATTGTCACAGTATTGGCCCAGGAGTTGCGGCGTGAGTGGGTCAGGGGGGGAGAGTTAAAGTATTGTTTGCAAAGGGTCCCCTCAGTAGATTTTTTTGTAGGGGGCCCGACTCTACCAAGTTACCCCACTGATTCTGCCGAATCTGAATCCTGCTGAAAAAGGCCGAACCCTGAACTGAATCTTGGATTTGGTACATCCCTAATTAGGAGAGCACAAAGACAGGGCTAGGAAAGTACAGGTATGGGATACATTATCCAGAAACCCGTTATCCAGAAAGCTCTCAAGTACTGAAACGCTGTCTCCCATAGACTCCGTTTTAATTAACATTTTTAAAAACGATTTCCTTTTTCTCTGCAATGTTAAAACAATCATTCATCCATAGTTTCAAGAATATCTAGGTTGTCCCCAAATCTCACCATAACTGACTCTCAAGCTGTGTATCTAGCATTTTCCCCAAATTTCATCATAACTGACCCACAGGTTGGACGCCTGAAATTGCTTTGGGCCTCCCTGGGTGGGACAAGCCCCACAGTTTAGAAGACACAGCCATAGTGGATGGCAACCATAGCCACAAGCTATTGCGCCAAGTGAATCAGGCAGATAGTAAGTGACACCAGATGCCGAAAGTGCAGCCAGTTCCACAGAAAAAAGTGTTCCTTGACTTGTGTATGATTTGGCAAAGCAGATTGATTTGCATCTATATTGGTGACTTGTGTGTAAGTTTCAGTGGACTCTACCCACCTATTGTTATGCTGGAATTCTGGTGGAAAAGTACTGCGATGTGGTTAAAAAAACAAACTGAGAAGATCTCGCTTCTTATCAAGATCAGAAGTCTCATCAACTTTTTCAACACAAACAGGAGACTTTGACTACAATAACACAGCCATAGTGGATGGCAACCATAGCCACAAGCTATTGCGCCAAGTGAATCAGGCAGATAAGTGACACCAGATGACAAAAGTGCAGCCAGTTGCACAGAAGAAAATGTTCCTCAACTTGTGTATGATTTGGCAAAGCAGATTGATTTGCATCTATATTGGTGACTTGTGTGCAAGTTTCAGTGGACTCTACCCACCCATTGTTATGCTGGAATTCGGGTGGAAAAATACTGCGATGTGGTTAAAAAAACAAGCTGAGAAGATCTCGCTTCTTATCAAGATCAGCGGTCTCACTATTTCAACACAAACAGGAAACTTTGACTACAATAACTCAGAGTTCCCACTTAAACTTGGCTAGCATGGGGTTGCAAGCTAATAGAGGGAAAGATACACCAATAAGCAATACTAGGTCTCACCAACTTACTATACAGAGGAAATAGAACATTCATCAACAGAACCTTGTACTTAATCCTAAAAAATGATTAATCCTTTTTGGAGGTTTATTTTTTAGCAAATTTAAGGTGTGGAGATCCAAATTACAGAAAGGTCTCTTATCCGGAAAACCCAGGTCCCGAGCATTCTGGGTAACAGCTCCCACTCCTGTACCAGGGTTCCATGCTGTGAGTGTTCTAGAGCAGAGTCTACTTGAGAGGGAGCAGTTGACAGAGATTTTCATGAGGGTCGAAGGTCAGCTGAGTATTTTTTCTGGGATTGGATACCTAGAAGGGTTAACAGTTTTTTTACTGCTGCATCTTGAAAACACAAAGGAGCATATGTGCGTGCTCCAAGACAGTCATAAGTTACCTGAGTGTTTTGTGCCATGTGTGTTTAGCAGCGACAGTGATGCTGAGTGCTTGCCAGCTGGTGCCGTGGGCTCATCTCCTGCTTGTCTGTGGGCACCAGCCAACTGTCATATGATATCAGAGTGGTATCTTGCCCCTGGGGAGATGTATGGGTTGGGGGGGTTAGACTTTTTCTTTAATTTTCTGGTCTTTGTACAGTTTACATATTGGAACAACTGACTCAACGGCCCTAGACTGTGCCAATGCACAATGCAGATTCAGCCTTTAACAAGACTGTTGTTTACTGACTGTCTGGCCACAATCTGTGTTACCCCCACCCATAGCCCTTCTCATCATAATTCATATTATAATATAATTAAGCTAGCTCATGTTAAAAGAGACATATATTTCATTGCTGATGGTGTGGCCAGTCCAATAATATTTGGTGAAAGAAATATGGGGTCTGGCATTTAAAAATCTGTCTATGGCACTTCTTGCCCTGAATTTTTTTGTGTACTTTTATAAAGTTCGCAGAAACATTAAGTACAGCCATTATATATAATATATAACATTTAATCTGGTGCAGAGTGTGGAATGCATCTTGCACCCACCAATGCTATGGGCTTTCTGTTTTGGCGCTAAGGGTGCTCCACTTGTGTCACGCTTGGTCTGTATTTATCAGGCCAAAATCACAAGAATGTGGCAAGAAATCTGTTTTTTTTTTGTGCTTACTGAACAGTTTAACAACAGACTGCTCTGCCCATCCACAGCACAGCGATAAAATGGCCAGAGTGATTGTTGAGGTATGAAAATGAGCTTCAGTGCCCGCTGTTTGATTAATGTGCCGACCAGCAGAAAATCACCGGCTCTGCACTTTTACACTTCTGCTTATTAACCACGCTTGGAAAATAGATATGCAAAGCGCTGGTGCCTGCAAAGTGTATTTCTGGGAAGTACATCTGTCTCCGTCCTTGCCATTGCGCTTTAGGACACATTCCAGGACTTGCAATTCTGAGAGTTACAGCAACTGAACATTTGTCTTTACTATAGGTTTTCGACACCGAATATACACAGATATATGTTTTATATAATAGCTACAACTTTGATGATCTTAATGAATGGCCTGCCCTGTACAGAATTAGGGATGCACCGAATCCAGGAATCGGTTCAGGATTCAGCCTTTTTCAGCAGGATTCGGCCGAATCCTTCTGCCCAGCCGAACCGAATCCTAATTTGCATATGCAAATTAGGTGTGGAGAGGGAACTCACGTCCCTTTTTGTCACAAAACAAGGAAGAAAAAAATGTTTTCCCCTTCCCACGCCTAATTTGCATATGTAAATTAGGATTCGGATACGGTTCGGTATTTGGCCGAATCCTTCACGAAGGACTCAGGGGTTCGGCCGAATCCAAAATAGTGGATTCGGTGCATCCCTATACAGAATAGCTTGCCTTGGGCTGATGGAATCACTAGCAGGTCATCTCTGTCTCCATATTGCTTTAGTAAGAACTGTACGCCATACTGTTTGGTACAGGGATGTGAGGTAGAGCACCCTTTGTAGTATAAATAGTAGGGGAGTAGATGGTTTAGGCAGGGCCGGAACTAGGGGTAGGCACCTGCCTAAGGCGCAATTATAAGGGGCGCTTGGCAGGTATATATTAAGCGTCTTCTGCCTACTCCTAGTCCTTGTTCCCTGCCCTCTGTAGCTCTCCCCTACCTCCTCTCCTTCACTCTCCCCTCCGTTACTGTAGTCACAGGGGATAGCAGGTTGGCCGACCAGGTTGCCTAGGGTGCCCAGTTGTCTTGGCCTGGCCCTGAATTTAAGCATCTTTGGACCCCAATCATAGAGAATGCTAGATGATGTCAGGAGCCTGAGGCATGGGGGCCTTAGTTCAAAGAAGACATACACCTAAATGGAATTCAGGGAGGAAGGACATAAAAACAAGGATTAGCTAGTAGAAGTTTTTATTCTACAAGAGTACAAGTATCCTAGGGTAGTTAGAAGAGCAGACAGAGGCTCCAGCAAGGAGAGCATGCATTAGGTCGGCATGATCCACCAGTGTAGGGACACTATATGGCCAAAATTAGGTCTTTTCCAAAACTCATTCCCAAACTGAATGAAGTTGTCCTCTGTTCACTGCTAAAACAACCTTTACCCCTCTAATCTTCTGGGAATGCTTTCCACTAGATGTAGTAACACTGATAGAGGAATTTGCTTCCATTGATACGTAAGAGGTTGTTCTAATTCTTTCTACAGGTGTCCAATTGGGCTGAGGCCAATTAAGTTCTTCCATGTCCATCTCTGCCAACCCATTCAGTATGGACCTTGGCTTTGGCATGGGTGCACTATTGTGCTGAAATTGGAAAGAGCATTCCCCAAATATTTGTTGCAAAGTAGAAAGCACAGAATTGACAATAATACCATTATATGCTGCTGTAGGTAGGGGTGCCATCTGGCCGGTATTTTGCAGGCCTGGCCGGTAAAAATGATGGTTGATCAAAATGTTATTAATAGGAAAAAAATATAAATATATAGGAAAGCCGGTATTTTTTTCCAGAAAAGGTGGCAACCCTAGCTGTAGGGACACCTCTAATGATAAGTGTTTCTATCATTTGAAGGGGTGACCACATACTTTTGGCCATACAGTGTAGGCTGAGGGTAGGGAAGAGGAGGTATAGGGGAATCAATTTGAAGTGTACATGGAGGAGTTTATACATTGGTATTGGGACCCTTGACTGGCTACTACTTTGACTGGATCTAATGCCCTGTCAACTTGGAGAAACTAACTGAGTAGCATCCAGTGTCAGACTAGGGGGTCCTGGACCTACTGGGGCTGCTGCCTCAGGCAGGCCCGGATTTGCGGCAAGGCCGCATAGGCCCGGGCCTAGGGCGGCAAAAAAATAGGGGCGGCATGCCGCCCAGCCGCACTATGGGGACGCGTGTGTCCCCATTCAATTACAGCAGCTGCGCCGGCGAAAAAACGCCGGCGCGCTGGGAAGGGGAGGTGAGGTGGGCGCTAGGACCGCGCGGCCGCCTGGTCGGACCGCGCAGCCTAGGGGCGCCGCACATTGAAATCCGGCGCTGGCCTCAGGTGCCTGCACATACATCCCACCCCAAACGCAATCCTCCTGTGCCTGTGGGCCTCCCACTCCAGCCTCAATTCTCCTCTGCTCCCCACCCCTCTGCATGTACCTTATCTTGTTGAAGCCAGAGTGAGGTAAGGGTGCAGCGCACAGGGTGGAGAGCAGGTCTGGGTCAGCAGTACCCATTGGGTTTTTTCCCAGTGTCCCACCAGCCCAGTCCAACTGTCACGGTCGGCACCCAACACCAGAACTAATGCCAAGCACCCTGGTCTCAGCTCGTGCTTCATCTGTAGTGCGATCGCCTTTGGCCTCGGGAGGAGCCCTCAGCTACTTGGATGCCACCAGGACTTAAATGAGAGGTGTAAGGCTAGAGGTTCTGGATAGGCAGAGGGGCACGACTGTTAGTGAGAGTCTTTGGGTAGAAGGTCGTAGTACAAGGCGTTCAGCAATAGAGTAGTCAGATCAGGCCGGATCGGGGCAGGCAGAGAATAAACGGAGTCAGGCAAGCAAGGGTCAAACCAGGTAGTCAATCAAAGGGTTAAGCAAGATCAGAGTCGGATAAACAGGCGAGGAGTCAGGATACAGAGTGTAGAATCATCAAAAGCCAGGCAGGGGTCAAAACAGGTAATCGGGATCAGATATCAAGCAAAATAGCAAAAGCTAATAGCACCAGGAACAAATCCTATTACGGGCAGTTTGCAAAAACAAAATGTACCTTTAAGTACCTTTTAAATTTCGCACAATTGCGCGCTGACGTCATACACCAGCACGCCTGCGCCTTTAATTCTCATGGAGGCGCGTCGCGTGCTCCCTAAGGAGAAGATTGACGGGGCGGGCGTCCCCGCCGAGGGGGCGGCAGGCGTCCCTGCCGTCCCCCCACTATGTGAGCATTTTTTATTACACCAACCCTGTTAGCATCTATAGGACAAGTGCCCAGTACCAGCAACCAATTGTTACCTGTTTGCTTAAAGGATAAGTAAACCTTAAAAATACATTTTGCTCTGATGTTCTTCTGCTTAGGAAAAAAATAGAAACCTTTCTCAAATATTTCCTAAGCAGAAGAATATCAGAGCAGCCTCTTTCTTTCTCCTGACAACTACTTGGTGGTCAGACTGGTTGGAAAATGACCAGCAGGTGGCGCTGTTGTAACAAAATTCATTCATATTAACAGTACATGTATCCTTTAATATCTTGGCAATAAAAGAAAATAAATAATGAATGTACAATGCAAAAGTGCTTAAAATAGCACCCTCATTCATTTTATATTCACTTATTTTTAAGGTTTACTTATCCTTTAAAGAATCATTGATGGCCCAGAGTGTGGGGAACTAAAAAGAGTAAGATCCTGTGTGTCCTGCTAAAGTGACTATTGGGTGGGGGGATCAGTGTATATTGTGTTATATTGCTCTGCACACATCACACTCTCCTACTGAAGGGTTTATTGTCAACTTGCTTTGTTCCAAATTTTCCTTCATAAGCTCTATGAATATTTCACAAGCGGTGCATAAAGCTTTCTATTCATCCCAGTGGCCAGGGAAAAGCTAATGTGCGGAGGTAAGAAGTTTTTTTAGACAGTGATTAATGGAAATGATCACCGTGTTTCATAGAGGAATGACACAATAATAGGGAGCAAGGTAGAGCACTACTGCGGGTGTTTCTTGGATTGTGCAATGGCCGGCACTTGACTTTCAGCAACTTTCAGTAGTCTCTGTCCCTTCATGCACTGCTGATTATGACTGTGTTCTGATTGTATGTGCCCCATTATTATTGTATGAAATGTACGTGCTGTTTATAAAATGAATGGGGGAGGCGAGTTGGTAGCCACTCCAGCATTACTTGGTTTATGGGCCCTTACATTCCTCTCCGTGTTTTACAATAACATGTTTTTATGTATTTCTCCTAAATAATTTATTTTTCATTCCGGAAAATGCAAGAGCAGTCATAAATATTATGGGAGGGGTTGGATGATTCATTATAGGCTAATTAAGCTTTCTGTTAATTGCAACAGGGAGGGAAGGACTCACATCCTTAGATCTCCTGTGGGAACATCACTGGCCATCTATGCCTCCTGCATCTGCCAGCAGATAAGTATGTGTGCCCAAGTAGAGTCTAGGCAAGGATTTAATCCATCTGTTGAGTGTTTCTGTTAAGTACAGTCATTAGAAAATCAAGTATTTTTTTCACTATGATAAGCAAGGAATTCTAACCCCAAAGGGTCACCGGGATGCTTATGGTAGGACTCCATGACATCCGTGACCCCTTTTATATGATTAATTTACTTCCTACAATAGGAAAGCTGCTGCCCAGAAATAATATGGGTTCACTAAGAAAAAGGCTAAAGGTGAAGGAAAGTTACGGAGGCATTTTATTGTCAATAGATTAGCTGCAATGGTGCAAGCTAGAATGCTATATTTATTCTGTAGTATGTTTTACCATACATGAGTAATAAGCTCTAGAAGCTCTCTCTGTTTGTTTAGGATAGCAGCTGCAGTATTAGCTTGGTGTGACATCACTTCCTGCCTGAGTCTCTCCCTGCTCACTTATAGCTCTGGGCTCAGATTACAGCAGGTAGGGGGAGAGGAGCAAACTGAGCATGCTCAAGCCCTGGCCCTGGAGGTTTAAGCTGAAAACAGGACGTCTGATACAGAAGCCCATGAGTACACAATAGAAGGAAAGAAATGCTGTGTTTCTTTTGACAGAGGGCTCAGAGCAGCATTACTTTGAGGGTTTACTGGTATATTTATATAGACCTTTCTGATAAAGCTTACTTAATATTAGTCTTTCCTTCTACTTTGGGTTGCTCACCTGTAATTTGACTTTTATTATAATGTAGAGAGAATGTGCAATTGATTTTATTTTTTTTATTTGTGGTTTTTGAGTTATTTTGCTTTTAATTCAACAACTCTGCAATTTCAGCAATCCAGTTTCTAGGGTCCAAATTACCCTAGCAATCATGCCCCTGATTTGAATAAGAGACTGGAATATGAATAGGCCTTGAAGAGTGACAATAAATTAATAACTTTAAAGATCATTTCTTTTTTAGATGGGGTCAGCGACCCCCCACCACCATTATAAAGCTGGAAAGAGTCAGAAGAGGAAGCAAGTAATTAAAAAAAACTATAAAAACTAAATAATGAAGACCAATTAAAAAGTTGCTTAGAATTAGCCATTCTACAGTATAACATACTAAAAGTTAACTTAAACATGAACCACCCCAAGCAAAGGAATGACCAGGAAGCCTATGAAATAGTTCAACCGCACACCTGTTATTCACATGAACTGCAATAGTGGTGCTGGTCCTCTGTAGACCCAGGCCAGGTCCCTTAGCAACAGCAAATGTTTGGAAAGAGATCCGCACATACGGAGTAATGCAGTCGTGGAATTTATCCCTATTTTAGGGGTAAATTCCCAGACTGCATTACTCTGTGTGTGCGGATCTCTTTCCGATCATTTGCTGTTGCTCAGGGAGCCTATGAAACACAGAAAGTCCCACCTCTGACCCACTACAGAACAGAAAGCACAATTTTTAGACTGATGGTGTCTCTTTTGTTGGCAAGCAATATTGCAGAATTTACAATGCAGACATGTATTATATAAGGATCCCTAGTCATCAGTCTTATCTAAATCCATTTGCTTTTTACTGTTAAATGCTATTGATTTCCTTTTAACCCCATCTAACAATCAGATAATACAGTCCATATAATTTTTAACTCCTGCCATTATTCTCTACAACATAACAAAACACATTTATCAGAATCTGGCTCCATCTGCAGAGAGAGTAGCTGTCCTTGTCTTGCGCGCCTGGAATATGTGGAGTAGAACTTCAATGGCTTTGTGTAATATAAACACACATAAGCTTATATATTGTTATACATAAGATGACATCAGTGTCTGAGTTTCTGCTCTCCAGGGGAAGAAGAGGGCACTTAAGCTGAAATATATATATTATTCTGCGGCTCTTTGGTTACCATAGTGAGTATAAACACATAAATATGTATCGGCCACCACACCCATGGAAGGGTTTTGATCCTAGATACACTGGGCCTGCAACTTGTGTGTGCTTGTGTCTGTTAATATTGAAGTCATACAAGGTATAGAGCCCAAGGTGCAGGCAATAGACAGGTGTCTCTACTTCTTCTGCTTTACCTTACAAAGAACATCTTAGTCCTGTCATTGGCTACACTTCATTCACTGGGCCTACAACTCAAGCTTGAGCTGGCCATACATGGGTAGATTTCTTTAAACGGAGTGGATCTGTGCACCAACTGTCCCATCTAATTAATAATTGGGTCATGTGGGTGGGATCTTGATCAGCAAAACTTTCCAACCTTCCTCATCAGTTATTGATTGGAGATGCCATAATTTTGGCACCATTCATATGCCAATGTATGTGCAATATCCGGCAATGAACAACAAGTTGCTCATAAACCCCTTGGATGTTGCTCCCAGTGGCCTCAAAGCAGGTGATTATTTTTGAATTCCAGGCTTGGAGGCAAGTTTTGGTTGCATGAAAAACAGGTGCACTGTCAATTAGAGTCTTCTGTAGGCTGCCAGTTCACATAGGGCTACCAAATATCCAATCACAGCCCTTATTTGGCACCCCTGGAACTTTTTCCATGCTTGTGTTGCTTTCTAACACTTTTTACATTTGAATGTTGGTCACAGGTATAAAAGATTTGGGAACCCTGTTGTTTTAGGATATACAAGTTTTGGGAAATTGTAAAAAGGGATTCCAGGATATAATATTCTCCCTCATCCTGCATTTCACCCCTCAGGGACTTTTCTCATGCTTGCGTTGCTCCCCAACTCTTTTTATATTCGAATGTGGCTCATGGGTAAAAAAGGTTTGGGACCCCTCGCCAAGAGCAACCAAGTTGCCAGCCAATATACCCACTTACAAGGCCTACAATGTCTCTCTCTCTTGGGGATAAAATAGATAGTCCTTAGATATCACCTGAGTCTGTTTGTCATATATGGCTAACCTTAGCCCTTACCGGATCAATGCAGGTGCTGGTAAATTAATTAATTATTGCGTTCTGCTTCACTACTTGGTCGTTTAACTTTTACATTTATGTATTTACAGTTTAAACACTGACCAAGTTTGGTTTGTGTGTGATTGCCCCTAACCTGTCACTTACTTTAACTTAAAGGACCAGTAACATAAAAAAATTTGTTTTTTACTTAACGAAAAAAAAACACCAACGCAGTTTTAACTATAAATTTGCAACGTCTTTATTAAGAAATTACTTACCGATTCTCTGCATGCGCTCCTATTCAGAAACGGTGACAGGGCGATGATCCATCGTGCGGCGCTCAATTTCTCCTCCCTGGCTATTTCCTATAGAAGGCAGGGAGGAGAAATCGTCCGCGATGGATCGTCGCCGTTTCTGAAGAGGAGCGCAAGCAGAAAATCGGTCAGTAATTTCTTAATAAAGACTTTTAAATTTAAAACTGTCTTGCTGTTAACTAGAAACTAATTTAAAAAAAAGAAAAAATGAATGTTACTGGTCTATTAAATACAATCTTAGATGTCAGGGTCACTCACGCTCTCCGTTGGAGGTCCGGGTTCTGTGCCCCAAACCCGTAGCTTGGGGAGAACATTAAACTTTGGACGCACACTCCAGGAACTCCTCGGATGCGGTGTAAGATCAAAGAAGAGACTTTATTTCACATCAAGTAACACCTTACGCGTTTCATGTGTTTCCACGCGTAATCATAGGTAAAAGGAAACACGGAACACTTAAGGTGTTACTTGATGTGAAATAAAGTCTCTCCTTTGATCTTACACCGCATCCGAGGAGTTCCTGGAGTGCGCATCCAAAGTGCAATAGCCCTTATCTATAATATCTGAAGACTTGAGAAAGAGCCTTTAAAGTATGAAGGCTCTGATTCAAATTTATCTGAATGCCAACATTTTTCGTTGTTCCAGTTACCTGTTCTTTTTCCCCAAGCAGTTTGGGGTCTCATATTCTGTTGGTACCTGACATCAGTTGGTGGGATTTTTTATTTATTTTTAACAATTCTTTTTTATTAATGCACAACTGATAAGCGTTACAGTCATATATGTAGCAGTTACGTTTTTGTTGTACATATTTCAATAAAATAAACATAACTTAATAATCGTTAACCAGAGTGATGTCGTCATTTACATATACAATGCCATTGGAGAAAAAAGCATATTAAGTTTACCATTTGTTTCTTAGGAAAGGATTCTGACTGAAGGGTAACCCAGTTGTACCTTAACTGGTCAGGTCCCTGGAGGGGGGCAGTTCCCCACCTAGAGCTCCAGATCTCAGGGAGCAGCTAAGTCTGGGTCATCATCTGCCCACAGTGCCCACACCTTGTTACATTTCTCCAGGCAGCCCCTTCTCATATAAGTTATTTTATACATTGGTAGTGATTTTTCAATAACCTGCTCCCAATCTTGCACTGACGGCCCATTTCTTGATTTCCACTTCACTGCAATCACCTTTTTTGCATACATACACAGAATAGTTATTCGATTTCTCAGTGCTCTTTTCGGTGATATTTCTGCCACCTGGTTTAATAATAATACCTTGGGATCCATTGTTAAAGGGATCCTGTCATCGGAAAACATGTTTTTTTCAAAACACATCAGTTAATAGTGCTACTCCAGCAGAATTCTGCACTGAAATCCATTTCTCAAAAGAGCAAACAGATTTTTTTATATTCAATTTTGAAATCTGACATGGGGCTAGACATTTTGTCAATTTCCCAGCTTCCCCTGGTCATGTGACTTGTGCCTGCACTTTAGGAGAGAAATGATTTCTGGCAGGCTGCTGTTTTTCCTTCTCAATGTAACTGAATGTGTCTCAGTGGGACATGGGTTTTTACTATTGAGTGTTGTTCTTAGATCTACCAGGCAGCTGTTATCTTGTGTTAGGGAGCTGCTATCTGGTTACCTTCCCATTGTTCTTTTGTTTGGCTGCTGGGGGAAAAAGGGAGGGGGTGATATCACTCTAACTTGCAGTACAGCAGTAAAGAGTGATTGAAGTTTATCAGAGCACAAGTCACATGACTTGGGGCAGCTGGGAAATTGACAAAATGTCTAGCCCCATGTCAGATTTCAAAATTGAATATTAAAAACTCTGTTTGCTCTTTTGAGAAATGGATTTCAATGCAGAATTCTGCTGGAGCAGCACTATTAACTGATTCATTTTGAAAAAACATTTTTTTCCCATGACAGTATCCCTTTAAGGGGATCTCGGTTTTCATTCTGATCAGCTCTGTTACCTCCCTCCAGAAACTTTGAATGATCGGGCAGCCCCAAACCATATGCATAAACTCTGCTGGGGAATCTGAGCATCTGGAACATTCATCTTTTATATTAGGGTTCATTTTGTGAAGCCTATGTGGGGTAAAGTATACCCTGTGACAGTAGTTCAGCTGTGTCATTTTATCTTTTCTGCAGATGATACCTTCAAAGGCAGCTTCCAGTATATCCTCCCAGTCCTCTGCAGTAATCCCGGGAATATCCCTTTGCCACTTTGACTGAGGGTCTAATTTCTAATTCTTACCTCAATACTTCTGGGAGTGGTATCTACTGATACATTTTGAAATTGGGTGTCTACCGCATGTCTCAGTATCTATAAAATAAGCTGTTGGGAAAGGTATAGTTTTGTTTCAGGACCTGGAATGTCATTATCTTCCCCTCGGCCATAATGTCAGCCAAGTATTTTATATTATGTTGTGCCCATATCTGTGGGTCAGGGAAAGTGCTGAGATGTTGTAATTTGGGGTTGCACCAAAGTGGAGAAAATTCCGAGCAGTATTGTTGTGGTTTAGGGTAAAAATTGAGGACCACCTGCCATGCTTTCACCGTAGCTTTCATTAGAGGGGAGACATTTTTGGTTTTTGAGGTTCCTCTATACAGTAGGTTTTTTATACCCTCTAGCAAACCCACCAGCTGTGCCTCAATGAGTGTTGCCGCGTTTGTTTGGGACGAGATAACCCAATTTCTCGCCACTACCAATTGCGCTGCGAGGAAATACCAATAGAGGTTGGGAGCAGCTAGGCCCCCCTGCATGATTGGCAGTTGTAGGGTACTCGGGGCCACTCTTGGGTGGGCCCCGTTCCAAAACAATGTAGTCATAAGGTTTCTTAGCTTTATAAAGATTGAGCTTGGAATCATTATCGGGGCTTGCCTGAACACGTATGTGAGTTTAGGCAAAATTATCATTTTAAAAAAGTTGATTCTGCCTAATAAAGAAAGAGGAAGATGCATCCAAGCTTCTTTTTTCCCCTATGTACCTTAATATGGGTTGAACATTAAAATCCATGAACTGGGTACAGTCAGCGTGGATCCAGATCCCTAGGTATTTAAAGGACTCTACCCATTGCAGGCCGTGAGTGCTTGAGGGCTTGTCAGGTGGGGGAGGGTCTAAAGGGAAAATCACAGATTTAGACCAGTTAATTTTAAGGCCAGAATAGATCGTATGTGTCTTAATGATCTCTAGTGCCCTAGCCAAAGCCCTGTGAGAATTAGGTAAATAAAGGAGAGTATCATCAGCAAACATGGAAATAATTTCCATCTTTGTTGTTGGTGGGATTTTTATACAGGTGGACGTACTCCAATGCAGGATTCTCCTACAGCATCAACACCACCATTGGAGCTACCAGAAGTTCTCCCACTTACCTTCAACCAAAGGATACACACTTCTCACAGATAGGTCCCACCCTCCCCTTCCCCTCTAGGGGCACTATACTAAGTGATACATTTATAAACATATTTATACAAGAGCAAAAGCAAATTGTTTTCCCTTCGGTTGAAACCACAAATGGATTCTAAATACCTTATGTACTCCAACGGGACACAAAGTTTTAATCAACCAATTCGGAATGTTACCAAATACGCTTGTAGCTGAACAAGAAGAAGAGCGCCTTTCTCTGCCTTTGTAATCCAGCTGGATAGTCAGTTGATTGTGTGCAGCATCAGAGAGGCAACAGGTTAGTAGTTGTACAGATCTCATTAACTTGCATGGAGACCTATTGCACTTTAAATGTGGCCCTTGAATTTGAAGGAACAATGCTGTCAGTGTGCAGTTGGGCGATTGTGTGACGCACTTTCACCCTTGCCTGATATGACATGATTCCTATTACATACAATAACATAAGAAGAATTTAAACTTTGGCCCATTTGTTGTTCCCAAAAATGAGCTGCAAGAAGGTTCATCAGCCTGGCATGAGACTGGTATCCACCAATGTCAAGAAGCCTAGCTACAAACTATCACAGGGTCAATTGGCAATTGCTCTTCATTCTTCTTATTTTTTATTTGGATAATACACAATTTGAATTATTTAACATTTTCCTCTGCTGCCCTTTAGTGTTATCATTTAAAGGAGGCATATAGGATTGGTGAAAACCCACCAAATAGTGTAGGTAATAAAGAATAATATATGGTGCTGGTTTTACTTTGGGCTAAAAATTAACATTATATTTGAAAAAAATGGCCCCTTTATTGGTGCTCCCTATAGATCTGCTATGGTCCCTGTCTGTGTTTCAAATGAGGGCTGGGCGTGTCTTATTGGTCCCTGCCAGTAACACAGTAGGAGGGGGATAGCCAATCACAGCCCTGCATCTCCCCGAATCTGCCTGTGTGTTCTGACCCTGAGGGTTACAGACATAACTAAGATTAGTAACTTGGAATGACAGCCACCACGTTGAAAAGGATAGGGCCTGAAATGAAAAATACATGATAAAACCATAAAATAATAACAAATAAAACTCTGGTTGTATAATCAGAATTACTTGTTGCTGCTGGAGAGAGGCGGAATATATAGAATGACTTACAGACAGTAGGGTCCATGCTCCCACCTATCAATATAGTCAGTAAAGGGCTTGGAACAGTGTATAAAAGAGTGAGCCAGGGCAGCCTTGCCAGGAGTCCAAAGGTAACTTACTGCAAGCAGGGGCATCTGATCCATGTGACTGGCAGACAAAGAAAGTCAATATACTCCAGGTCAATGAATTCTGATTGGAGTCATCGGTGTCTGTGATGGGAGGAGGGTGTAGGTGTGTAGCAGTTTAGAAACACTATTTGGATTTATCATCATGTGGCTTCTCCATTCATTTGGTGCACCCACGATTCACTGTTTCTGCCTTTTTTTAACCATCATTCGATATGTCTTCAGCTGCATTCATACAGTATATTGTTCTTGTCTTGCCATTCTATACAGTGGAACACTTGAAAATAGAGTATTCATGGAGGCAGGCACACTAGTCCTACCACTAAATGATATATCTGCTGTAGCCCACTATTCCTCAAGTTTTCCATTGCACCTACAAAAGGTTGAGAATGATCCGTTTTGAACAAAAGTTTGATACCGCATATACTGTAAGTTAGAGCCACCACTAAGCTCACTGTACTCCTTGGCCCAATATCTGCTGGATCTTCTGTGTTTGCTACTTATAGCCACTAAAACAAACATAGTCACAGAGTAGTTAAACAACATTGGCAACTCTTAACTCCAATTGTAAGTCCATCAGACCAGGTACAAACTACTCTCTGTCCTTGTTTTGGGTTATCTGAACAATAGATCCATGATCAGATATTGTATGATTTGACCATACATTAATCAGTTTATTTTGAATTCTTGAATTTGTTAGCATGACCATAGTCTGCATTCCCAAGAAGAATTAGCTGTGTTTACAGACCAATAGATGTAATATAAGCTTGTGTAAAGGTGGCCGTACACGGGCCAATTAAAGCTACTGACAGACCGAGTCGGCAGCTTATTGGCCCTGTATTGGCCGTCCGATGGGCTTCCCCGATTGATATCTGGTTGAAAGTTGGGCAGATGTTGATTGGGCAGGGATAAAAATCCAGTCTGATCGCGGAGCATCTTTTCGCTGATGCGTTCCCTTATTCAGACCGCTCCTGCTCCTTGCATCATGATCCGATTATTGGGCCCACGATCGGATCAGTCCTATATCGCCCACCTCAAGGTGGGCATATCGGGGAGAGATCTGCTTGTTTGGCAACATTACCAAATGAGCGGATCTCTCTGTGTGTGGCCACCTTTAGGCTATAGTAATATGGAGCTATAGGGACCCCAAAACCCCAATAACTCTTCTGTGTGAGACTCTCTATACTCAGGTGTGGGCCCTCATGTATGTTGGTGGCAGGGTGTATTGGAACTATGTCTCTTGGGTTTATTTCAATAAAGAGGGGTACCGGTGGTTCTTGAATGTAAACATTAACAGGTTATTAGAGGAATAATGCAGGAGGTTAGGCATATACTCACAATAAAGCACAAATAGTCAGCATGCAGATCAATGAGATATGGACTAATTTACTTGGTCTAAGTGTCAGCCTCAGCATTCAGGATTCTCTTTAAGTGGAAACCAGACATATTACTCTAATCCCTAGGTCTGTACCCTTGGTTCCTACTCTGGGCAGAAGTGCACCCAGGATTCTAATCCTTCTAATTCTCCTCAGTGGCACCTTTTGGACAACTATGGAACTGCAAAGGTCATACTTTGACACAGGAAGGGGAACATAATTCTAAACCATGCTGAGGACCCCCCTCCTTAGCTTTCTAGAACTTAACTAAGGTTCACTTAGCTGCCCAAACATAATGGGGCTGCCTGAGAAAAGTGGCAGCCATTATAGCAGCCCCCTACACTTGCATGAAATAACCCCCCAAGGGGGGACATAGGTGAAACGATGAGGAAAGGACAAAATCAGCCACACTGACCATAGTGCTCAGTGTTGGACTAGGATGTCCATGGCCAACCAGGGCTGCAATTTGGGGGGCCCCCACCCCAGTCACGAGCTCCAGCACCTAAAAAATGTCACCCACCACCATGTACTGTTTCCCTTCCTTACTTCTTGAGGCCACGATCAGGTGAGGGAGCAGTAGTAACTGCAGTTCCCATGAGGCCCATGAAAGATGGGGCTCACCAGGTTTTTTCCCGTTGTCCCATCAGCCCAGGCCAATCCTGATATTGTTACTTTGCCAGTAGCATTCAGTGTATCTTTCATGTACATCACAAAGATAATCAAGTTATCTACCTATAGATTATTATCAGTTGCACAACATCTTTATAGCTCTAAAAAACTGATAACCAGCACCTCACTCCTATCTAGTGTAGATCTTGATTAAACAGCAGTTATACAACGGAAATGTCTCATTAAAACAGTAATTTAGACTTCCTTGATATTTTTTACCTGATTTGATGCAGACTTTTGACTATTGATACAAGACATTGGAGCTGGGCTTGGAAGATTTGGCACTAAAGGCAAGACATGGTAATCTGACAGCCCACCACCCCCCGTCGGCACACATTTAGGTGAATCCCCAGGAGCACATGTGGGACATCAGAGAGAGAGATTTGTAAGACCATGAAACAGTAGCACACATTTTATGGAGGTACTGATATTGATAGTCAATTCAAGTGTTGCACTGGGTCAACCAGAAGACAGGACACTGAGGGTCCACTCCTTGTCTGGGGTCCACCAGAAGATCCTCTGCTACCCTAACAGGCCAGTCCAACCTTAGTTAATATGCTTGTGAAGATTCAGATTCATTCAGGTCATGGTATATCTGTAGAAATAAGTCAAATCAACTGGACTTGCTGTGTTTTTTTCCTTTACGACTTTTCACCAGTCATCCAACTGGCTTTCTCAATTCAGAATAACTTGTAAATAAGATCTTCCTTCGAGAATGTATCCTCTGGAATGTTTCTCTAATCAGCAGAATCTGTTTATCATAATCTGAAATGACGTCATTGAATTAGGTGTTGATTGTATTAGCAAGATTGGATTCCCATCATCCACTAGATCACAAACTGGGGGTCATCAAAACTCTACATCAGAGAGCAGACAAGATCCCCACCAGCACAGAGGCTAAGTTGAAAGAGAGGGGCCCTGAAGACGTGTGGGTATCCAGATTGGGCCTTTGTGAAAACAGGTAGAAAAAGAAGCAATAACATCAAGACTTCATGTGAAGGTGGAAAACAGGACAAGAGAACTTGGTCCTCCCTTGTGTAGCTAGGGTGTAGGAAAAACTTGGAAGGATTTTTAATAAACACTACATACCTATCTATTTACTAACACATTAAAGGGATCCTGTCATTGGAAAACATGTTTTTTTCAAAACACATCAGTTAATAGTGCTACTCCAGCAGAATTCTCAAAATAGCAAACAGATTTTTTTTATATTCAATTTTGAAATCTGACATGGGTCTAGACATTTTATCAATTTCCCAGCTGCCCCTGGTCATGTGACTTGTGCCTGCACTTTAGGAGAGAAATGCTTTCTGGCAGGCTGCTGTTTTTCCTTCTCAATGTAACTGAATGTGTCTCAGTGGGACATGGGTTTTTACTATTGAGTGTTGTTCTTAGATCTACCAGGCAGCTGTTATCTTGTGTTAGGGAGCTGTTATCTGGTTACCTTCCCATTGTTCTTTTGTTTGGCTGCTGGGGGGGGGAGGGAGGGGGGTGATATCACTTAACTTGCAGTACAGCAGTAAAGAGCGATTGAAGTTTATCAGAGCACAAGTCACATGACTTGGGGCAGCTGGGAAATTGACAAAATGTCTAGCCCAATGTCAGATTTCAAAATTGAATATAAAAAAATCTGTTTGCTCTTTTGAGAAATGGATTTCAGTGCAGAATTCTGCTGGAGCAGCACTATTAACTGATTCATTTTGAGAAAAAAAAAATTCCCATGACAGTATCCCTTTAAAGCTCCAATCATGCTAATACAATAAACGCCTAACTTAATGACATTATTGCTGATTATGATAAACAGATGATGCTGATTGGAGCAACATTCCAGAGGATATATTCCCAAAGGAAGATCTTATTTATAAGTCATTCTGAATTGAGAAAAGCCAGCTGGATGACTGGTGAAAACAACACAGCAAGTCCAGTTGATTTGACTTATTTCTATAGATTTAGTTAATATGGTTATGATAATAAACCACTATACACCTCAACAAACATTTTCTGAATCTGCACACCTACCCTATGCCAAAATGGTTGCTCTGCTGCCTACCCCTAGTTCCAACCCTGCCAGAAATTGAGGGGACTGAGATATGGTCATTCATTTTTTGAAACTATAGAGAGTTGGCTACTGGAAACTTTGCAACACCTACACTTCAAAGCTTCAAAGCTACAATATAACCTTGATTATTCAGCGATTTGAAGCAATTATACACTCATAATACTGTGTTATTTATTACCAAGGTGAGATAACATTCCTGTGATATTTCCTTCTCGTGGCATTCATGGAGGTGATACAAATCTAAATGCTGGCTCTCAAAACACCCATCATGTTGCGCAATGCTGCCATTCGGCACAACGTAAGACTGAATAATGCACAACCTATAAAAATGTATAAATATTTTGCAATTTAACATCCATATGGAAAACATAAGGCTGTTTGACGTCACCAAGGAGTTCCATGATCACATAAGGGTCAAGGAACTCTAAGGTGACTTCTAATATCCATATTAGTAATAAGGTAAAAACTGAGCTTAGTCCAAATGTGACAGGAGAGAGGAGCTGCACCAATATTCAGTTAATGGATCCACTTATCCACGTGTCAAGAAAGTTCATAGAGGTGATGGAGGTGCGCTGGAGATACAACGGGGAAATCCTATAGGAACAAGATAGACAAAGCCTCTATGGTGTAATATCCTTTGTATGCAAGGCTACTGTTGAACAGCAAATCTATATTCGCAAGTGTATCAACTTTGAAGCGGCCGGCTCGAAAGGAACCGCTACCAGCCGCAGTCACACTGATATTGAATTATACGCTAAGTTCACAGCGACATCAGGTAAGCGCCCTATCGGCAAAACTCCCAAACGAATTGTGAGGTACTACACTATTCTGAACTCTTAACCTAACAGGCACACGAACGACCGGTAACAGATCCGACGAACCTTTCCTTTCGGCGATACGATCTCTTCAAGTGTGAGTAGATTTGCTGTTCAACAGTAGCCTTGCATACAAAGGATATTACACCATAGAGGCTTTGTCTATCTTGTTCCTATAGGATTTCCCCATTGTATCTCCAGCGCACCTCCATCACCTCTATGAACTTTCTAATATCCATATGTTTTAAAGGAGATGGTACACTATTTTTTAAAAAATACACAGATTTTTACTACTTTAATCGCAAATGTGACATCACTAAGCAACAGTTATAGCTGATGTCATTAAAATAACTAATTTATGTGCCTGAAGATAAACTCTCCATTCTTTGAATGCCAAGATATGTCCTCTGGAAAAATCTACTGGTAAAATCCATCTAGAGAGTTTACTCTGTGGTCCATTTTTATACATAGTGATCCCTTTAGACTTCTCCACCTTCTCCAAGGTGACTTCTCTTATTCTTTATAGTAGCAGGTTTATTGGCTCATGAGCAAAATGTTATTCACTGACCCCTTGGATGTTGCTCCCAGTGGCCTCAAAGCAGGAGCTTATTTTTATATTCCATTTGAATTTTGGTTGTATAAAAACCAGGAGTACTGCCAAACAGGGTCTCCTGTAGGCTCCCAGTCCACATAAGGGCTACCAAATAGGCAATCACAGCCCTTATTTGGCACCCCAGGAACTTTTTCCATTTGAATGTTGGTATAAAAAGATTGGGGAACCCTGTTTTAGGATATACAAGTTTTGATATTAAGGAAAACTCTAAGAAGGGGTTCCAGGAATCAATATTCTCCCTCATCCTGCATTTGTCCATATCCCATAGCCTTCCTGTTGTATTATTATCCTCTGGGGAAAAAAACTTGCAGAATTGTTACTTAGTAAACACAGGAGCATCTGACATCATTAGGGTTTGCCCAGCTCAACAGGGCCACAAATTAAGCTCCCTATACAGGTATGGGACCTGTTATCCAGAATGTTTGGGACCTGGGGTTTTCCGGATAACAGATCGTTCTGTTATTCGGATCTTCATCCAAAAGTCTACTAGAAAATCATGTATAAACAGTAAATAAACCCAATAGGCTTGTTTTGCTTCCAAAAAGGATTTGTTATATCTTAGTAGGGATCAAATACACTCAAATCTACTGTTTTTTTATTACAAAGGAAAAGGTATTAACTTTTAAAACTTTGGATTATTTGGATGAAATGGAGTCTATGGGAGACGGCCTTCCCATAATTCGAAGCTTTCTGGATAACGGGTTTCCAGATAATGGATCCCACACCTGTAGTAGGAAAAGCTTCTTATGTTGGCTGAAATACCAATGTATCATACCAACATAGATATTCCTTTGTGATAAGCACACTTCTGTAGGAATGTTTTAATGTATATTGACCCCTATAAAGGGCAACTTAAGTCATAACAAAAGTTTCCAGTGTGGAGAAGACCAAGTATGATGACTCTAAGAAGATGAGTGTAGATAGAAGCAACAAGGGTCTATAACTTAACATTAAGGGGCAAATTCACTAAAGGACGAAGCGCCTAACACTAGCGTTAATTCGGTAGCGTATCGCATTTTCGTTAATTTGCCGATTCACTAACGGACGCTGGCGTAAATTCGCTAGTGTTACTTCGCACCCTCACACCTGGTGAATTTACGCAAATTCACTGACGCGCAAATTTTTCTGAACGCTACCTTTTACGCCAGAGTTGCTTCGCCACCTCAGACCAGGCGAAGTGCAATAGAGTAGATTAACGCAACTTCGCAACCTTACGCTTCCCCTGAGCGCAACTTCGGATTTTAATGAATTTGCATAGCGCTGGCGAAGATACGCCTGGCGAAGTGCGGCGAAGCAGACGCTGGCACAACTACGAATCCTAGTGAATTTGCCCCATAAAGTGCTGCTGCCCATTAAAATTAGTATGGAAACCTTACACCTTGATGAAATGATTGCCACAATTTGGGGTTACTCCTGCTAGGAGGACCAGATCGGTGGCTGGTGGCTGGTGGTACCAGCCTAAAGTTTGTGTAATTTTTGTAGCAAACTCCTATTTTCTCTCCTAGATTAGCTTGGAAGACCATTACGACTCAGTTTGAGTAATATTTGTTTTCTGCCATAGATATTCTAGGACGTATGGATGAATGGCTGATATAGTAAAGTTTCATATATGTGTAACCTATTGTTGTTGGTCCTAAAAGGGGATCTTGAACTGACCGCCTATTTAGTTTGTTCATTATTTAGAAGCATAGCAGAGGAAATATGTGGCTAGTTTAAGACATGAACAGACCATAGCCTCCCCTATCTCGAATAAACTTACCCTTGTTCTGCCGTATTTGGATCTCTGTCTCATTGGGTGAGTCTAGATACAATGCAGATAAGCCCTATGTAATTCCACACCCTGGTTTATTATCTCACTTAATCAGTTAAATACGTCAACATGCGCAAACAGATGTGACATCTCCAGGCAATAAACTGTAGTGGCATCGGAACGGAGGTTGTTTTTCTTTATTGTGGTATATAAAGAAAAAGCAAAAAAACTGGTTACTAGGGTCATTCAACCTAGCAACCAGACTGAAGATAGTTGTTTAAAGACCAAACAGATGTGAACACCGCCCTACTAAACTCCCAGCTATCTTCCATGGGTGACTCAGACTTAATTACAGGTCCGAGAGGAATCACCAGACATAATCATCATGTCGTTATCTAACATAATGTGCCGCTTTGGCTTTCTGATATCACAGTGTAATGAAACATCAGGACATACTACTGCTTAGTTCAGTTTTCAATCTAGTAGGCTTGAACCGGAGAAACATTTTAGTAGTGTTGGTAAGCAGAAATTGCTTGGTGATCTCTTTTATGTTAGAAAACAATGAGAAGACTGATACAGCTAGCAGGGGTGATTCTCATTGGTGGCTCCTCTTGCATATGTCATTAAGAGGCACATTTATCAAGTGTAGAATTTCAAATTATGGGAGTTTTGTAAACTCCCATAAATTTGAAATTTGACCAATTGAAATGTATTAATAAAATCAAATTTTGTAAAGTCGGACGAATTGAAATGACCCGGAAAAACTTTTTCAATATTTGTGCACCCGGCGCCACGCACAAATGCAGCGTGCCAGTAGCCCTGGTGGCCCCAAACCCCTAGTCCGACCCTGTCTGTTACACTTTTAAAGGGGCAATAAATCCCCTTTTCAACTTGAGTATTATGAATATTATGAATGGGGCTTATGCTGAACATACTTTTTGTCTATTGTTTTAATGACAAAAAAAACTATGGTTTAGTTACTGTATTCTCAAGCTGGCCATAGATGTTGAGATTTTTAAAAGATCAGATCCTGATCGTGAGACCACGATCTTCTCAGAACGATCGTACGAATTTACCATCAACTAAAAAGACCAATTTGCCAGGAAAACAAAGGGGAGCTGCCTGCTTAGCCCTGCAAACATAGAGAGATTGCACTGGGACCGAGAAAGATTTTTTGACCTGGCCGATCAATTTCCTGACAGATGTCGGCCGAAAAATCGTAAGATGTACGATCGTTCGAATCCCACTAACCGCACGATAATTTCTAAGGATTGGTTGGGCTTCCCTGAAATCGGTTGTTCAGCAAGAAGAATCATCGTGTCTATGGGGAGCTTAAGTTGTATTGACACCCATCCTGACTTCCCATCATCTCTCATACCCAGGCAGCTGTCTCTGTTACCTACCCCTGATTCCTGTCCCGATACTAGCGTGTGACCACCTTTAGATCCCAGGCATCACAGGGAACAAGTAGCAAGAAAATAATTGCTGCAGCAGCACTCCGATCCTTCATTTAAACTTTTATTTGTGCAAAAAAAAACACGGCAACATTTCGGGCTATACCAGCCCTTTATCTGTTTACTGTGTAACAAACGTGATTAAATAGGTGATTAGGGGGAGGGTTTACCAATTAGTCACCACCTCCCAGTCACGGACACAATTCCCAGCAGTCTCAGTGAAATGTCAGTGAAATCAATATTGTGTCCATAATAAAATGAGTCTCTCAAAAATGCTCTTCGTAATTGATACTCCATCCAGTGTGCACCCGACGCTTCAAACAGCGGATTAGTGTGAGTGTGGCACTTTATTTTGACTTTTACTAAAGGGAGCAGTTACTCAGTAGAGGTAAGTTCATGGTGTCCCATCATGGTGACCTCACTTGATATCTTTTTCGTCTGATTAAAAGCTCAAGTCCCTTATTGAATAACTACTAATAATATAATAATTATGGCACTGGTATAAAGATTAATATTGTTTAAAACAACTGCAAGGAATTTAGAAAAAAAACCACATTTTATCAGTAAGGGTTGATAGTAAGAAAGTGCTTGGCTTCAGCGTTTTATCAAAGTTCCCTGATGTGGAATTGCATTGGCAGCCGGGAGAAGAAAGTGGCACCCGGATACCATCCTCACTGCTGGCACAATGCTGTAAGAAGGTAACCTGCTGGCTGAGTCTGCTCTTTGATGGCGGCATATCAAGAGACAGAAAATAAAGTGAATCCAGCACACGTATTTTGCTCAAGGGTTATCACCCAAGTTTAATGTCAAGCCAAACGGAATACATTGTATTCCGTTTGGCTTGACATTAAACTTGGGTGATAACCCTTGAGCAAAATACGTGTGCTGGATTCACTTTATTTTCTGTCCAATTGTGGAGGTGCCGTCCTCTGATGTTCCAAGCACCGTGAACGTAGATGAGAGGGACCAGGTGTGCAGCTGCATTTCGTTTTTTGGAGGCATATCAAGAGAAGCTTGTGATTAGTTACAGTATAATAATGAGTACTATAATCAGGGATGTAAGCAATGTGGTCAGTAGGAAAACACCTGGGGAAATATGCCTTATGCAGTTGTGCTTGGGTATCTGGTGCAAATCTGCAATGTAAGCCATGACAACCAATCACATTGTTGCTTTCAGTCTGGTGCACACACTGGAGTGGAACATCCAACTCCTACTTCAGCCTACCAGCCGCTCACATGCCGCAATTGAGGTCTGCTGTATGGCTTAAAAAAAGCTTATTACTAACTAGTTACTATGGGTTACTGGCCAGGAGCAAATTTGTCTAGTGTTTCTAAATGAGCCCTGGGGTTTTCCTGGAGCAGGCCCTTTATTTCCATGTCGAATATTTCAGTGTAATAAAATGATACCACAATGTCCCAATGATTTCCATTTGTAAGATAATAGCAAGGTGACTGACAGTGCTGAGAGTGAATGAGCATTCTTATTTGTGCATCTGTCATTAAGTTTCATTCGGCTTTTAGGGTTTTTTGGAGGGTTTATATCCCCTTTAATTGCAAACAGAAGAAAAAGAACAAAAGTGATATTGACTGAAAAACACAATGCTTGTCTGCCGGCAGCTACATGGTGGAGTTTAAACCCTGCAACACCAAGCAGACAAGCAAAGTATAACAAACTGTATAAAGGCTGGGAGGGAAAAGGCGAAGCAAAGGAATAAAGTGAAGGAAAAAAGGGAAGATGAAGGGAAAGAAAGAAAGAAAGAAAGAAAGAAAGAAAGAAAGAAAGAAAGAAAGAAAGAAAGAAAGAAAGAAAGAAAGAAAGAAAGAAAGAAAGAAAGAAAGAAAGAAAGAAAGAAAGAAAGAAAGAAAGAAAGAAAGAAAGAAAGAAAGAAAGAAAGAAAGAAAGGAAGGAAGGACAGGGAAGGAAGAAAGACAGAAGGAAGGAAGGAGGAAACATGGCGAAGGAAGAAAGATGGGGAAGGAAGGAAGATGGAGAACAAGGGAAAATAGGGAAGGAAGAAAGAGGGGGAGGGAAGGAATGGGCTCATGTTTACGATTTAAACCGCAGATGATATGATATGAAAATACAGTGAGTGTACATATGTTAGTACATGAAATATAGTAATATCTTTACTATAAATAAAAAAAGTTCTTTCATTGGTAGTTCCGGCCCATCGAGTGCTTTGAGTAAAGTCAAGGTTTGCACACAGGACATGTACAATTTAATATGATAAAGCAGTTGTACAGTCATGTCTGATCAGTAATGCATGAGGCAGAGCTGGAGGAATTGACTCCTGTCTCCCGTGCAGGTAAGTGGTGTGCGGAGCAGCTGGAGGTATCAATTCAGCAGTGCAGTCACACAGGGATTATACACGCCGGCTGCTCTGTTTGGGTAAGTGCTGCCACACAGAGAGGAGCAATTATGTGCTACCGGTTGCTATTTGTCTTTCCTTTATTTTCATACTTGAAAGAGGCACTTAAGCCGCTCAATGGCTCCTTGGCGTTGGCTCTGTCCTTAACAGGTCACTGTTGGAATGAAAGGGACCGTGACACTGATAGCAAACAGTACGTCCAACAATTCCCCTCTGAGAGCACAGTCAGCTTTTGGCTTTCAATAGGCAGATGAAGCAGCATATTGTTAAGGGTTAAACATGATGGCAAATGTATATTGTGCAGTGTTGCTTTAAGAATCCATCCCTATGGATGTTGCACTACAGCTACCAGAATCTTTAACCTTTGATTATATGTTCTTGTAACCCAGCAACATTTGCGTGGAGCAATAGTGAAAAGAAAGGTCTATGTCCCATTTAGGGCAGAGACACGCTCAGATTCGGGGAGATTAGTCACCCAGCGATAAATCACTTCTTCTTCGGGTGACTAATCTCCCTCAACTGCCTCCCACCGGCTAGAATGTAAATCGCCGGCGGGATGCTCTGATGTTCTTCTGCTTAGGAAAGATTTGAGAAAGGTTTCTAATTTTATTCCTAAGAAGAAGAACATCAGAGCAGCCTATTCAGCCAATTTCAATAAATATTGATAAAACAGGTCAATCTCTAGACATTTTGGGGCCTGAAAAATAATTATTGAGCTTGACCAATTGTAGTGTAAATCCAAATTGCAGGTCCCATGTATGTGTAACTATAAGATGACCAAGAAGATGTATAAGCAAACCAGTGAGGAATCCCCTGTAATGATTCATTAACAGAATTCAACCCAAAAGGATGTCAGAGTGGATAAGAATTTCTCTTTTACAGCTTTACAGCAGGTCAAGGTGAAAGCCATGCTCCATAGCAAATGTTAGTTCAAAAATAAAGGCTAGTAAAACAGTATTTGCAGAGTCTCATAGGTCACCAGCTAGTGTATAGCAGCTGCAATAAAGAATGTGATGATGGCAGGGCTATCTTCATTGCGTGCCTGAATTACAGGAGTCCATGAAACGCTGCAAGGTCCATAGAAGTATTACACATTATTACATATAGGAAAAAATTTACTTGAATTGGAGTGAAAAAAAGCCACACCCATTATTATAAAAAGCCTCATGCACCAATATTTTCTGGTTTCATCCACTTTAAAGTGAACCTTTTTTGGTATTTCCTTTTTGGCATTTCCTTCTAATACACAGTTTGATGCCCAGTATGCATAGATTTACCTAAATATGTGACCTGTAGGGACCCCAAAATGAAAATTGTGCATATGATTTTTCTTGGCTGCAAATTCAGCTTCTGCAAACACAGCAACTTTTCAGTGTATTGTGTGTCATAACATAGCACAACCCCATCTTATTCTTTATCACCCAAGATTATTTCATCTATATCATTCTCTCACTATTCCTTAATCTGCTGCTTTCTAATACCTTAATTTTCTCTTTTTTGTTTCCCCTTCTTCTCTCCTTTTCTCTATAACCCTCTCTGATGCCTCCACCTTCTTTATCTGTTTAACACTTCTCTATCTTTTCTACTTCTCTCCCAGCAATCTTTTCTCTCCTTTTATCCACTATATATTTAACTATATTATATTTTACCTCTGTATTTGGAGAGTAGCAAAAGAAAGTTCTTGCATCCCCACTGAGGGGATACTATTATACAGAAATTAAGAGGTGAAGGGATGGCATCCCCTCCCCAATTCCAGCACTTGCCCCTACTGTAGTAACTGAGGTGACCTTGAAGTCCCACCACCTGTATAAAAGGATTGTGGCCTCAATTCTTTATAGGGTTATGGAGCTCCTCAATAACTAGTAATATATTGTAATATTTTACAATAGGGTGGTACATCATGTACTATATGTATGATGAGCTCCAACTTCAGGAAACAAAGCCTACCCCCTCCTTATTACTTACCAGGGATTGGGTAGGATATGCCTTCCTCCATTGCTGCTGAAACGGTCACACTGGGCTTGGAAAAGAGCAAAAACTAGACAGGCTGAAGCACCAGGTCATCTCCCCACCCACAAACCCAATATGAGATTCAGCAGCAATGGGGAAGGCATGTGGCACCCAACACAGGTAAGTAGCACGGCACAAGTTTTGTTAAGTATAAATAATGCTAGATTGAGTTTTAAGTGACAGCAACTTCACTAAAAACAATTCAAACTTTGTATGGCAGCTCCAGTTTAAATATAAAAATGTAAATATTCAGACATGAAATCGGGGGTTCACACAATGAGCTATGCATATTTTCTATAAAGGAGAAGGAAAGCTACCGAAGCAGTTTATTGCCAATAGATTAGCCACAATAGCGCAAGCTATAACACTATATTTATTCTGCAGAATGCTTTCCCATAGTAAAGCCCTGAGTAAACGGCTCTAGAAGCTCTCTGTTTGTTTACAATACCAGCCGCCATATTAGCTTGTTGTGACCTCAGTTCCTCCCTGAGTCTCTCCCTGCTCACTTATAGCTCTGGGCTCAGATTACAGCAGGGAAGGGGAGAGAGGAGCAAACTGAGCATGCTCAAGCCCTAGCCCTGGAGGTTTAAGCTGAAAACAGGAAGTCTGATACAGAAGCCCATGTGTACACAATAGAAGGAAAGAAATGCTGTGTTTCTTTTGACAGAGGACTCAGAGCAGCATTACTTTGAGGGTTTACTGGTGTATTTATATAGACCTTTTTGATAAAGATTACTTCATTTTAGCCGTTCCTTCTCCTATAAAAGCTAAACATACAAAGGGAGAGTCATACCGTATGCAGCCTAAAAGGCCTGTCTATGCACTACTAATAGAAAGTTTCAGGAGAGTAAGGATCATACAGAATGCAAAGTAAGTTGTTTATTTAAAATGCAACAGTCACTCAGTGTAACCATTGGCACAGATTTGATCAGTTCTGAAAAAAATAATAACCTCCTGGTACAGACGACTTTCAGTCTGGATTCTTCTTGCTCCTTGTGGGCTGGACATTACACACCATTGCCTGTAGGAATGAGGCAAGCAGTTCAAAACATGATCCCAGCAAGGCCTGTTGAAAAAATAGGGTGACAGTTAGTAGCGTTGTCTCTCCTTTGTTTTACGTAGGAAGGGATTTTGTTTGTGGCAGTCAGGAGGCATTGACACACATTTTCCAGCGGATTTTCTTGTCTGCCACAGACACTTGTATAGGGAGCGCTGGGAAACATCTGAAACAAGGCAAGTGCCCTTACCCAGCCCAAGAGAATCTTTTGTAGCCCTACTGATGCAGTAATGTAGCAGCAACTGTTCCAAGAGCTCCTTCTCATCTAAGAACTCCAGCTTCTCAATCCTGTGGGTAAAACACATGGCTGTAATATGGGCTCAATCGTCCATTCGTATTAGTGCCGACTGGTAGGATTAGGAAAGCTGGTACAGGTGCAAGTGGAAGGTGATTTCTAGTATGGGAATGTTCAACTGTCACAGCATTGGTTGCATTTGCCATTGACTTTATAATAAGACATTGGTTTATAATTGCCACACCGAGGGCAGACTACTTGCTCTCTCTGTTCAAACCTAAGTACACAGCTACAAATGAAGCAAGTAATGCAACTATTGGGAGGGTCTCTACAGAAGCCAATACCTGCCCTCCGAGTGCTGAAAAGGTTGTTCACCTTTAAATTAACTTTTAGTATGATGTTAAGAAAAATATTTTGAGATAATTTGCAATTGGTTTTCATTGTTTATTATTTGTGTTTTTTTTATTTATTTAGCGTTTTTGTTTCAGCAGCTCTCCAGTTTGCAATTTCAGCAATCTGATTGCTGGGGTCCAAATTATGCTAGTAACCATGCACTGATTTGATTAAGAGACTGGAAAATGAATAGGAGAGGCCTGAATAGAAAGAGCAATAAAAAGTAGAATAAAATAGATTTGTAGCCTTACAGCGCATTTGTATTTTTAGACCCCCATTTGAAAGCTGAAAATAGTCTGAAGAAGAAGACATTTAAAGTAAAAACTATAAAAATAAATAAATAATGAAGACCAATTAAAAAGTTGCTTAGAATTAGCCATTCTATAACATACTAATAATTAAATTAAAGGTGAACTTCCTGAAGAGACAGCTCTGAATACGAATACGAATGACCAATAGATTGCTATTCTCTGGTGGGTTCCACCACTACCACCGCCACCACCACCACAGTGGGCCATTCAGTATGCCCTTAAAGGGGTTCACTTTTGAGTTAACTTTTAGTATGGCGTATAGAGGGATATTCCTTTTTTATTGTTTGTGGTTTCTGAGTTATTTAGCTTTTTATTCAGCAGTTCTCCAGTTTGCACATTCAGTCCAAATGACCCTAGCAACCATGCATTGATTTAAATGAGAGACTGGAATAAGAATAGGAGGAGGAAATGAATAGAAAGACAAGTAATAAAATGTAGCAGTAGCAATGCATTTGTAACCTTTTACAGAGCGGTCGGTGACCCCCAGTTTAAAAGCTGGAAAGAGCAAATAATAAAAAAAATAATGAAGACCAACTGTAAAGCTGCTTAGAACTGGCTAGTCTATAACATACTAAAAGTGAACATAAAGGTGAGACACCCCATTAAGCTGCACTTTCCTATTTATACTACTTCTTCTTGTCTTGAGTCTCTCCTTTCCTAATCAACAACTTCCTTCAGTCTCTCATACATTCTCTCTGTCTAACCTCCTGAAAGCAGAACTCATGCCCATTTTCTACTCAAACCATTCTCCTCTGCACCCCCCTATGGCCACTTCATTTCCACTGCCAAACGTTTCTTCAGGGGTCTAGAGACTGGGAGCACGGCCAAGTTTTTTCTTTCTGAGGCACCACGTGACCTGCACCACATCATGAGGTTTACGGGTAAATGACACTGAGAAAATGGTTACTTGTTGTCTAGTTATACAGTGATTTATATAAGTGTGTGTATTTACTTTTGAGGAATGCAATTACTTGCTGTATTTACCAAAGTCTTGTGGGTTCAGGCAAACGTCACTTGAGAATCATTTCTCAAAGCAGAAATTGTCTTTAACATGGAGTTTAATAATAGGGGTCATTTACCCTGTCCCTGTCGGAAGCACCAGAGCACTAAAGGGTCTAAAAGCACACCCCTTAGTTATCATTCAAAGAACAATGTGGGTATAGATTCAGTCTGCAGATTGAAGTGTAGTGGGGTCAAGGGAGCCCTGCCATAGGGTAGGTGAACCCTGATGCAGCCTGCAGAACTGGCACTCCCTAGCACTTTGGAGACAGGAAATAAGTCCCTTCTCTTCATGAATACAGCACTACCAAACACAGGTAGCACTGTATTCACTTAGAGAAAACATCTGGGGGACGTGAGGCAATTCATTTACATGCAGGACAGGTGCAAAGATTTTCCTTCCTAATAAATGTAGAACTTCTAATAAGTTACAGAGTCAGTCTGCAGTGTGCCACATATACTATACCAGACACTAATTGATTATCCTTCCCGTAAGGGGCTGCACTGGAAACCAACACACAAATAGTGACCTGGTCGACATTTCCCCTTTCGCTGTTTCGGCAAATAAACCTCAGAGGCTGAGACGGCAGACAGGAATATGAAAAACTTCCCTTTCAGTGTGAAATTCCCCTGCAAACCACAACAAAGTGAACGGATAACCCTCATGTCAGCAAATAGGCTTTGTGGCTCTGTGTTCAGACATTCTGTGCCTACATGTTGTACAGCAGGGATTCTTATTCTGTGGCTCGTGGGACTTTAAAGAATCACAGTATAGACCAGGGGTCCCCAACCTTTTTTACCCGTGAGCCAAATTCAAATATAAAAAGAGTTGGGGAGAAACACAAACATGAAAAAGTCCCTTGGGGTGCCAAATAAGGGCTGTGTTTGGCCATTTGGTAGCCCCTATGTGGATTGGCAGCCTACAGGAGACTCTACTTGGCAGTATACTCAGTTTTTATGCAATTAAAACTTGCTTCCAAGCCCGAAATTCAAAAATAAGCACCTGCATTGATGCCACGGAGAGCAACATCCAAGGGGTTGGTGAGCAACATGTTGCTCATGAGCTACTGGTTGGAGATCACTGGTATAGACCATGGTTATTTAATTAAGGCCCCTGTAGTTTAGCAAAGGCTAAAGGTTGAAGGTCTACAGGTTGAAGGTTCATACTATAGAGCAGTGGTTCCCAAACTATGGGGCTACGCCCTAGGGGGCTCTTGGAGGAGAAGCAGTAAGGGATGAGCCAGGTCAGTTACGGTGTGAATTGGGCTAAATGGCCATCTGCTCCCATAGATACACCTGAAAGCCAAGGTGGAAATTCAATTAAAGTGAGATTTGGGGTAAATATTTATTTGCTGTTGAAGATTTTTTTGACACAATGACCAATGTTTAAAGGGGAGGCTCACCTTTACGTTAACTTTTAGTATGTTATAGAATAGCCAATTCTAAGCTACTTGGCTTTCATTATTTATATTTTATTGTTTTTATTTTTTTTTAATTTTAATTATTATTTCTTCTGACTCTTTCCAGCTTTCAAGTGGGGGGTCACTGACCCCATCTAAAAAAACAAATGCTCTGTAAAGCTACAAATTAATTGTGATTGCTATTTTTACTCATCTTACTATTCAGGTCATCTCCTATTCATATTCCAGTCTCTTATTCACATCAGTGCATGGTTGCTAGGGTAATCTGGACTTTAGCAACTGCAGCGGAAACTGCAGACAGGAGAGCAGTTGAATAAAGAGCTAATTTACTCAAAAACCACAAACAATAAAAAATGAAAACCAATTGCAAATTGTGTCAGAATATCACTCTCTACATCATTCTAAATGTTAATTCAAAGGTGAACAACCCCTTTAATATAGCTGCGTTTAAGGGGGACCCTGACTAAAGAACCATTGTTCTAGAGGTATATCAATGGTTGAATCTTCATATTGATGTGGTGTGAGTGTGTTTGGCACAAATTGAGAGCTAAGCACCTCATTACATCCTCCTGGGGTAAGCTGCTGTACACTTTCATCATGTTCCAGGCATCTGCCGAATCCCAGCCGGAGGACAGAAATCGCTCAGTCTGCAAAGGAGAAGCCCAAGAAGGATCATTAAAAAAAGAAAATGTCCAAACACAGCAGGAGTAAGCTGGCTAAAAATGGGAGAGAATACGAAACTATAATAAAAAAATACAGCAGTTAAAACTAAATTCACATTCATAGGAAAACAGCCTAGATCTGTAACTAACCAAGCTACCTTTGCCAATTACTGGGACGATACAATAAGTGCAGTACTGCTTGTGATAGGAGTATACCAGCATTTAGCAGTGGTGTTTGGGTGGCCCTGTATAATGAACTCCTTATCGTTAGACACAGACAGTAATTAAAGAAGGGAGGATCTAATTTTACAGGATTTATTATCTCTGCAGGGTAAAAAAAAATCAGTTATCAATTGTATATTAGCAACGGAACTGTGGATTAGAACTCTCCTTATCGTAGTTTCTGGGGCTCCTTAGCAAAGTTCTTATCACTGGAACAGCTGGCTGCCGTGCCTCTTTGCATACAGTGTATGTGCCGGCCAACTGTGGCTTCTTGCACCCTACCTATATTCTGGTCTTGGTGGCCCTCTCTTCATACCATTTCCGTCTCCATGTTGCTCTATGTTCACCATGCTGGAGTGTAACCATTGCTCACTATTTGTATACAAACCTGGAGTCATTCTTTGCACACAATTTATTCTCTGCTCAAGTGCAACTTTTGGCATATAGTTTAGATAAAGTCCAACAAACTTTTGGCACTGTCTGAGGGATGACTTTTGCACACGGTTTATATAGTGCATCTTAGCCCCGCACACAATTTATATACTGCATGGGAGTCTCTTGGCACTCTCTATCCACACACACAGTATATACCATGCCAAATAATTCCTCAATAATAAACAAGCTGCTAGAGAATGGCCAAGTGCCATTGGCACTGAATAACCAGGGAAGGAGAATTGAAAGCCGATGGCTTGAAGCGCTCTGTCTGTATAATAATGAGCCCGTGTATATACCTGCCAGCGATGTTAATATGTTTAGGGCTAGAAGCTGCTGGCAGAAAAGGGTTGGGTGATCTATTTGACATAAGCAACAGGACTTTGCTCTATTCCATGTTGAAATGATAGCGGGACATTACTCTGCAGTTTCACAGCAAGACTGACATATGTATATTGTATACACATGAATGTAAATATTTTGTTAGAACTGTTACAAGTTTCAGCAATTACATTTAATGGCTGCCATAAAAGCATGGCCTTGTGCATTGCTATTTTTTATACAAGAGGAATGGATTATACAAGAGGTACAGGGGAGCAGCGTTTGCAGAAGTATCTACACCAAATCGTTTTTGGATTCGGCTGGATACAACTCTTAACAGACCAAACTCCAATGGGTATAATGGAATAGGTTCAGTGGAGTAAGAAATGTCCACCCTCCCCAATGGCTAGAGAATTAAGATTCTTCAGTCCCGCTTGGTTTATAATGTTCCCGACTATAAACTCCCATTAGCAGAAGACCAAATGGGTCCATAGATGTGATCCTAGTCCAAAATACCTGCTCCCTATGTGATCCTAGTGTCTGAATGACAAGATAAATCCCTCATGGCAAAATTAGGAATTTGGCCAAGGCTACTTTCACTGGGGAAGCTGCCAGAATTGGTACAAAGAAAGGTTATGAGTTCTGTATAATGAGCTCATGTCCTGGAGATTAACTAAGTGGAACAGTCCATAGCTGCCCATACACCTAAAGAGCTGCTTGTTTGGTAACTTTGCCTTTGCCTGATTGAACCACACCACGTAGAGGGCCAAATTGGTCTGATCCAATGTCACTGGCTAATGATCTGATCATAACCGGGGCACATGCAGGCCTACTGGGTGGGAAAGGTCCATATCAATAGGTGAACGCATTCTTCACCCAGCAGGATTTTTCATTTGCCTGACAGATATCTGGACAATTCCAAGACAGACCAACTTTCTGGCACTATACACAATTTGGGCCCCACATTTCAAAGGCCATCAGCTTTCCATTTCCTTATGACGGCTGCAAGTGCATTTGAAATTATCAAGGCAGCCAGGTTCCTATTGTATTCAGTAGCTTATCACAATAAAAGACTAACTGCACAAAGTGAAAACACCTAAACAATAAAGGTGAAGTTTACATATCGATCAGGCCTTGGGGGAAAAAAAAGAACTAAAGCTGACAAGACATCTCAGGAAACTATGCAGTCGATGAAGACTGTTAACCTTTTTTTTTTTTTTTAAACCACACAATAAAGATAAAAGATTATTTTGTTTCAGTTAATATATGAAACTCTGAGGTCAGGGATAACAGCACCAAACATTTAAAGGGCCTTCATACTTCTCTTTCCTTATTTACCTTTGAAAAATCAAAGCAGTCAATGTATTATATGCTACTGCTTACTCGCTCCCTGGCCACAACCTTGTAAGCGCCATAGCTGCAATGGGGGTAAAGTTTCCTCCTATAAAGACAGTCTGGGCATTTTTAAGATCCAAAAATCTTTTTTGTTGGAGGAGATCAGCAGGGGTATAACCCTGGGTTACCCACTATCCTGAAATCTTTTTTTTGCTCTTTGTACACTGCATTGTGTAAATGGCAGCAGGATTCTGAACTCTGCTGCATCTTTGCAAATCTGTTGCACCAACACAGCATTGAATGTGCCCCCCCCCACCCAACCGCTAACTTCTGCATCATTCAGAGGAGTAAGTTACGGAGCATCAGGCCAGGCAGAAAGGACACGGCACTCGGTGCAGAGAGCAACATTACACGGGGTGCAATTGCTTGGTGCTTTCGCACTTGTGCCGCAAGAATAGCATATAACCCCTATAGAATCCTAACTTGGGCTGTTCACCTGTCGCCCCCCCCCCCAGCATATCTAAATGTTACTACCTGAACTGAACAAACACTTCAATATGTGAGCATAAAACATCATCATTGCTTAATATTACGGCACTGACCTGTGTCTGTAATGACTGGCAAGCGTCTACTCCGGCCAGATTACACTGCCTCCGCTGTAGGTTCTCCACCATTATTTGGCCAAACCGATCCATCATATTTACCTGCAAAGTATTGTTCAAATAAAATGGTCAGTCTTGTTTCTACCACCCTTGACTGACATATACAAGGTCAGACTGGGGCCCCAGCCACCCACCTGCTCACCCACCTCCAGCCCTTGCAATGGCAGAGGGTAGTCGAGGGAGCAACAGAAAAAGGCAGGCTGGGGAACGATGGCAGAAGGCAGACAGTGATCCATTCTGGCTCTGCAGGGCCCACTGGGTTTTTTTTCCTGGTGTAACCCTGAACATACATAAAATAGGGTTCTAACGATTGCCAATTCGTACTCAACAATGTTTATACCTAATGCCGCTCACTCATCTCCAGCCCCCCACGCACAACTTAACTTACTTTCTCCACAACTGGGGGAGGGCAGGAGGGGAGTGATGGCAGAGGGTAGGTGAGGGAGTGATGGCGGAGGGCAGTCCATATCTAATCTGGGTTGGCGGGCCCACTGGGGTTTTCCCGCTGGCCCAGTCAGACCCTGGACGTACAGCAAATAGGGTTCTTAAAGTCACCCTCTTGTGTACTCAACAATGTTTATATCTAATGAAATTTATGCTAATAATTAATAAATACTTATGTGTATTCATCCTTACTTGTGACACCAGGAGTTAAATGTAACCGTTCCAAAGCTTGGCAGGAGGTATTTGTCAACTCTGACTGATAGCATCCTCCCTTCAGCATTACACTATGCAACCCAGAAAGTGTCAATCATAATCCTATTTTTTTCATTTTCCTTGTAAGATTATTGATGCCAGCAGGTTTAAATCAATTGTTCTGCAAGTTATAATATACCAGAGCTCATACTGCCTGCCTGGCTTTATTCAAGTGCCTGCAGGAAACCAGCCCATGTTGTCAAATACATGACATGGGGGAACTCATAGGTAATAAACATGCCACTAAAATACACAGATACTGAAATGAAAAACTGTTGTTAAAAACACATTTCATACAATAAAAGCCGTACCTGGTTAAAAAATGCAATTAGCAGCTGATATATCCACTCTAATAAGCAAAAGGGCTTGAACTCTTTTTCATGGGATAGTGATTCCATAGTTACCTGTTCATAGTTAATAAACATGGCTGTGGAAAACATGTTTGTGGCCCACTGTAAGAGACTTGCAGATTTCTCGGGAGTCATATACACCAGTACACACTCTGCAACAAGAAGCGTCGGCAGCCTGAAAAACAAAGAGGACAATACTGAGGATTTGCCAGAGGCTGTCAAATATGCTTATTAGCAGGTCTATATCTCGATGTAAAGGTTGAAAAAAAGTCACATGGGATTCAGGTCCAGACTGAGATTCAATATATACAGTATACTTTCTCCTGTCCCACACCCCATGTGTTGTCATGGATGGATGGGTCACGAGTGGGATTATTGGCATAGTGGATCAGGCTATGTCCACGTTACAAGAGAGTGAATTAGGAACAGATGTGTGGGTATTCAATATGTTGCCCCACACATCACCTTCATGCAGCTGAATGATAGCTCGCTGCACCAATTAAGGTTAGTCAGTGTATTTTCTACTTCACGTTTTTAATTTTGTAACCCCTGTTTGTAATAAAGATTTAACATCAAATTAAATAACATAGAAAGGCTATTTCATTTCGCGTGCCTAATTATAAGAGACCCTCAAATGAAATAAACGTTTAAACATAAGAAGAGCACTTTAGCACCCACTAGTGAAAAAGCCTTTACTGGTCCTTTAAAGGTGCTCTCCATCCTCAGATATTCCCTGACAGCTTAGGTCCTTCTCAAGCATCAAAGGAGTGGGAGATATTAATGTTTATTATAAGCAGACACCTTACTGTGGGTCCATGCTCATCTTCTTCAAATTCTCTTCCATATCTTTCAGGTTTCTAAGATCCGCCCCGATGATGGAGTATCTCGCCGAATCCAAACTGTGGGCATCTGAGGGGGAAAGCAAACAGGGATCTTAAAATATTTAGCAAGCATGGGCGACAGAATACAAATAGGATTGAATGGCACTGCTCAAAAGCTGTACACTATCCTTATCTATTTAAAGGAGACAGGTGCCATGCAGTTTGGTACCTTCTAGTGATTTCAATTGCATAGCTCCTGCCCCAGTGCTGGCACTCCAGCCTAGGGTACTTTACCTGTTAGTGCCACTTCACCATATTGTTCCGGGGTCTCAGGCAGCCCCTGTGCCGCCCTGGGCAGTACACAACTTCATCTCCGATTTCATACTGTGCATGTGCCCATCTTTTACAAGTACAGTACAGGGAATTCTTGGCACACTTGAACAAAATGGCAGTGTGGCGCTCACAGTAAAATTAGAAGTAGAAAATGAAGAGAAGCGTCAGCCCCAAGAATAAAAGTAAGGAACTCGAATCACTGAGGGGTACCTAACAATCCGTCTCCTTTAAGTATATCCTATAATCATCTAATTATTAGCTTAAGAAACATAATTGATTCCCAGTTTTAATACTTGCTAAATCTATCCCTTAGGGCAGGGGTCCCCAACCTTTTTTACCCATGAGCCACATTCAAATGTAAAAAGAGTTTAGGAGCAACACAAGCATAAAAAGTTCATTGGTATGCCAAATAAGGGCTGTGATTGGCTATTTGGTAGCCCCTATGTGGATTGGCAGCCTACATGAGGCTCTGCTTGGCAATTAAAACTTATTTCCAAGCATGGAATTCCAAAATTAGCACCTGGTTTGAGGACACTGAGAGCAACATCCAAGGGGTTGAAGAGCAACTTGTTGCTCACGAGCTACTGGTTGGGGATCACTGCCTTAGGGTCTACAAAAAAAAAGATGAAAAACCAAAGAAAAAGTGGGGGGGGGGGTATTAATACTGTACTGAAAGTCTGAAATAAACCAATAGGGTTTTGGCAAAGTGCATGACAAAGTACAGTGTAAATTGCCATTGCAACCCTTTGGCATCAATTTCAGAGAAATAAAAGCCATATCCTATGGTTTTTGATATACAATAATCATCAAGGGAAGTAAAGCAGTGAATTGTACACATATATTTTGCTAAGGCACTACAGGCTGCATTATTTAGCATTTACAAAATGGTTAATGTATTTCAAGGAATAGTTCCATCCCATAATATCCTCTTTTTAAAACCATCTGTACTCTGACATTTTCCTGCAGCGTTGTGCATAGTGCTGGTATAGATTTATGGTATCTCTATGAGAAAAACCGATTATGTTGTGCCTTCTATTTAGTCATTACAGCCCCTTTAATGTGCCCATGCCATACCCACATCTCATCATGGAAACCCCCTCTTCTAGCACTGTAACACATTATGGAGGCTATGGGAAGTGAAAAGAAGCTGCCAATGACTGAACAACTGCTCAGAGATGGCTCAAACTACAATACCCTCACAGGAGGCTGGGAGAACAAAGCAAAGGGGGTATAAATAATGATAATTTCCACGTACTATGGCTCATCAACGTCTATATTCTTTGCAAAGTTTATGATTTTCTTTTAGTTACTGTGAGTTTCTTTTTGCGCTGTCCCTCCATAGGCATTCACCATCCGTGGCCAGGGGCCAAACAAATGGATTATCCCGATTTGTCCCTCACCAAATGAATGTATCTTTCAATGCATGCCCAGTTTAAAACGAAACAGAGCAACATAACCCTTGAACCATAAACATTATTGGAAAACTCTGCCTAGAAGGAAACTTCATTCTAAGCAACTTTCCATTATTCGTTACTTAAAACATTCCCAACAGTTTAAAAGTTATATATAAATGTAATTGCAAATGATAAAGACACTTTTTTGAGGCAGAAAGGGCTAAAATGATCTAAACAACAAAGAGACTTGTGTTTCCCGAAAAAGCAGTGGCAATTAAAACAGCCAGGGTGCCATGGCCATTAAAGAACGTGAGAATCTGAGACATAACGCAGATCAGGTCTGCGCCATTTATAGACAATGGGGAGAGACAAATACTTTTTATTCCAACAATTCTCAACTGTACGCACAAATGCAAAGATCACGTAATAATGAAAGTAACCCTGTAAGGTACGTTACAGCAGGGCAAAGGCCCATACTCCTCGTGCTGTATCATTTACAACCTTGTAATAAATAAGTGCATCGAGAGTGCATTTTTTATTTGCCCTTCAGGTACAGCCAGCAATGATTAAGAGAAAATGAGCAGGAACAGCACCCTTATAGAACCTAAACAACTTGCAAGATACTAGCTTTGATAAAATTAATGTGCACAAAGTGCTTCGTTGAGCAATAATGTACATTTTTTTTGGCAGTGGCATGACTACATGGCGCCAGGCCCACCCACAAAAAAATCTCTGGAGGAGCACAGTGTGCACAGCCGCCCCTACCCTCCCCCTGCCCAATCGCATCCCCAAAACCACACTTGCCTTCAGGTAGGAGAATAGCCGGCGAGGGAGGTTTTCTATAGAACTATAGAGGAAGCTAATCCTGGGGTCTGGGTCCCCTTGTCCCGCTGGTGTCCCCCATGGGGGTCTGCTTCCTCTATAGTTAAAGTGGAACTTCACACAAACATAACATAAGCTTTTTGAAAAGTAAACATAATTTCAAGCAACTTTGCAATATACATCAATTAAGAAATATGCAGACTTTTAATAATTTTTAATGATTTGGAACAGTTCCCTAAGCCTAGCCCCTGCTCTCCTGCTGATCTGTCTGACTACTTTGCTGAGCTGGCTGACTACTGTTACTTTGTATTAACAGCCATCTGTCCTCAGTCTGCATCCTCCAAACCCCACAATTCCCTGCACACTTGATTTCAATAAGGAAAGGAAGATCCCAGTGCAATGCATTGTGGGTTATGTAGTTCCTGCATGTTGTCTGTAAGCTGTGGAGAAGTTGTTACAATTTGTAACATCAGTGTTTAGTCCCTCCTTCCCTGCCAGGATTTCAAATGATGCAGAAAGAGAAGAACTGATAAACAGCTGGATTTCAGCATCAAAAATGGCATTTATTCATACTTTTAGAAGAAACAGGTAACTGTGATAGGTATATTAGGGGTTTATGTGTTATGTGGCCTCTTTATCAAACTTTGGTTTGAAGCCGGAGTTCCCCTTTAAGCCAACAATTACAAGGTAGTTTTGATAGTCTGCAGGATGCCAACATTTGTGTCCCCATTTCAGGACCTCGGTTCCCTTTAAAGGCCCCCCCCCCACTCTGAATATGTCATAAAAAGTTCCCGTGTAGAGTAGATGTACTGTTTCTAAAGTAGATTATTTTCAATGGTTTCTACACAAGAACAATATGATATTATATGATTTTGGAAAAGAAACTTAGTGCAATTCACCCTCTCTGTCTGCAAAAAACAAATTTCATTGATGAGGAAATACATGTGACTACTGCCTCAAGTGGGTGTGGTTTAAATAGGGTGGGGTGAAAAAGATGTGGTGCGCCTACTCCTCCCAGTGTGATTTCACTTTAAAAATTTCTTTCTTTCTCTATATATAGTACAGGTATAGGATCCCTTATCCGGAAACCCGATATCCAGAAAGCTCCGAATTACAGAATGGCTGTCTCCCATAGACTCCATTTTATCCAAATAATCCAAATTTTTAAAAATGATTTCCTTTTCTCTGAATAAAACCATGGCTTGTACTTGATCCCAACTAAGATATAATTAATCCTTATTGAAAGCAAAACCAGCCTATTGGGTTTATTTAATGTTTAAATGAATATCTAGTAGATATAAGGCACGAAGACCCAAATTACGGGAAGATACGTTATCCGGAAAACCCCAGGTCCCGAGCATTCTGGATAACAGGTCCCATACCTGTACTTTTAAGCACAACCATTGATCTAACCCTAGATCAACCCTTAATGGCTTTCGTTCTTGGAAAATGTTTGTTTCCTTCCCCACTATTTCACTATTCATGCAAATAAACCTCAAACTAAAAGGATTGAGACAGATGGGAAAAAGTCTATTTTTATGTGTGAAACAGAGAAGAGGATCTGAGAGACAGCGACACAAGTCAGTTATAGAACACTGCCCTCTGGAAATCTCAGCACAGTAATGATAAAATACATAAAATTTGTACAGCAATAATGTAATCCCTGTAAGTAGAGTTTATTCCCCATTTGTATTCATTAGTCCGTTGGGTGCCAATAACTGGCTCTTTTAGTTGTTGCAGCCTATAGGTCAGTTAGTTTGAGATTTATGGGGGTTTCTTGTAAGTCCTGCTTAAAGTAAATTCAGGATGGAATTTAGGTAGCTCCTAGATAATCTTGGAAGTTCAGATTGAACTTCAGTAACAATGTTTGTTTGTTCTCCTAGATACATTGGATGCCCAACTTAAGGTTAAATTGTTCTCCTAGATACTCCTGGAAAACCAGCTTGTAGTTCACTTGAAGTAAAGCTGGCCATAGATGGAAAGATTTTTAAAAGATCTTTTTGTTATCGTGAGACCATGATTATCTCAAAACGATCGTTAAAATGTCCACCAATTAAAAAGACGTGTGATATTACCAGGAAAACTGGGGGTAGCTGCCTGCTTGGCCCTGCACACATAGACAGATTGCACTGGGACCGATAACATTTTTTTAACCTGGCAGATGTCGGATTGTTCGATTCCCACTAACCTCATGATAATTTGACGGATTGGTCAGATTGCACTGAAAACGATTGTTCACCAATGAAAGATCTTTGTGTCTATGGGGACCTTAAGATGTCGATTTGTTCTCCTAGATACTCCAATAAACCCAGCTTGTATTTCAGTTGATGCAAGATTAAAGGAAGATGTTCTAGATACTCCAGGAAAGCAAGCTCGGAGTTCAGTTGGTAAGAAGTTTAGGAAGAATGACTGTTTACGTAAATGTTTTTGTAAGCCTGGATGATTGGTGGATTTGGGTACAATGTCTGTTTGTCTATCTAAATATTCCTGGAAGTCTATAGGAACAATGTCTACTTATTCTCAGGCTGAAGTTCACTTAGCAAAAGATTTAGGGAGAATACCTGTCTGAAATTCAAGCTGTATAGGAGCATATCTGACTATGGTCAGAGAACACCCCATACAATCTATTTTTTCTATTTATATTCGCTCATTTCTTGAAACAAACCATTTTATTTTAAAAAACCTGCCTGAAATGTTTGCTTGGAAACAGATGTAAAATGCAAGAAATGACCATGACATGAAATGACTTTCTGAGAAAGTGCTAGCTTCAAAGAATATTAACTCAAACATAATCCTAATAAAAGATTTTAGGGGAAGGAGTCTTCTCGAGAAAGAGGAAGATGAGAACAAGTTTGCATATGAGTGGAACCACATGATTTTTCAATTTATTTTTTCAAGTGCTTCCAGCTATAAAAGAGAAGTTTTTTTGCAGTTATTTCAAACACCTTAAATATTTTTATACTTATAGATATATATATAAGGAACATGGGGTGAGAGGAAACCCACAGCATTGGCCCATGTTATATGGTGGCCAAGTATGGCTGCGGTGCAATAGGTCTCATAGGAAAACAACTAAACTTACAAAAAGAGACCAACTGAAACACAGTCGGGGCAGAGCAATTGCGCACTCACTTTGGATAGTTTAGGATCAATAGGTGAGACAGTCCAATTACACATGCTCTCTGTCTCTGTGGATGGTCTAGTCCTTTATTTATGTATTAGTGACTGTATATATCAGGAAGTGAGATTTAAAGCATCTCCCATTTCAGATCATTTGGAAAGGACTTTCTCTAAACCTAGGGCACATGCCAAAAATAATCATTTCTCTCAGACTGGTTTTTTTTGGAAGGTTTTGCGGAAAACTCAATCAATTCGAGTAATTCGAGTTTTTTCCCTGCAAGTTTTTTTTTTTTTTTTAAATAGAAACCATGTTAGTTATGAGTTTATTCGAGGTATACAAAACTCAAAAATTCGACCTTTGATAAATAACCCCCTCAATATAATCCCAGGATATATAAGCATTCAAGTACATGGGGGTGGAGCCAAAATCATGACTGGGAAGAGTCAAACGACCAAGGTGTAATCAATAGAAACTGCCTCCAGGAGGCTGACATCTCAGGAGTGCTTGGTATCTCCTACCCTGTATAAATATAAGGTATAAACTTGTACTTGTAAACTGCTTCCCCCTGTCTTCCGTCTGCTAGAATGAACAAAACGCCTGCGGCATGGCACTTGCGGCTATTCGTTTTCCGATGTCGCCCAAAGTTTCCTCGTGAGGCAACTTCAGAAAACAAAGCCGAAGCCATGCCGCAGGGGTTTTTTCAGGAGGAAGACAGGGGGAAGCTGTTCGAGGAGATTAGTTGCCCCAAAGAAGAGGCAATTAGTCGTCGGGCGACTAAATCTCCCCCTATCTCCAGGTGTGACCTTACCCTTAAATTACAAAGACTCCATTTGTGCCCAGTTACATCACTACATGTTTTTTGTTATTTCATTGAGCTAAACAGACAAACTGAGACTAACAAAAGTTTCTAACTTCCTGGTTCTTGCGAGCCAGGCAATTAGATTACCAGTGCACAGATAAATCCTTCCCTCGCATAATGGACTCCAGTTTATCTGTAATCCAAAAAACTCAACAAAAGAAAAGGTGAAAGGAGGGGGCTTGTTTATATAAAGCTCCATTTAAACTAACTCCAGTAATAACAGTGTCAAAGCAAAACAACTGTCTATTACTGCTTTCTAACAAAGAAAATATGAATTTGTCACACTCGGTCAGTCTATCATGGCAGAAACATGTCATATGACTCAAATAGTAAGACTACACTATTAAAAGTCTCAACCCATAGTAGGGTGTGGATACATTAACATTTCCAGCAAATAGTCATTTTATGACGTATCTCATTTGTATGATTAGTACCTTAGTCAAAATGTCCAGTCTCTAAAAGCAACACAGAGATATTATTATTTATTTTTTTAGCAAGGAAGGTTTTTTAAGATTTTTTTTCCCTCCCTATCTGTGGTGTGTTATCTTGTAGAAACTATTACACCCTACAATATGATGCACGTCTGGAGGAAGATCCAGATAAAGGATAGCACTGAAGGTCCCACAATCACGCAATCCATGCAATTTATTTTGTTTTCCCACAACGAGAGGCGTGTGATAGTGTGTGTTTGTGTGCGCAAATAACCACATGATGGGAGGTGCAGATAATGTAAATGCTTTAATACATATTGACATTAGGATAATATGGGCTTTATGGAAAAAAACAAGTAATCTTTTTGGCACAGCACTGGCGTCCCTCACCAATACGTGTAGCACAAAGTCACAACAATGTTGATCCTTAAGGGCAGTTTTTAGACCTTTTTGTGCCAAAAAATAGATTTGCTTTATTCCATTCATACAACCACCTCTTCTCAGAGTGATGGTATTATTTATTCTACCACTAAAGATCACCGGCTTTCATTTTTACCCTTTCTCTGAGTCCCTTCCACCTACATAATATAGATGCTGTATCACTAACCAGGACTGTCTTTCTGCCCTGAAATATTTGGGTAATGGTCACAGCTGCCTTTAGCAGACGTGGAGAAGTCAGGCTTCTAAAAACCATAATAACCATGCATGGGGAGGAGTTAAAAATAGATGAACTACCCCTTTAACATTACTGCCCCTTAGATTTAGAAATGGAGTAATGCTGGTTTTACATGGTCACCAAATGAGAAGAGTTCTACTGGATTGTTGTCCCAAAATCAAATAACTGGATTATACAATGGGGGTTGTCGCATAGGGACTAGTACGATATCTGGCGGATTTTCATGCAGATATCAGTTGGGCAGGCCAATCAGCAAGCTCGATACATGGGCCAATAAGATGCTGGCTCAGTCTGAAAGAGTTGAGATGCCAGCTTTCATTGGTCAGATATGGCCATTTTAATAAAAAGGAACTTTAGGCAGTCACCAATACAAGCAGGGGTGCTGCTTTTTGATAACAATGGGCAAAACCAAAACTACATTATCATGGTAGGCGAGTAAGGCACAGCCACCATGCAGCTGAAACCCATATTTGTTCCATGTAAGGCTTAACTTATATTGTAATATAATATAATATTTTGAGAAGAATCTTGGGACAACAAAATATTTTACACTCCTTAAGGGTTGGGGCAGACGGGCAGATTCGAGGAGATTTAGTCGCCTGGCAACTAATCGCCTCCTCTGCGCCTCTTCGATTTCCGAAGTTGCCTCACGAGGAAACTTCGGCGGACTTCGGAAATCGAAGGGCTGCGAATGCATTAGCTCAGGCGATTCTTCATTCAAGCAGGTGGAAGGCAGATGGAAGGCAGTTCGGGGAGATTGTCGCCCCGCAGAAGAGGCGATTTGTCACCAGTCGACTAAATCTCCCCAAATCTGCCCCAACCTTTAGCTGGCGGCAGCAGTGGAGGAAATCCTATCAAAGAGTCAATGTTGACAATAGATAGCAAGCTTCCTGTATGTATTCCAGAAGCCACAGCAAGGCTACAATAGATTGGTATGAAAACAGAAATAAGCCTCCAAGAATTTGTGAATGGCTAAGCTTTGGGAGAAACAGCTGGTGCGAATCCTAACCGTGTCCACTTTGTGCACCATGAGTTTACAGAGCACCTGCCTGGATGATGGGCATTTCCGATGAACTTTCACTCATGGGTATTGGGGGCATGGAGCAGTTGCAGGAAGGGCTCAGCCTGAATGTCAGTTAGGTTAGATATAGGGGGAATATCTATTTGTTCTTAGGCATACATCAGCAACTTGATTTGAAGTCAGTGAGTAAGATTTGTGCCCTGGGTACCCCTGGAACTATAGCAGGGTGACTGTTACCCTCATCGTTTCTATAGATCAGAAACCTTATGAGCTAAGGGGAGCCAGCAGGAAGGACAGCTAGGGTGCACAAGAAAATAATAAACAGACCAGATCATTATGGGAAGTTAGACCTGATGGAACTCTGGGAAAATCTCTGGCAAGCCCGGAGCTGTAGTGGGGATCACAGTGCATTGAAACTAGTTACCTCTTATCTATGTATTAACCGATTTTTATGTGTGGAGAGTGAGGGGGGTGTTAGGGTCCTCACCAAGTAATACTGCCTTTAAGCCAATGCTTTTTGGCTCAGCAATGCCATGAGGTATATAGGGCCCACTTGGGCACCGATTGATAAGCAGTTATTATATATTTATGAAAAATGATTTAATTCCAGAACTTTGGGGGGCCATAAAATTATTTTGCTGCGGGGGCCCAGTAATTTATATCCACGGTGAAACCTCGATTTTACACCCCCTGATTTTAAGTTTCCCCTCATTTTACTGTACATTGTTGTTTTGTGCTCCCACCTATATATGATGCATAATACATTTCCCTGATTTTACATTTTCCTGGATTTTACGCCATTTTTTCCTGGTCCCCTGAAAAACATAAAGCCTTAAACTACACCAAAAATAACATATGATGAACTCACCCAGCAATAAAGAATCCCCAGAATGGGTTTCCATTATCGGCTTGGATAGTGGAGGTTTAGACCTGTAGAACATAAAAAGGTTAAGTATGAGTATTCTACTGCCTTAGATATAATAAGAATACTAAATGAACCTTTGCGTGTTTTTCATTAGTTTTACATGAGGAGAAATGTGAAGCACCCTTAACCAAAGAACAAGATATGGGCAAAGGAAAGGCACAATGGCAACCCCTCTTTACATTTATAAATGTAATGTACATGCAATAATCTGCTGTATGTTATGATATTTTTTATTATTGCTGGAACAGTAAAGGGCCTTCCCCAAGCTGTTACCACTACATAAGTACATGCAGAACATATTTTCTCGGGCACCAGAGGGCCTGCTCCTAGGGCAGAAACCCTTTGGTGCCTAGATAAATAAAAACAAAAAATCCCTGCAGCTGTACAATTGTGGTTCAATCTGGCAGTGGAGTTAAGAGCGGTAGTGGACTCCTTTAGCACATGTGCAAAGACTGTCCTGTACACATGCTGATGGGAGAGGAAAGGGGACAGGCTGTAGGCTGATGGCTAGGGAAATTAATGCAGCCCTGAGTGCAAGCCCAATAAAGCTACTGAAATAGCCAAATACCAGTAAATGTGACTTACTTTATATTGTACAGCTTTCTGGCCACTATGGCAGGAAAGTCCACCTCAAAATATTTTTTCGGAAGGAGATTTTCATCCTGGAAAAAGAATGTTTCAGTTTGTTAAAAGAGTACATCTGAATTTGGCTCCCTACATTTTCTTAATCTTACAAATTAGCCTGATAAGGGTTCTTAATGAACAGTGATGTAAATACAATTCGGGCCATTTACTGATTGCAGGGGGGCAAGTGCTGGAGAATTAAGCAGTTTAAGAGCATGCCCCTTAGTGTTCAAGAGTTCAAGAGGGCGTGAAACCGTTAAGAGGTAAACGGGTGGGGTCTGTGCGGTCCGCCCGGAGGATTCAACCCGGCGGGTCAGCGTCGGCCGGACCGGGCCACTCGGCGGACCCCCCCGCCGGCCCCCTCCCCTCGAGGGCGGTCGCGCGGGGGGGGACGCGGACCGGGCGGCCCCGGCGCCCGCAGGGCGCATTTCCTCCGCGGCGGTGCACCGCGACCGGATCCGGGTCGGCTGGGAAGGCCCAGGGGTTCAGGGGAAGGTGGCCGTCCCCTGACTTAGAACTGGTGCGGACCAGGGGAATCCGACTGTTTAATTAAAACAAAGCATCGCGAAGGCCCGAGGCGGGTGTTGACGCGATGTGATTTCTGCCCAGTGCTCTGAATGTCAAAGTGAAGAAATTCAATGAAGCGCGGGTAAACGGCGGGAGTAACTATGACTCTCTTAAGGTAGCCAAATGCCTCGTCATTTAATTAGTGACGCGCATGAATGGATGAACGAGATTCCCACTGTCCCTACCTACTATCTAGCGATAGATAGTGTTCACTTTAGAAGCACTTGTGCCCAGGGAATGCAGCATCAGGGGGTGCAGATCATCCCTAGTGCTGGCGGGAGCCAGGCAGTAAGAACAGTGACTCATTGCAGAGTGCACCTTCTGCCCCTCTCTAACTCGTGTGTCTGAATTAAGGTTTTATTTAAGTTTCCGATAACCATCATGTTGGTATGGCCCCTTCAAAAAGGAAAGGACTCAGCCCTATCATTGCACTATAGTCTAAATCAGTGGTCCCCAACCAGTGGCTCGCGAGCAACATACTGCTCAAAAACCCCTTGGATGTTGCTCCAAGCGGCCTCACAGCAGATGTTTATTTTTTTAATTCCTGGCTTTGGGGTAAGTTTTGGCTGCATAAAAACCAGGTGTATTGCCAGAGCCTCCTGTAGTCTGTCAGTCCACATAGGGGATACCAAATTGCCAATCACAGCTCTTGGGCACCCCAGGGACTTTAGTCACAATTGTGTTGCTCGATTAAAATAGAATGAAATGTTGTTGGCGGCGCTGTGAGTTGATCCTCAACAACAACTAAAAGGCCACACTAATATAGAACACTATTGTCACCATCTTGAGCTACTATCCCTGCTGTCACTCATCCTTCCTACCCACTATTCTTCTGCTCTACTCGCCCATACTATGTGGAGAGCAGTCGCCCCTATTCAAATGGCCTAAATATACTATAATGAAAGTGGAAACAATGCGCCCCAAAGCTCACATACAGAGCCTCACTGTGTCTTAATCTTAATATGCCCGGTCTACATAGAACTGGTTCCTGTGTATCTGGGCTCTGGTTATTATTATATTACTGAGATACTAACAGTACATAAACATGTAGTGTAACTTGGTTAGAACCCAGCTGACATCAGGGGTGTAACTACAAAGGAAGCAGACCCTGCAGTTGCAGGGGGGCCCAGAAGTGTAGGCAGTCCAGTGAAGCCCTAATTAATGAGCAATTTCAATTTATCTCGGTAGAATAGGCCACCTTATCATTATTTTGGAGCCATAAATTGAATTTGCTGTGGGGCCTAGTGACATCTAGTTACACTGCTTCCGGACATCTTCATGTTCTATTTTGATGGAGGAGGAACGTCACAGATTTGTAAACCTGTACAGAGAGATAAATCAGGAATATAAAGCTTTAAAAGATCCAGGGTTGCACATCCCCAAATCATTTCCCAGCTATCTGCTTACGGGACTCATTTGTGACTGATCACCACCACTGGATATATGGATCCTAAAGAAACTAATAAAACCAATCATGTGTGAAGCCTCAGTGGCAGCATTGATTATTATTTATTGATTATACAGCAACAAAGCAGCCCGTCAAGAGGAGAAAGTCATCATCAGCACAATTCATGCATTTGAATGTGTATTAAATAGCCAAAGGATCCGGACACCTGACTGCCCAACATCTCATTCCCAAATCAAGGGGATTAATAATGAGTTGGACCGGTCTATAAAAGCCTCTACTGTTCTGAAAAGGCTTTTCGCTAGATGTTGGAACACTGTTTGTGGGGTCGGCTTCCATTCAGCCACAAGAGCATAAGAGATCCCAAAAGGTCTGGGATTGATTGGTGTCCCAATTCATCCTTTAGGAATTCAGTTGGGTTGTTGTCAGGGCTCTGTGTTTTAATCTGCCATTTCAGCAAATCCATTGTTGCTCTGTGAATGGGGGCAATTATTGTGCTGGAACAGGAAAGGGCCACAAAGTAGAAAACACAGAATTGTAAAAAATATCAATCATGTAGCAGTAACTCTGTCTGCAATGGTGGTTAAAGGAGAACTAAAGCCTAACTAAAGAAGTAGCTAGTAATGTTGTACATTATGTTTTGAGCTTCTGTACCAGCCCAAGGCAACCACAGCCCTTTATCAGTAACGATCTGTGTCTCCAAAGATGCCCCAGTAGCTCCCCATCTTCTTTTCTGCTGATTCACTGCACATGCTCTGTGCTGCTGTCACTTACTGAGCTTAGGGACCCGCTCACAATATACAGGCACATAGAATAGAAATGTCACAATATAAGGCTGATTAGTAATTAATACAGATAATTACTACATGGAAGCACAGAAACCAGTGCAATTAGCATCAGAATTTAATAATCAGCAAACCTGTAGCATCAGCTTATATTACAGGGGAAGCTCGTTTTCTGCTGGATAATTAGTGACGAGCCCTAAGCTTAGCTTCTCAACAGCTGCTCAGAGCCCACTGAGCATGTGAGTGTCTCAGACACTTTCCAAGATGGTGACCCCCTGTGACAAGTTTGAAGTCCTGGATCATTGCTGCTACTGAGAAGCTGAAACTTTACTCTGATGCAATAAGTTCAGTATATAAAATATGGCATTTTTAGCCATATTCATTATTAGGGTTTAGTTCGCCTTTAAGGTATCTAATAAAGATAATTAGATTGGGCATCTACATATATATGGCCATATACAGTAGTGTAATTCCAACTCCTCCATCCAATCTCTGTTGCTCTGAAACTGTTAACAGAACAAGACCACCTAAAATGTATTTTAACTCTAATTCTCAGCAACATTTTCCAATATACATAAATAACAATAATAACGGCTACTTAAAACGAGCTCTGTCTGTCCCTTTCTATCCTATTCTCTTTCATTCTGATAACATTTAGCAGGAACAGTCTCAAAAGCCTCAGAGGCAGCATCTAAAAAAACTTTTTTAGGACAAGTGATAGGAAAAATCTCAAATTCTAAACCTATAATTAGTGCTCAGTCCTTATCCCCCCCCCCCCCCCCCGAGACAAGGGACAGGGTCAGTTTTCCTTTCCTTCATATCAATACGGAAATTCTTATCTATAGGAAAATGTGTTCCGTGTGTTTGGGTAGCCTTTATCTCATCTGGTTTATGCAGGCAGCGCAGTTGGTTTCATGGGAATGGAAAACATATCTGTCATTCTTGATAGCCCAATGAGGAGTCCAGCATCTCCTTGAAGATGGAGTGGAAACAGGGCTGGTCCTATCAAATGTGGGGCCCAATTGGGACCATGTTGGCGGGGCCCCTAGACAAAGTGTTGCTGGCTACTGACACACCAAGTATTTAGGAAAAGAAGGGCATACAGGCACAAAATAGAAAGGAAAGGGGCAGACAAGGTAAGAGAGTGAGAGGGATGAAATAGGGGCACATAATAGGGGCACACAGGGTAAGAGAGAGAGGGAGGAAATAGGAGAGTGGACTGGGCCAATTAGTTTGGGGATGGGCCGATTCAGCTTGGGAGCAGGCTTGGTTGGATTGGGGGCAGGCAGGGCCTATCAAGGTTGGAGGAAAGCTGGGCCTATGAGAGTTGGGGGTGGGCTGGACCTATGGATTTGGGGATGGGCTGGACTCTCAAAGTTGGGGGCAGGCCAGGCAGCATCATGTGCTGAGGGAAATATTATCTGTGCTGCCCTGTGGTGCGGGGCCCCCCAGAGGTGCGGGGCCCTATTGGGCCCAATTGGTCCAATAGGCTTAAGGCCGGCCCTGAGTGGAAATATTCACGCTTTTGAGAAGATGACCTATGTATCTCCCATAGTGTAAATTCCACTTAATAACCACCAACCCTATCACTGAGCAAAGCTGCAGATAACTCTTTCCATGCTCTTTTACTAACGGAGGTGAATATTTCGCTGCGGTGTTGTGACCTGTAACAATCAGATGTCTGCACTAGGCCAGCTGTTTTGTTCCTATGGGTTGCAACAATAGATACATTTGTGGATCTGACACACACATAATTGAACAATAGGGTTACCATGCCAGCTTTCATTCTTTGGGTCATTGGCTGACTGTGTGCCATTTTTTGCAACATTATTTTACTATACAATAATGTATATAAATATTTATTATATATTTTATATATAATATATATTTATTATATAGTATGTTATTACATATATGCGTGCCTCCATGACATCTGAGCAGGTCCAAAACCTGGCAGGCTGTATGAGCTTGCTATCGCTAACTCTGCCATTGATAATCTACTTTCTGTCTCTCCTGCAGGCTCATTGGCACTTACAGGGTTAACTCAAATTTTCTCCCGAAAGCTGGCTCCTTTAAGGGAGAATGGACTCCTACAGCCTGCATGATTTTGGAACTGCAAAGGTGCCTCCAGACATTTACATAATCCTGCACATCCATAATGTAAAATACCCCGCACATGGGCAAAAATTTATAATAAAACATAGTCGGCTCTGAGTTACTTCAGAATAAGGGGATTACTGTTACATTAAGCACATATAGGGTAAAATCAGATGCTTTGCTATTGAGAGGCTGCTGGCAGAAAGAGGCTGCTTCATTTAAGAATTGAAGGTTACACATTGCTGCCATCTACTGCCCACGAGATATATTACATCTTTAGTGTGACTTGGAGCAGCCATCCTGCACTAGGCTGAATGCAGAGATCCACACAACAATGGTGCCCATAGAGCAGCTCTTAAGCACACGACTAATCTAAAGGCCCAAACAGCTCCCCACTGGCCCATTAAAGGAACAGTAACATGAAAAAATTAAAGTGTTTTAAAGTAATACAAATATAATGAAGTGTTGCCCTGTACTGGTAAAAGTAGTGTGTTTGCTTCACAAACACTACTATTGTTTATATAAATAAGCTGCTGAATAGCAATGGGGGCAGCCATTCAAAGGAGAAAAGGCTCAGGTTACACAGCAGATAAGCTTTGTAGAACATAATGGTGTTATCTGTTATCCACTGTGACATTTAGCCTTTTTTCAATTTCCGCCATTACTACACAGCAGCTTGTTTATATGAACTATAGTAGTGTTTCTGAAGCAAACACATCAGTTTTACCAGTGCTGGGAAACACTACATGATATTTTCATTACTTTAAAACACTTTTGGTTTTTTGGTGTTACTGTTCCTTTAAATAGTGACTGTCTTTATTGCATCTTACAGCAGAGCAGCCCCGTAGGTATTTGCCAAAACAGATTGCCAGTCAAAGCCAAGAGTCATAAACAAATACTGATTTCAACAGCAATTATGTTTATAGATTTAAAAACCACTGCATTTTTTTATCTTACCTTTTAAATACTCAACTTAGAAGCAGACATATGAAGGATCGAGTTGTGTTTTCCACAAAAATTTGAGTTTTCAAGGTTATTTTTTTGATCAAAACGCATATTTTCGGGTTAAAAAAAACCTTAAATTTTTTGAAAAAATCTTTTCAAGATTTATTATACCCCAACCCTGGAAATAGCTTCAATCCAAAAATACACCATCTAAATCCTGTCAAGGTCATGTAGGAGTTAATGGCAGAGGTCCCTTGAACCATTGAACCATTTGAAGATGTTAATAGCCTTCATGATGTTTTTTCTGAGGGTTTTGTCGAATAATTCGACTTTTTTCCCATGGAAAACTCCATTAATTTGAGTTTTTGGGTTTGATAACTCAAACTCGCAGAATCCAGTTTTCTCCATTCGAGTTTTTTCTTAAAGGAGTTATTCCCCTTTAAATGATCTTTCAGTATGATGTAGAGTGATATTCTGAGACAATTAGCAATTGGTTTTCCTTTTCATTATTTGTGTTTTTTTTTAGTTATTTACCTTTTCATACAGCATTTCATATCATTCATTTCATATCAGCCATCTGGTTGCTAGGGTCCAAATTACCATAGCAACCATGCATGGATTTGAATAAGAGACTGGAATATGAATTGGAGAGGCCTGAATAGAAAGATGAATAATAAAAAGTAACAATAACAATACATTTGTAGCCTTACATAGCATTTGTTTTTTAGATGGGGTCAGTGACCCCCATTTGAAAGCTGGAAAAAGTCATAAGAAGAAGGAAAATAATTAAGAAAACCAATTGAAAAGTTGCTTAGAACTGGTCATTCTGTAACATACTACAAGATAACCTAAAGGTGAACCACCCCTTTAAATAAGATGCCAATAAGATACCATGAGTTGTGAGTTCATTCAAAGTATAAAAAACTCTAACATTCGACCTTTGATAAATAACCCCTAAAAGTTAACATTGTTAGGACCTACTCACAAATTGTGCAGTGTGTTAATACATTTGTTTGCAGCTTAATTCTGCAGTGTACAGTAGAACCCCAATATTATCACCCCCCCCTGAATTTTATGGTTTCTTGGATTATTCACATTACATTTTACATATTACATTTTCCCAAATTTTACGTTAATTTCGCATGGTCCCTTGAGAAACGTAAAAGCTGGGTTCTACTGTAGTTGCCCCTCTACAACTCTGAGCACACTCCAGCAGCTTTTAGCCATAGTTGCAAGTTGCAAATACCGCCTATAGACAACTCTGGAATTATTGCTGGCACTCGGCGCTTCCAGGCTTAAGTCTGAAGCCATTTCTGTGCTGGCGTTATATTTCCTAAATATTTTATTTATCTTCATATACTGGTATGGACTCTAACTCTCAATCATTACCTTGTACATGATGATAACTAAGCTACATAAATCCTTCTTGATGGCAATACAGCCCCGATTGGGGGTTAATTAAAGGATAAGTAAACCTTAAAAATAAGTGAATGTAAAATTAATGAGGGTGCTATTCTAAGCACTTTTGCAATGTACATTCATTATTTGTTTTAATTCCAAGACATTAAGGGATACATGTACTGTTAACATGAATGGATTTTGTTACAACAGCACCACCTGCTTGTCATTTTCCGACCCGTCTGACCACCAAGTAGTCAAGGAAGTTGTCAGGAGAAAGAAAGAGACTGATCTCATGTTCTTCTGTTAGGAAAAAAATTAGAAATTAGAATTCTAATTAGAATTAGATGTTCTTCCTAAACAGAAGAACATCAGAGCAGCCTCTTCAGTGTCGGACTGGCCCACCGGAATACCAGGAAAAGTCCCAGTGGGCCCAGGTGTCAGTGGGCCCTCATGCTGCTTAACATTTTGGCCTATTTCATGGTCATTCTATTTCTATGAGGAAAATAGGCTAAATAGATAAAATTATGAATTATAGAATGTAAAGAAAAGAGACTATGAGAATAGAGGTTGAGTGAGAAAAGGAAGAGTAATAGCAAGAGTGGGCCCCTGGTCTAAAGTTTTTGGGTGGGCCCCTGGTCTAAGGTTTTCGGGTGGGCCCCTGGTCCGACACTGAGCCTCTTTCTTTCTCCTGACAACTTACTTGACTACTTGGTGGTCAAACTGGTCGGAAAACGACCAGCAGGTGGCGCTGTTGTAACAAAATTAATTCATATTAACAGTACATGTATCCCTTAATGTCTTGGAATTAAAACAAAATAAATAATGAATGTACATTGCAAAAGTGCTTAGAATAGCACTCTCGTTAATTTTACATTCACTTATTTTTAAGGTTTACTTAACCTTTAACACAGCAACAGAAATATGAAATAGACATAAGACAATACCTTTAATCTCCAGAAGGTTGTGTCCAGTCCAGCACCCAGATTAATGATCTGACAGTTGCACTCTGTCTTCCGCAGAAAGGCATTCAGCAACAAATTAACCCCTTGAACCCGTGCGTAGTACCCTAATTAATGAGAGAAGGCATAGTCTATATTCTGCAGGCTTAAAGGTGAGAAAATCAGGGTTACTTACACTTGCCTCCATATGTAATAAAGGCACACGGTTTGCACAGGTACAGTAACCCATGTCAACCAATAGCATGTTTGCTTTTTATTCAAGTGACCAGTACATGTTACATGCTGATTGGTTGCACCTTTTATTACATACCACTACGACTTCTTCCAGGCAGATAATTATTAAATATACTGAAAATGACTTTAATTTTAATGACAGTAACACCAAAAATGACAGTAACACCAAAAATGACAGTAACACCAAAAAATGTAAATGTTTTAAATTATAACATTATAATGTAGCGTTGCCCTGCACTGATAAAACTGATGTGTTCACTTCTGAAACACTAATACATTATAGATGCAGAAGATGCTTTGTAGCCATGGTTCCAAGGTTACCATCCGACCCTGTGTCCTCGGGAGCTGTTCCCGTCCATTGCTTCTTAAATAAAACCCTGAAACAGCTAGTTATCTTGGCCTAGAATGTAAACCTACTGATTACGACAAATATCACTCAGGTTTCTGTAGCCGTTTAGAACTAGACCATGACACAAGTATAAAAGGCAGAAGGAAAATGAGTGAGCAAAAGTGTATAAGTAGTGAATGGTATGAAGACCGGGAGTAGGTGAGCGATGTGTATTGGGGCATAAAACATGGAGTTGGCAATACTTTTCTCCCGCTGTGTGTTCTTTGCAAATTAATGATAAAGCTGTAACTGCAGTTATGTTCCTATATATTTTATTTGTAAACAGAGGTTACCATGAAAAATACTGGTTGTATTACTGTTTTATGCCTGGTAATGCAGAGAGAATTGCACTATACTGTAATCTACATAAGGAAATATACACAGGACCTTGAGTGGTCAAAATATAGGCAAAGTCTATAAAAAAAATTTGAGCAGCGTGTGTCCCTGGATTTCACTTTAAAAATCTGGTAACAATAATTTAAAGGGTATACAGATCAGGGTGCTTTTCTAAACAGTTTTGCAATGTATATTATTTATTTTGCTTCAAAGCTAATAAACTGTTTATAAACAGCCAGTATAATACATTTGTAGCAACAAGGCCCCCTGCTGGCCAGATTTCTGACTGTACAGTTGGGAAGAAAATGCTCAGAAGCAAAGCAGAGAACAGTTCTGATGTTGCTCTGCTCAGGAAACTGATCAGAAACCTTAGATGACCTTTTTCATATCTTTCCTGAGCAGGGCAACATCACATCAGCTCTCTCTCTTCCTTTGGAAAATGTTCTTCTCAGCTCTGAAACAAAGAAGATAATGGGAATTTACATTTCCTTTGACAGAATAAATAGGCTTACAGACACATACATTGATGTAAAAGTAAATGCATTACTGAAAGTAACTCTATACAAGTAACCTGGTTAGTTCCAGGGATGTACCGAATCCGCTATTTTGGATTCGGCCGAATCCCCAAATCCATCTTGGAAGATTCGGACGAATACCGAACCGAATTCTATTTTGCATATGCAAATTAGGGGAGGGAAAGGAAAAAGTGGAAAAAAATTGGTTTGCTTCCTTGTTTTGTAACAAAGTCATGTGAAATCCTGCACTCCCCACAATTTGCATATGCAAATTAGGATTCAGATTCAGTTCAGCCAGGCACAAGGATTCCGCTGAATCCTGCTGAAAATGGCCGAATCTTGGCCGAATCCCAAACCGAATCCTTGATTCGGTGCATCCCTAGTTAGTTCTACAATTTAAATCAGAGAAGCCATTTGTAAAGGAAGCCGATGGCTGATAACAGCTGCCAACTCGGACCCATTGGATGAGGGTTGGATGAGGGTCGGACCCAAGCCCAATTAGGCCCTGCACACGGGTGGCCAAAATGGAAACTTAACCAAATGAGTCGGACTGCCAGTGTATGGGCAGACCAATAGGTGGAGTGTGTGCTTCCCTGTACTGCAGGCTTTACCTGCCTATCTGGAAGCAAAAATGGAAGAAAAGAGAAAGAACGAATAAATGAGAAAGAGGCAAGAAGTAGGAGAAGATTAAATGAGAAATTAAGAAGAAAAATAAAGAAACTGGAAAATAAGGTATGAAAAGAATGAAAGATGAAAAATATGAAAAGAGAAGTAGAAGAAAATATATATATACAAAATCATATGTCATTTTTTCCCAGCCCTAATATCATATGGGGATGCACTTGCCTCTGTTGATCTCTGGTGCTTTGCGTTCTTTTGCCTGTCTGACAAAGTACTGAATGTATGGGTCTTTCCAGTAGCCGCAACTGACTGCAAACCTGCCAATAACAATAAGAGAAGCAAGCAAAGGTGAAACAAAACATTGCAACAATTTACAAAGAAAGGGTCCCTCGTAATTGGGGGGAAATAGAGCGGCATTAGGAAAGTGTAAGGAGAGAGAGTATTGCATAAAATCTATTTCCTGTGAAATAACTTGACTTTATTAGCCCTACAGTGAAGTGAGGGTGTATAAAGCTGGACCCAGGGGTGATCCTAGCCCCTTTGCTGCCTGAGGTGGTTTGCTCCTGCCCCCTCACTGGGGTCTAGGAAGGGTCTGGTGGGGGGGTAGGTCTACAATGCTATTGCGCTCTTAAAGGGGTGGTTCACCTTCAAACTAAAGTTTAGTATGATGTAGAGAGTGATATTCTGAGACAGTTTGCAATTGGTTTTATTTTTTCATTATTTGTGGCTTTTTGGGATATTTAGCTTTATTTTCAGCAGCTCTCCAGTTTGCAGTTTTGGCAATCTGGTTGCTAGAGTTCCAATTCCCCTAGCAACCATGCACTGATTTGAACAAGAGACTGGAATATAAATAGGAGAGGCCTGAATAGAAAGATGAGTAATAAAAAGTAGCAATAACAATACCTATGTAGCCTTACAGAGCATTTGTTTAGATGGGGTCAGTGACCCCCATTTAAAAGCTGGAAGGTTTTAGAAGAAGATAAATATTTTAAAAACTATAAAAAAGAAAAAAGGAAGGTCAATTGAAAAGTTGCTTAGAATTAGCCATCCTATAACCTATTAAAAATATGTAAAGGTGAACCACCCCACCACAAAACAACAAAATACCTGTTTCCATTCCCCAACTTGTATGTCAAATGAAGGGATGTTGTGGGGTTCATTGATTTTCCTACGGTGCATGGCCACGGTGCCAGACAGTAGCAAGGTATCAATGGGAATGGATTAAAGATGGTAGCACAGCGCTATTAAAGGGGTGGTTCAACTTTCAGTTAACTTTTAGTATGTTATAGAATTTCTAATTCTAAGCATCTTTTTTTATAATTTTTTAAATTATTTGCCTTCATCTTCTGACTTTTTCCAGCTTTCAAATGGGGGTCACAGACCCCATCTAAAAACAAATGCTCTATAAGACTACACATTTATTGTTATTTCTACTTTTTATTACTCATCTTTCTATTCAGGCCTCTCCTATTTATATTCCAGTCTTTTATTCAAATCAATGCATGGTTGCTAGGGGTAATTTGGACCCTAGCAAATGGATTGCTGAAATTGCAAACTGGAGAGCTGCTGAATAAAAAGCTACATAACTCAAAACCCACAAATAATAAAAAATAAAAACCAACTGCAAATTGTCTCATACTAAAAGTTAATTTAAAGGTGAACTACCCCTTTTGGTGGCAATATATGTTAAGATACTTCTACCAATTTTTACGAGATCCAACAAATCCGTTAACTTATCGTGAGGTATCCATTTTTGTTGAGGGACAAATCGTACATTTAAACTAGTGATCCCCAACCAGTAGCTCATGAGCAACATGTTGCTCTCCAACCCCTTGGATGTTGGTCTCAGTGGTCTCAAAGCAGGTGCTTATTTTTGAATTCCAGGCTTAGAGGCAAGTTTTAATTGCATAAAAACTAACTATACTGCCAAGTAGAGCCTCCCATAGGTTGCCAGTCCACATAGGGGCTACCAAATAGCCAATCACAGAGCTTATTTGGCACCCGCAAGCGACTTTTTCATGCTTGTGTTGCTCCCCAACTCTTTTTACATTTGAATATGGCTCCCGGGTAAAAAAAGTTGGGGACCCCTAATTTAAACGATTGTTTGAGAATAAGCTTGGTCCTGTGATAACGAAAAGATTTTTCAAAAACATCTTTGGCCACCTTAAAGGAGTGGTTCACCTTGAAGTTATATTATAGTATGTTATAAAGTGGCCAATTCTAAGCAAATTTTGAATTGGTCTTCATTATGTAATTTGTATAGTGACTCTTTCCAGCCTCTTGTTTAAATCAATGCATGGTTGATAGGGTAACTTGGACCCTAGCAACCAGACGGCTGAAATAACAAACTGGAGAACTGCTCAATAAAAAGCTAAATAACAGATAATTAAAATGGCATATTGTCTCTGAATATCACTCTAACATCATACTGAAAGTTATCTCAAAGATGAAGTGGGAGGTACAAACAAGCGGTTGCTCTAAGACGAGTGGAGGATTCGGCCATTAACATATAGAGAAACAAGAGACGAGATGTAGTTAGGTGCAGAGAAGTGAAGGGCTTTGAAGGTTATGAGGAGGCGTTTGTAAGTTATTCTTTGTTTTATAGGAAGCCATGATAAGGACTTTGGCAGGGGAGGGGCCAGTACTCTTTTGGATGAGAGGAGTAGAATTCCAGCAGTAGTATTTAATACAGACTGTAGAGGGGAGAGATGGGAGTTAGGGAGGCCAGTTAGTAGAAGATTACAGTAATCTAGTCGGGATAGGATGAGAGCACCCATGAGTGTTTTGGCTGTAGAAGGTGAAAGAAAGGGACGGATGCTAATCATAAATTCTAATTTCTAATTAAGCTGTACAAACCCATGAGAAACTGAAAGGTGTTTTATAATAAAGATTATATCAGAATCCATAGTTGCCAATGGCTGATCACATCCCTATTTCTCCTGCTAACAGCAGCTTGTCACAGTAAATCCTCACTAAATCACATTCACATCCCCCACTAACTCAGTGTTGCCTTTGTGTAGATATATTATATATTTGTATATACACAAACCCACAGCAACTACAACCTGTCACAGACAAAGCCGTTCTCAGCTGAAAGGTAACACTTTACGACTCCTAAGCAAGGAAGCTGCCACACTGCTGCTGCCGCACCTCTTACATATGGAGGCATCATCACAGGTGCTTCTTACTGCCTCGTCCGCTGTATCAGAGTCTGGCCCAGGCCCGGCGCCTCTGGACATCCTGACACCGCTGTCTATGTCACCGCTTTCTCCCAAGAAATGTCACGATAGCAGTCCCCACATGTTGACGTCCCTGAGCCAATAACATTTGCCTGTCACGCCTACTCGGTCTGTCATTGGTTAAAGCGTGACAAGTTCTTGCTGCTTAAGGTACTATTGGTTAAGGCGAAAGCGAGGCGTGAAACCAGAAATCAGGAAGGTTTAAGAACTTCCGGAATATAGCGTGCGCGGCACTTGCGCATTTTGTTCTTTTTTTTTTATTCAAGGCTGAGCTTTGTCTATTTAGTAACTACTGGTGTGAAAGCTTTTTTTTTTTTATTAGTATTGGTTATTCCTGGTCCGTGGATAGCGCGTCGTAAATATAATGAGGGGAGAGGAAGGCTGGAGCCCCCATTTGTTGAGTGGGAGTATTAACCTGTAGCGCCTCCATTTGTTCTACAGCTTTAATATCATAGGTGTTTTAGTTCAACAATAGTTTAGCTAAAGGGCGGACTTAAATTTTAATCCACAATAATACCTCCCAACTGTCCCTTTTTCGGAGGGACAGTCCCTCTTTTGACTGCTCAACCTGCAGTCCCTCATTTGTACTGGAAAGTCCCTCTTTTCTCTGCACTGAACAGCCAGAAAAAGAAACAAAGTTTCTCACTTAATTGGCTTTTAGCAGAGAGCCCAGAACAGGTACCAGGTGCAAATAATATACTTTGTAACAATTTTGAGACACAAAAACACAGTTTAGATAAGGAGAAATATTTTCAAACTATCATAACCTGCCAAATTTTGTAAAACAAACATGGTAATTAGGGGGTGTGGCCACAGAAAGGGGTGTGGTCAAAAAATTGCTGCGCTACGTGCGGGAAAAAATTTTTTGTCCCTCTTTTTACTTCCAAAATGTTGGGAGGTATGGATAAAAAAGAGGGGCAGAAAAGTATGTGCTGCGAATTTCTTGACCACAGCCGTTTTTGTGGCCACACCCCCTAATTACCATGTTTATTTTACAAAATTAGGAAGGTGATGAAAGTTTGAACATATTTCTGTGTTTTTTGTTTCAGGTATTACAGTTTTGCTAATGAAGGCGAATTGCTCTTTACACTGCAAGTCACAGTTTCCCCAAGAGATCTGTATTTGCTTATCTCGAAATTGTTACAAAAATATCTGCAGCTGTGGCTGTTCTGGGCTGTCTGCCAAAAGCCAATCAAGTTAGAAACTTTGTTTCTTTTTCTGGCTGTTCTGTGCAGAGAAAAGCGGGACTTTCCAGTACAAACGAGGGACTGCGGGTCGAGCTGTGAAAAGTAGGGATGCACCAAATGCAGGATTCGGTTCAGGATTCGGCCAGGATTCGGCCGTATCCTTCTGCCCGGCCGAACCAAATCCTAATTTGCATATTTAAATTAGGGGTGGGGAGGGAAATCGTGTGACTTTTTGTCACAAAACAAGGAAGTAAAGAATTTTTCCCCTTCCCACCCCTAATTTGCATATGTAAATTAGGATTCGGTTCGGTTTTCGGCCGAATCTTTCGCGAAGGATTCGGGGGTTCGGTCGAATCCAAAATAGTGGATTCGGTGCATCCCTAGTCAAAAGAGGGACTGTCCCTCTGAAAACGAGACAGTTGGGAGGTATGAATATATGAAGCAGACTACAAAATCTGGACTTATAATATGTCCCCCCCTCTTCACTGCCAGGGCCCTATTTCATGTTGGGGACTCAAGAAAAAATATTTTCTGCTCTACCCATGCCCAATCTCCATTGATTTGAATAAGATGTGCTTGCATGAAGTCACATGCAGAGGTCAGCCTGAAAATGCCTGCTTTCACATATTTGGCCTGATCTCCACTCCGCTGAATGTGATTTTATGCAAGCAAATCTTATTCAAATAAATGAAGATGAGGCACAGAGTGGATTCGCTTCTCTCAGCCTGAAAAAAATACAAAGGCTGCACACACTGCTCTGTATAACACTGATACAGATCATAGAGCTTCTGATGATACAAATGTTTGTTGTGATGACCTGTCACTGCATCAACTGCTATATGCACTCCCCGGCCCAAAAACAAGTTACAAATGAGTTTCCAACCTGTCATTTGTATATTGTCCTAATGCTCTACATGGCTGGGACATTTCTTATTTAAAATATTCCCTTTATCCTCTAGATGGCGCTTATCCCACATTCATTTTTTCCACCTACTGCACTATGCTACTGCAGTCTGTATGAATATTTTTATTTGCTTGAGAGCAAAGCACTGTACATCAGAACAATAAATTAGTAGAACAAACAAGGGGGACATTGCAATAATAAGTACAAAAATACAATATACATAGATATAAAGTATCGTTACAATACCGTTTAAGTACTCCGTGTCAAGCACAGAGGTCCCTGCCCCATAGAGCTTACAGTCTAAATGGAAGGGTAACTTATAGACACAAGAAGAGGGATATTAAGTGCTGTAGGTTACAGTGGGCGACACTGCCATATATGTGCCAGTTCCTAGTTCATGGGTTATGCAGGTGCTCCAAGAAGTAATCTTTGAGTGTAGATCTGAAGACATTAAGGAAGTTTTCTCTCAGCAGAAATTCAGGAATGAGATTCAAATATAAGGAACAGCAAGACAGAATGGTTTGATGCGGGAAACGGCAGCAGTAGTGGGAGGTGCAACCAGTGGTTGCTCTGAGAGGAGCAGAGGATTCGGCCAGGAACATATAGAGAGACAAGAGATGAGATGTAGTTACGTGCAGAGGAGCGCAGGGCTTTGAAGGTTATGAGGAAGATTTTGTAATTTATTCTTTGCTTAATGGGAAGCCATGATAAGGACTTCGCCAGGGGAGGGGCCTGTACCCTTTTGGATGAGAGCAGGGCCAGATTTACATAGCGAGCACCCCTAGGTCCACTGCCATTCGTCGCCCCCCTCCCCTTTATTCGGGCAATTTTTTGTCATCTGGACCTGAGCAATTGGGATTGACGTACGGGAAATTAAAAAAACTATCTCCTGCTCATCCCCAGTGTTTCTGAACCAATGTGGGTGTGATTGGGCAGCATGCCGCCCACTGAAATCCTGCCACCCTAGGCCTGGGCCTTGGTGGCCTCTCTACAAATCCAGGCCTGGATAAGAGGAGTAGAATTCCGACAGCAGTATTTAATATAGACTGTAGATAGGGTTGCCAACTGGCCAGTAAAAATGATGGTTGATCCCAATGTTATTAATAGGAAAAAAAGATAAATATATAGGAAGGCCTGTATTTTTTCCCAGAAAAGGTGGCAACCCTAACTGTAGAGGGGAGAGATTGGAGTTAGGGAGGCCAGTAAGTAGAAGATTACAGTAATCTAGTCGGGATAGGATGAGAGCACCCATGAGCGTTTTGGCTGTAGCTGGTGAAAGAAAGGGACGGATGCTAATCATAAATTCTAATTTCTAAATAAACTGTACAAACCAATGAGAAGCTGAAAGGTGTTTTATATTAAAGCAGCATCAGTCAGGTAAAAATAACACACAAATATTCACGTAATACATAACATGGACAAGAGTGTTCAGTCTCACTATATCACCAAAAGCATCAGGGTACCCCTGCTGACCCTAGCAACCAAGCATTGATTTGAATAAGAGACTGGAATATGAATAGAGGGCCTTAGAGAGCATTTGTTTTTTAGATGGAGTCAGTGACCCCCCATTTTAAAGCTGGGAAGAGTCAGAAATAACTAAAAATCTATCAAAAATAAACAATGGAGACCAATTAAAAAGTTGCCTAGAATTGGCCATTATATAACACACTAAAAGTTAACTTTAAAGGAAAACTATACCCCCCAAACAATGTAGGTCTCTATAAAAAGATATTGCATAAAACAGCTCATATGTAAAATCCTGCTTCATGTTAATAAACCATTTTCATAATAATATACTTTTCTAGTAGTATGTGCCATTGGGTAATCATAAATAGAAAATTGCCATTTTAAAAAATAAGGGCCGCCCCCTGGGATCGTAGGATTCACTGTACTCACAAACATACCAACAAACCATACGTGTTAGGTCACATGAGCCAATTAACAGACAGAGTTGTGTCTTTTGCTTCCATACTTCTTCCTGTTACAGTTAGAGTTGTAGTATTTCTGGTCAGGTGATCTCTGAGACAGCACAGAAACCATCACGAAATGGTGGTTCAAGGCAAGAGATGTAAAAGGGCAATATCTACTTAAATATAAATTCCAGTTTGGTAAGATTCTTTAATATGCCACTTAATATGATATGAACTATCCATACCTCCCAACTGTCCCTTTTTCGGAGGGACAGTCCCTCTTTTGACTGCTCAACCCGCAGTCCCTCATTTGTACTGGAAAGTCCCTCTTTTCTCTGCACTGAACAGCCAGAAAAAGAAACAAAGTTTCTCACTTAATTGGCTTTTAGCAGAGAGCCCAGAACAACTAACAGGTGCAAATAAGATACTTTGTAACAATTTTGAGACACAAAAACACAGTTTAGATAAGGAGAAATATTTTAAAACTTTAATAACCTGCCAAATTTTGTAAAACAAACATGGTAATTAGGGGGTGTGGCCACAGAAAGGGGTGTGGTCAAACAATTGCTGCGCTACGTGTGGAAAAAAAAATTTTGTCCCTCTTTTTACTTCCAAAATGTTGGGAAGTATGCCTATCTGTTGCTTAAGTGTTCATTTTGGGGGTATAGTTTTCCTTTAAGGTGAACCACCCCATTAAAATGTGATTAGTAAGAAACATATTTTTTCGATCATTACGTATCCCCAATAAACTGAATACAAGTCAGCTTCTAATTGTGATAATGACTGCAATTGCAGCACCTCTGTGGTGATATAGGAATGATGTGGCACTGGCTGGTGTGTGTGACACTGGTTCCGCACATGTAGATGATTAATCACACGCGCACAAGTATATTACATTACACACATCACCATGTGTTTATTCTGTTTATAGGCCCTGTATGCAAGTCAGCACTCTGAGTCACCATGTGTTTAGGCTTAGTAACCTGCTGCTGTCACAGGCCAGGTCTGCTCCACCTCCCGTGTCACCCAGCCCTATGCCATTGGGTGCTCCAGTCACTTCCTGAATGGGAAAGGACACCAGTGTTCACAGGCTGAACATGTAGGAGTGCAGGGCCCAGGGAGAACAGACGTTAAAACTCTTAATTCAACATTTATTCCCTTTTTGCACCAAAGTGTAACTGTATTCTCCATAGGAATGGCATGTGGCTCGTCTCTTTTATATTAGCTTCCACCAATAAGATCTCATGACTTCTCCAGTAGTGTAACTAGACTTTGGACCTTAGCCCCAGCAACAAAAATGTTTTAATAGCCCCCCAAAACTACATAAAGGGAAACTGTACATCGGACAAATGGGGGTCACTGACCCCATCTAAAAACAAATGCTCTGTAAGCAGGGGCGCTTCGCTAATGAGGCGAGTTGAGGCTCTCGCCTCAGGCGGCAGCGGCCCACTAGGTACCAGGGGTGACAAAAATGCTGCTCCTGGTACTTTAAGAGCCGAATTACTGGTTTTCAAACCGGACATTTGGCTCTTCTAGCGCAAAGAGCGCTTTGCCACCCTTGTGGACCCCCCTGGACCCCCTTAGGTGCAAAAATGTAAGCGCATGGGGGAGGGGGGGTGGAAGCAACTGTTCCCTCAGGCGGCGGATGGGCCACGATCGCCCCTGTCTGTAAGGCTACACATTTATTGTTATTTCTACTTTTTATTAATCGTCTTTCTATTCAGGCCTCTCCTATCCATATTCCAGTCTCTTATTTAAATCAATGCATGGTTGATAGGGTAACTTGGACCCTAGCAACCAGATGGCTGAAATAGCAAACTGGAACATCTGCTAAATAAAAAGCTAAATAACTCAAAAACCACAAATAATAAAAAATTAAATCCAATTGCAAATTGTCTCAGATTATCCCTCTCTACTACATACTAAAAGTTAATTCAAAGGCAAACAGCCCATTTAAGTAAAAGCATAACACATTTCTGCCATGTGGCACTATGTATGTAAGGTCATGGTTGTCTCACCCCTAGCCCACCCACTTGCGGCCCCAATCCCGGCTCCAGCTGACCCACTATCTCTAAGACCATTATTTATGTTTGATCTGTCTGTTGCAGAATTGTGAAAGCAAATCTCTGGTTGCTACGGTTTAAGATGGCCATAGACGCAAAGATCCGATAGTACAAATTGAGGATTCGTACGGTTTTCGGACCGTGTGGGGAGAGTCCAGACATTGATCATCCAGGGGAGATTGTTTGTTTGGTCGATCGGACAGGTTAAAAGATTTCTGTCCGCTGCCGATAATATCTCTGCATGTATTGCCGATCGTGCGATTTTCAGTGGGAGACTGTCACCAGCTTTTGTCGGACATTACTTTCGTGCAATTGCTGTCAGGGGCAGAACATCAGCTGATCTGTTCTTTTACTACTTTTTTTGATCTGAATGGTTAGTGGCATGTTGGGAGATGGGGAAGTCCTCTAACGATCGGATCTTTGCATCTATGGCCAGCTTTATTGTACTAAGGCATTGGTAGATTTGTCCACGAGCCCCACTGTGTGTTATAGTCATGTGAGGAGCAAAGGAGTCCGGGGACAGACAGATTCAAAAAATATCCTGGCATTTTAAGTACACAGAGCCCCAATAAATAGTGACTGTCTAACTATGGTGTTTTACAGCAGCCTAGGCCTGATTTGGAGGTTTCCAGATTTGCTCAGAATTTTACAGGCCGGACTGGCCTCACAGTCTGAGAAACACTTATCTATGGGCAGTGGTATATGAGGCTATCGCCAGTGTCATGCTGCACACCTGATCTCCAACTAAGTAGGTGGGCGGTAAAACACTTCCAATTGCTACTCCATTGACCTGAATGGCAATTGCTGGGAGCAACAGTCCAGGCACAAATGCTGGGATTGCCCCAACTGACACTGCTAGGGTTGCCACCTGTTATTAATGTTATTAATAGGGGAAAAAAGATAAATATATAGGAAGTAGCGATGCACCCATTCCAGGATTTGGCTTTCTTCAGCAGGATTTGGCCGAATCCTTCTGCCTGGCTGAACCAAATCAGAATCATAATTGGCATATGCAAATAAGGGGCAGGAAGGGAAATCGCATGACTTTTTGTGACAAAACAAGGCAGTAAAAATTGTTTTCCTTTTCCCACCCCTTATTTGCATATGCAAATAGGATTTGGTTTGGCATTCAGCCGAACCTTTCGCAAATGATTCGGCCGAATCCTTCCCTAACAGGAAGGCCGATATTTTCTTCCAGGTGGCAACCCTAGACACTGCCGTTATTCCCACTAGAGGGTAAATAAACAACTACAGTAGAACCCCCATTTAGCATCCCCTGATTTAAATTTTTCTTTCATTTTACATTGTTGTTTTGTGTTCCCACCTATATACATTTTCCTGGAATTTACACTATATTTTTTTGGTCCCCTGAAAAACGTTAAATGGGGGTTCTACTGTATATAAAAAGCACTGTTCAATGGAAAAACGGGGGGGCGCTTCAGCTCTCCTTCATTCCCCCTAGCCAGGTGCTCATTGAGACAATACAACTAGGGTTGCCACCTTTTCTGGAAAAAAATACCGGCCTTCTTATATATTTATCTTTTGTCCCTATTAATAACATTGGGATCAACCATAATATTTACCGGCCAGATCTGTAAACTACCGGCCAGGTGGCAACCCTAAATACAACAAACTCCACAAATGGACGGCACTTCTGGACAAGGATTTATTAGCAGGTCGCTGTACAATGCCTAACGCGTTTCGGGAGTGTACCCCTTTATCATAGCCTATGTCCGAAACGCGTTAGGCGTTGTACCTGCTTATAAACCCTTGTCCAGAAGTGCCGTCCATTTGTGGAGTTTGTTATATAATAAGCAAAACAGAAAAGAAATCCTGTCACAAAGCTTACAATCTACTAAAAAACAGTAAGAAATGTTTTATTTTTCTTTGAGTGTGAAGGGTCTGAGGCAGGGACACCATTTTGTTTGCTTTATGTATAGGGTATTTTATTTCCTGTATAAACACAGACTGTACCACAGGGGGTAGGGGGGGGACGTTTTAGTCCAACAACATCTGGAGGGTCACACAGCAGGGCTTCTGTCTGTACCTGTGACAGCTCGCCCCTCCGCCCTAGGCTGTGTCTGACTGTCCTGTGGCCCAGGCTTTGCCCGCTGAGGTGCATGCTGGGAGTAGTAGTTTAGCCGCAGCTGGAGGGCCACAGGTTGGGAAGTTGAGAGCAGTAGGTAGGGAAGGAGAAAGAGGGAGGAGTGCGGGGAGGGAGGAGGCAGTTACAGGACTGGGAGGTGCCGCCTTCTCCCACTCACCGGGCTCGGGACGTAGAACCTAAAGTGTTGGGGGCTCCCTGAGTTCGAGCCTATGGATTAGCCGGAGGGGGAGGCGCCGGTTCCGAGTCGGTTGTCTGGCAGTGCGGGCACAGCACGAGGCGCCATGAAGAAGCAGTTTAATCGCATGAAGGTTCTGGCGAACCAGACAGTAGGGAGGTGAGTGTGCGGCTCCAGCGGCGGAACTTACTGGCTGCTGTGTCTGCGGCTGGGCCGGTGGGGGGCTGGGGAACTTTACAGTTCCTGACTCTGGGGCAAGTTCGGGGCTTGAGACTCAGACTTTGGAAGCAGTTGGGCGGGAGCCTGACTCTGGGGGAGTTGCTCGCTCCTGGCTGCCAAGTCTGGGACATGAGTAAATAAATCCTGGCCTGGGCCCCCGACTCTGGGGTCTCAACTCGGGAATATGTTGGGAATGTAGGGACATGTTTCTTGGGGCTCCTGAGGGCACAGTCTCGTTAGTATAGTGGGCTAGTCACTGTGTCCATGACTGGGGGGCCGATTATATATATAGAGAGAGTACAGTAGCAACTATATGGCAGTGATACACCGTAGTACTATATATAGTGGATAAAGTACCCCCTCTTGTGAAATATAAGGATATTATAAGTTACCGAGGAGTTGCATGAGCATGTTTTTATACAGACCATGGAACTCCGAGGTGACTTCTAATATCATGCAACTGGGGGTACTTTTTTTTTATATTTTATTTATTATAATACACAAGTTTCAGTGAGTCATGTGACAGAAGTGACATCAGAACTCACCGTTTATAAAGGATGACGTCAGAACTCACCGACCGTTTATAAGGATTTAATTTACAGGATATTCATGGCTTTTGTGTGTTACATGTTATTACTTGCATTCTATTAGACTTCACTGCTTGGGGGTAACCCTGAGGGCCCAGTGTGAGTACAGTGGATATCATTGGAGGGGTGGGGGTGGGGTCAGTGCAAAGTATTCTAAACTTAAAATTCCCTGGGGGCAGGTGCGGACTAAGAATTAAAATAGGCCCTGGTATTGCAGGTAAACAGAGGCCCAAAACAGTCCCTACCAGCCCACTAAATAGTAACTTTCTATGGCACCTTATAGCAGCCCCTCTGGCATTTGCCAGAACCCACAGATTGCCAGTCCGGGCCTGCCTGGGGGGCTGTGCATTTGTCGGTGATTAGGAATGTAGTGCTGGTTTAGTCACTGTGACCAGGTCCAGACTGAGAATTAAAATAGGCCCCGCCATTTCAGGTACACAGAGGCCCAAACAGCCCCCATCAGCCCACTAAATACTGACTTTCTATGGCACCGTATAGCAACTCCACTGACATTTGCCTGAACCCACAGATTGCCAGTCCGGGCCTGTGACTGTGACTTTGCTGAGAATGAATTATAGTTGGAGGTTGCACCAAGCATTGGCGTTAAAGGAGACATTTTGTGTAAAAAAAAAATAAGAATGTACCAGTGCGTTGTACTCATTTAGATATAGAAGAATTGTGCTTTAAAAATTAGTATTTCAGGCTGATTTATTGAATATTTCTGCAAAACCCTAATAATCCCTCCCTTCTCTTCCACTTCTTGCTCCCTGAATTCCCAGGCTGTGCAGGGGAGCCGGCAGCACTCGGCTCACTGCACTGTAGGACAGGAACCAATCAGCAGCTAGCAGGACCTGATAGGGAACTGAAGTCTGTCTATGCTTGTGTGACTGCAGGTCTCTGATTGGCTGTCCCCCTCCTACTGTGCTTCTGGCAGGGACCTTAGGACACACCCACCCCTCATTTGAAACACAGACAGGGACCAGAGAACATCTATAAGGGGGCAATTTTTTTTAAAGATAATATTAATTTTTAACACTATGTAAAAGCAACACCATATATTACTCATAATTGCCTACAAAATGAGGATTTTTTCATGTTTCCTATATGTCTCCTTTAAACTGGTTATATAGTTCCATACAAGGCTCGGAGGGTCACTTATGTCAAGGGTATTCCAACTCAGGCTTTGTGCTTTGATTCAGGACAGAATACAGAATCTCTGGTGGATTTCAGGCACAGAACTCCAAGTGACATCTGTATTTCAATCGGAGGGCTTGATCAGGGCGTGTATTATGCAGCTTCTGTCCATATTACTCAGTCAAGCCCCATCTTATGTTTGCTTGTCCCCCCCATGCTCTACAATGTATTCACATTTACCCACACGGCATCATCTTTACTGTGGGAAACCCTCAGCCTTTTGTCAGTCTTCATTTCTATGATATTGCCCCCTCTTTCCGCTGTGTGTATTGGCTGCAGTTATCTACTCATCCTGTTCTCGGATCATTTACACTTCTTTGGCTTCTCTTTGTATTGATGCTCTGAGGGCACATTATAAAGATCAGAGGGTCATATACCTGTCAGCTGGCTTCCAGGCTGTTCCTGCCTAACGCAACCATCATCATCCCTTAACATTTGGGGAATGCTGCTGTCCAGCTGTTAGCCTTTAGTGGATTGACCACAGTCCCCTGGCATTCAGTGGTGGAGAGCAAGATTGGCCTCCAGCCCTTGGAACAGCTTAGCCAACCTCTGTGACCATTTGTAAATACAGAGAAACCCTGAGACTCCTTAATGTTTCTGCCAGAATTCCAAATAGTAGCTGTATCCATAGAACTCTCTGCATATTCCAAATATTTGGTCTGGCCTTTCTGCAGTGTTTTGAATTGTGTTGGACATTTATTTAATATGTTTAGCCTGAGGTAGCTGCTGTTTTCATACCAAACAACAGAAAAACAGCCAGTTTCATAGCATTTTGTGGTGCACTCTTAAAGAGCCAGGATCTGCTATGTACTGTCACTCTTTCAGGCAGAAATAGCAGAGCTTGCAAAGTAATTCACCCTCAAATATTAAGCATAGTGGGCTGTCTATGGTTTGGTTGTATACTATTGTCAGTTATATGAATTGGCTAAAATCATATGGGTTGATACTGGATTGATGCTGGAACCCTGTTCAGGGTATGCGGTTGGATTGACTATTTCCAGTATTAAAGTGGCCATACACAATAACATCCACTCATTTGGCAAAGTTGCCAAACAAGAGGAACTTGACCACCAAAGACAGGGCTATGTCAGGTTAATCCGATAGTTCTGCCCTAGGGCCAATGATTAGATTGGAACAAAGAAAATGGTCTCCAATGGGAGCTAACCGAACACATATGAAATACACAGACTGCATGGCTAATTAGCAATTCATTTAGATGCATGCTGCAGACTTATTATGCATTATGCATTTATGTGCAGCCATGCATCTAAATTAATTGCTAATTAGCCATGCAGGCTGTGTATTCCATATGTGTTCAGTTTAAAAGGGGTGAGGTGGCAACACTATAACTAGCCAATGCAGTCCTCGAATCACCAAGAAACAAATTAAACCTGCCCATTTGATTTTTGGCCTATCAATCAGGGAGACCCATCGGGACGCCCCATACATGGGCAACTTTAATCTGCCCATCTATGACCACCCTAAAGGTGGCCATAGACTCCAAGATCTGCTCGTTTGGCGACATCGCCAAACGAGCGGATCTTTCCCCGATATGCCAATAAACTGCATGGCTATATCGGGGGTAATTCGAACGTTCGGCCGTATGGCCGAACGATCGAATTACGATGCGCCAAGCGGCTCCAACGGGTCGGTCGGGTAAAAATCCAACCTTCCCGATCGATATCGTGGCCAGATATCGATCGGAAGACCCGTCGAAAGCCCCAATACACGGGCAGATAAGCTGTCAAATCGGTCCAAACGACCGATATCGGCAGCTTTATCTGCCCGTGTATGGCCACCATTAGACTGTGTCTCCTAGAGCCCACCAAAGATGGTGCAAGATTGTGTACATTTTATTTAGAGGCCCATGTTGGAAATAAGAGTGGGCTTATGGGGATTGTCCTAAAGGGGAACTATTGCGAAAATGGAAAATGTACTGTAAACTCCCTTATTCTGAAGTAAGAAACTTTCTAAATACAATTAAATATAAAAATTGGGTGTCAGATGAATGATCCAATATATCTTATAGGGGGGCTCCCTTTCCTAGCAGATGTATTAGAGCTCATACAGATAACTGCCTTTTGCACAAATCGTGCATGTAGACATGATGTCTGGTGATTTTAATAGAATGAGCTTTAATACATATTCTAGGCAAAAGGAGCCCCCCTATAAGATATATTGGATCATTCATCTGACAACCAACTCCTGAATGAAGACAGATTGAGGAGAAACAGATGCTGAGAGAGGAATAGTGAAAATAAAGTTGATTAATTCGGAAACGGTACATACTTTTTAATAGGTTGTATATAGAAAGTTTCTTATATCAGTATGCTGAAGCTAATATTACATTTTAATTTTCGTGATAGTTCCCCTTAAGCTTGGGCCAGCTATGGCCAGGCCACCCCTGGCCCTTACGCATGGGTGTTTGGCATGTTGGGTGCTTTGTCTGCAGATGCTGTTGAATGAAATGCACCCTATCGGATGGAACCAGTGACAGGTGAACATTGGTGCCAAATCTTCTGGTGGTGAGGGGTGTCTTTCACAGGCAAAGAGGGGTATATATCAAATAGGGATGCACCAAATCCACTATTTTGGATTCAGCCGAACCCCCGAATCCTTAGCGGAACTTTTGGCCGAATACCAATCCGAATCCTAATTAGCATGTGCAAATTAGGGGTGGTTAGGGAAAACATTTTTTTAATTAGGATTCAGATTCGGTTCGGCCGGGCAGAAGGATGCGGCCGAATCCGAATCCTGCTGAGAAAGCCAGAATCCCGAACCGAATGGTGGATTCAGTGCATCCCTAATATCAAACACTGTTGTTCTCAACTGGAGGACAGAAGCAGTCAAAATGCCCCATGTGCTATTACCCTAAAGTGGAATTTCATATAAGAATCAAACTTTCTACAGTTCTGTCAACCAATCAGCAGGAAGCATTTACTGATCACCTTTTTCACAAGCAAACCTCTGGTTGGTTACTATGGGTCATCCATGCCTAGAGACCTATAGGGGAAATCAATCAACTCTAACCTATGTAATAAAAGGCATAACGTTCATAATAACTTTTATCACATGGGGGGGCAAGCGTTGACTGATTTCAGCCTCCCTTATAGGTCTCTAGGCTTGGACTGGGATTCAATATAGGCCATAGGCTCCTCAAAGGCCCATGTAATAGGCCCAATATACGTGCATTTCTTCTGTAACAATCCAAGTGGATTTATCTGAATAATTCCGACCATCAATCCCATGTATGTGTATATATAACTTTATTTGTATAGCACTGTACATTATATAAGTATACACGGGGAAGACAAATCACACAATAAATAATTATAGACAGTATTCATAGTCCTGGAACAGGGTGAACAGATATTTATTGGCATATTTAATCGCTAGATGCTGCTTAACACTGTTGTAGTGTTGGCTTACTTTCCACAGAATCCACGTGGGTTTCTTTATTACATATTACCTTGACCGAAATTGTTTAGGAATAGCCGAACATCATAAGTCCTGCGGCTTGCTAACAGCAGCTGCCCCTGACCACATTCCATTCTGGCAGCTGGAGAGTTAACTAGGCTTTCTATTGCACTTAAAGCTCATAAAAAAGGGCGTAAATATACATCTTCTCACGCCTCTCCCTATTAACCCCAGAATCACATTCTTTATGAAGTGTTATTCCAGGACTGTCACCAATTGTCGTTCTCTGGTATAGATCCCTGCAAGTTGAACTTCTTTGAGTGGTTTCTTATATGAGTCACATGACAGTAGGAAGGAACAGTAACAGCAAAAAATGACATTGCTTTAAAGTAATAGAAATATAATGCAGTGTTGCCCTGCACTGGTAAAACTGATCTGTTTGCTTCAAAAACACTACTATTGTTCATATAAACAAGCTGCTGTGGAGCAATGGTAGAAAACCAGTGGACCCTAGCAGCCAGATTGCTGAAATTGAAAACTGGAGAGCTGCTAAATAAAAAGCTAAATAACTCAAAAATCACAAATTATAAAAAATGAAAACCGATTGTCTCAGAATATCACTACTAAAAGTTTTAAAGGTGAACAACCCCTTTAAAGAAGACATTTTGTGTAAAAAATAAGAACGTACTAGTGCGTTATACTCATTTAGATATAGAAGAATTGTGCTCAAAAAAGTAGTGTCTCAGGCTGATTTATTGAATATTTCTGCAAAAACCCTAATAATCCCTTCCTTCTCTTCCACTTCCTGCTCCCTGAATTCCCAGGCTGTGCAGGGGAGCCGGCGGCTCTCAACTCACTGCACTGTAGGACAGGAACCAATCAGCAGCTAGCAGGACCTGATAGGAAACTGAAGCCTGTCTGTGCGTGTGTGTGACTGCAGGTCTGTGATTGGCTGTCCCCTCCTACTGTTCTTCTTGCAGGGACCATTAGGACACGCCCACCCCTCATGTGAAACACAGACAGGGACCAGAGAACATCTACAGGGAGCTCTAATAAAGGGACTATTTTTAAAAATAATATAAATTTTTAGCACCATGTAAAAGCAACACCATATATTACTTATAATTGCCTACAAAATTAGGGGTTTTTCATTTATCCTATATGTCTCCTTTAAGGCTTGTGTCACACAGGGCTGTTGGCTTGCAGATATATACAGGGCAAGAATTAGCCCCTCTGCTGGCATCAACCTTCTCCTGATATTGCTCTTGGAGCCATTTCATCATCATCATTATACACAGGCAGCATCCAATGTCAGCCCCTGCATGGCCACTTTCATACAGGAATCTGCCATTTACAGTTAAAAAACAAACAAACAGTTAAATGGTCATGCACTTCCCCATTCAGTCAAAAATATACTTAGAACTAAATTTTTACAAAAATATACCGCTTTACATAAAGTAACACAGATTTCATGTAGTAGTAAACCACAGTATCCTCCTTATTGTTCTTTGTGCAGATGTGAGACCTGTTATCCAGAATGCTTGGGCCCTGGGGATTTCCGGATAACTGATCTTGCCTTAATATGGATCTCCATACCTTAAGTCTAGGGTAGGGATGGGCGAATTTGACCTGTTTAGTTTTGCCAAAAATTTGCCGCCGGCGAAACATCGACAACGCCCATTAAAGTCTATGGGCGTCAAAAAAAAAAAATTGTTGCGCAGAGAAAAAATTTTGGCGCACGCCTTTTTATTTTGACGCACAAAGCCATACAAGTCTATGGGCGTTATTTTTTTGGCGAAAGAAGGCGAAAAAATTCGCCCATTCCTATCTACTAGAAAATCATGTAAACATTAAATAAACCCAATAGGCTTGTTTTTGCCTCTAAGAAGAATGAATTATTTCTTAGTTTGGATCAAGTACAAGGTACTGTTTTAATATTACAGAGAAAAAAAATTGGATTATTTGGAGTCCGTGGCCTTTCTGTAATTCGGAGCTTTCTGGATAATGGGTTTCTGGATAACGGATCCTATTCCTATACTAATATACAGTTTGATTATAAAGACTCGCATATGTTATGTATATGTTGGCTGCAGATTTTATTTGCATTCAAGATGGATAAATCATTGTGTGCCCGTGAAGTTTCAGCAGCCTCAGTGTTAACCTTTGCACCTCCACAGCTGCCAAGTCTGCATTCTGGCCACTTTCTGTGGAATGTGCAGCATCCTAGCAAGTATTCCAAATCTTTCCTCCCAAAAGACTCATACAGCTGAGAGAACATGTTTTAACATTCAGAGATGAAACTGTAATTTGCTAGTGAACACCAAGAAGAATCTTTGTTTCCAAGCCTATAGGGCGGTGATCCCCTCAAGCTCACTAGCATTGTGGTTGTCGCTGCCTCTTTAAATGTTGTGCTTCTAGGAGATAATCATCCTTAAAGTGGAATGTGGTCATAAATGAAGCATTGCCAATGCAAAGAAACGAGTGTGCAGCCATTCAGAAGATTCTCCAGACTTGTAGGTCACAAGGTCCGTTCATAGTGCTGATCTGACAACCCCCTCGGTTCTTCATTCCATTTTTTGTTACTCCTATTCTGAGTTTGAGTCACATGGCTAGAAAAGGTTGCATCCACAAAAAGGTTTGGCTATATTCAAACCCTAATTTGCTTCATTAGAATTTTAGAAAAATCTAAAAACTTCCAATGCCTGTTAAAGTGATACTGACACTAAAAAAAATATTAATCTACATTAAAAGTTACCTATAGGTCATGTTGTAAGTAATTGCTATTTGAAGTTCCTAAACCTGACAGTTTTGCCAACCTGACTGTCCCTTCTTAACCTGTCAGTTAGAGTTTCTCATGCTGACGGACTACTGCTGCACAAATAAGGCACAGGGTAGTAAGAAAGGTCATGTAAAAGCATCAGGCAAATACTTTTATGGCAAAGTTATAAATAGCATTCAAGGATAATGTTATGATAGATAATAAAAGTTATTTTCTGATGTAGGTATCTCTTTAAGAAATAGTCATTCAGAGCTTTTCAAGTCACATGCCTTTTATCGTTTCGGATTTGCTTCTGCTAGGCCTTCCTGATTGATAAAAGCCAATACTGGATTTGGTACATTCCTATTATATGATATTCAATTTGCATTGTTATTGGTTTAGTGTTATTTCGCTTTTTACCACAGCAACCGTGCATTGATTTGAATAAGAGACTGGAATATGAATAGGAGAGGGACTGAATAGAAAGACGAGTAATAAAAAGTAGCACTAACTATAAATGCGTAGCCTTACAGAGCATTTGTTTTTAGATGGGGTCAGTGACCCCCATTTGAGGCAGGAGAAGAAAGCAAATAATTCAAAAACTATAGAACATAAAAAATGAAGGCCCATTGAAAAGTTGGCTAGAATTATCCATTCTATAACATACTAAAAGTTAACTGAAAGGTGAACCACCCCTTTAAAAGACTTGGAAGAACACGGGGCAAACTCATCTTTGTTCAATAACGGAAGCCATAGCTTTGCTATGTTCATATGAATAGTACATTTCAAGGAACAGTAACACTATAAAATAAAATCGATTAAAAGTAGTTAAAATATAATGTACTGTTGCCCTGTACTGGTAAAACTGTTGTGTTTGCTTCAGAAAGACTACTATAGTTTATATAAACAAGCTGCTGTGTAGCCATGGGGGCAGCTATTCAAGCTGAAAAAGGAGAAAAGGCACAGGATACACAGCAGATAACATACACTCTGTAATAGAATACAAACGGATTCTGCAGATTGCAACTGTTTTCTGCTATGTAACCTGTGCCTTGAATGGCTGCCCCCATGGCTACACTGCAGCTTGTTAATATAAACTATAGTTGTGTTTCTGAAGCAAACACGTCAAATGTATCAGTACAGGAAAACCTTACATTGTATTTTAATTACTTTAAAACACTTTTTGGTGTTACTGTTCCTTTAAAAACAATTCTTACACAATTCTTTCTTATTTTAACAGATATATTATGTATTATATTAGTAATAATAGCCTATCGCAACCAGTTCAAAACCTTACCAGTGCAAGTATACTATAATGCAGCTCTTGCCAAGTTTTAGTCATTGCTATCCTGCTGTTGCTGAACTTGAAAAACAAGTTGTTAAGCAGTAACTAGATAGTCAAGAGTTCCACAGACTCATGACTTAAGGGCTTGTTCACATTGGGGATATTTTAGCCGCCCCCATGTGGCCTTCTGCACTGAGGAGAATGGCCTTGTCATTATTTGGCCATTTTTGTTGTTGTTTATCTAGTAAACACTCCACCCAGCACCATTCAACATTTTAAGTCAGGATTCCGTACCAGATTTTGTCAACACATTTTGGATGATGTGTGTGCCCTGACCCATAAGGGGGTTCTTCACTTTTAAATGAACTTTTAGGGCTCTTACTGACGAGCGGTTGAACCTGTGCTCCCCTGCGTTCCATTTTTCTGCGGTCAGCCGCAGGCGAGCGCAGGAATAGACGCATTAAGTTCTTTTCAATGGGGCTGTACTCACACAGGCGTGTGTAGGCACCGAACGCAGGAAAAATGCAGCATGTTGCATCTCAACCTGCGTTCGGTGCCTACACGCGCCTGTGTGAGTGCAGCCCCATTGAAAAGAACTTAATGCGTCTATTCCTGCGCTCCCCTGCGGCAGAACGCAGAAAAACGGAACGCAGGGGAGCGCAGCGTCAACCGCTCGTCAGTAAGAGCCCTTAGTATGATGCAGATAGTGATATCCTGAGACAATTTGCAATTGTTTTTTATATGTTGTGGTTTTTGAGTTATTTAGCTTTTTATCCAGCATCTCTCCAGTTTGAATGGTCTGCAATCTAGTTTATAGGGTCCAAATTACCCTAGCAACCTTAATAAAAAGCTGAGTAATAAAAAAAATAGCAATAACAATACATTTGTAGCCTTACAGAGCATTTGTTTTTAGATGGGGTCAGTGACTCCCATTTGAAAGCTGGAACGAGTCAGAAGAAGGCAAATAATTCGAAATCTATGAAAAATAAAAAAGGCCAATTGAAAAGTTGCTGAGAATTAGCCATTCTATAACGTACTAAAGGTTAACTTAAAGGTGAATCACCCCTTTAAGCTGAACCAAAACTGAAAGAGAGTCTGTTCCCGCACTACATGCTTTCATTGTTGGTGCAGCCCACAGTCCCACACATTAGTAACAAAGTTGCACCAAATCAAGTGTTTGGCTGGTGAGACTTGGTCCTAACTTGATCAGATTAAATCTGTTTCGGGTTTAGTAATCAGTGGTTCCTTTTTGAACCACCATCCTTTTAAGTAAGTCCTTTATGCAAAATGTCATTTCACTTGTTAGCACCTGCTTTCCTGTAAGAATAGCATAAAAAATAAGGCAACGTGTTTTAACAATTAATTGTCCATTAATAGAACTGCTATGCATGACTGCTCACATATACTTCATCTTGCCTGAACTTTTTGGAGCATTTTGGCCACGTACCTATTAAACCCCTATATGCCCCAGTTACCCTCAGTCATGTTACTAGTTCTGCACAATGTTACCTTTATCTCTCTTAAAGGTAAAGTAACGTCAAAAAATGTAAGTGTTTTAAAGAAATAAAAATATAATGCAGTGTTGTCCTGCACTGGCTAAACCGGTGTGTTTGCTTCAGAAACACTTCTATTGTTTAAATAAGCTGCTTTGTAGCAATGGGGGCAGCCATTCAAAGGAGAAAAGGCTCAGGTTAAACAGCAGATAGCAGATTAGCTCTGTAGAACATAATGGTGTTATCTGTTATCCACTATTTAACCTGTGCCATATAGCCTTTTTCAATTTCCACTATTGCTACACAGCAGCTTGTTTATATGAACTATAGTAGTGTTTCTGAAGCAAACACATCAGTTTTACCAGTGCAGGGCAACACTACATGATATTTTCATTACTTTAAAACACTTATTTTTTTAGTGTTATTGTTCCTTTAAGATGTCATAGGCAGTAACTATTTAGTGGGCCAGTGGGGGACTGGTCCACTAAATTGTTATTGCCTATGGCATCTTATAGTAGCCCCACTGGTCTTTGCCTTAATCCAACCCAGTCCGGGCCTGGAAAAACATAAACTGCTTTATTTGGAGCAATCAAGCCTAGGACAGCACTTCTAAAATTTAACTTAATATACACAATTGTGTTTGTGTCAGAGGCTGTGCTGAGGTTTATATAAATATTTACTTGGGATCTAAATAAGTCTGTTTCTGTGCAGTCTCTGCATCAAGCACAGATGGTGTTACTGTTCCTTTAAATTAGCTTTTTACACCTATTCAATGGCGGGTGTAAGTTTTGGTGCAAGTTGAGGGAGAGAGAGGAAAGACCAGGATAGTTGAAATGTCTGCACACATGAAGGCATAAGAATGCTTGTCTCATTGACACTTATTAGCCTGGGGACCCTGCCAAATTCCATAGACACCTTTCTCACATGCCTACTGGCCCTGCCTTTAAAACCTTTACTCTCTGGCTTCTCCTTCCATAGGGGAATATCATTCCATTCTATGTGTGGTGCTAAATCCTCCTTATCTGTAAACAGATCAAGCAGCATTAAGGCTGAGTGCAAACATAGTGATTTGTTTGACAATTGCAGCTTTCACCTGCTCGAAACACCACATTCTGGCTGCAACTGCTTTCTGCTGATTTCAATATGAAAGTGCCAGCAGAGGTGAATTTTTACAAGATTCTTTTTTCTGCTTGTTGCAGTGGAGCCAGTCTGTGAGTATTCTACCCTGCAGTGATCAAAAAGACCAAACACATTTTTTTTGGGAGTTCTGATGAAATACCTGGAAACATTGTGTGCAACTGTAGATACAATTGTTTACCTGCACAAAACTAATTATTTACAGATCCACCACTGCATTGTGATTGGCACATGAATGCAAGAAAATAATTTCAGACAAGGCTAACTGATAAAATGAAGCTACAACTAGGGATGCTCTGAATCCACTATTTTGGATTCGGCCGAACCCCTGAATCCTTTGCGAAAGATTCGGCCGAATACCGAACCAAATCCTAATTTGCATATGCAAACTAGGGGTGGGAAGGAGAAAAAATGTTGTCACGTTTGTCACGTCACGTGATTCACAAATTAGGCTTTGGTTGGCGACTTGTCCTTTTTTTAAGCGGTATTGCCTGCAAAAGTGCTAACTATAAAACATTTTTCCCCAGACATTTGATGGGCATGGCACATATGTTTTAGGGTGGGCTCATGTGTAGGGCATTAAAGGATCTCTTTTGTCTTTATTCAGGTTCCTTGGACATTAGTAATAAAAAGTGGCCACTTTAAGCATTTGCACCAACATCTCTAATAAAGACGTCCAAAGACACTATTTAGGATTCGTCTGAACCCCCGAATCCTTTGCGAAAGATTTGGCCGAATACCGAACCGAATCCTAATTTGCATATGCAAATTACTGGTGGGAAGGGGAAAACATTTTTACTTCCTTGTTTTGTGACAAAAAAGTCACGAGATTCCACTCTACCTCCCTAATTCGCATATGCAAATTAGGATTCAGTTCGGCCCGCCAGAAGGATTCGGCCGGATCCTGCTGAAAAAGGCTGAATCCCGAACCGAATCCTGCATTTGGTGCATCCCTAGTGAAAAGTCGCCATTGTTTGGCGCCCAGGATGCAACTTTGCATCTTAGTGAATTAGCGCAGTGGTAATGAATTCTCGCCTGGCGAAGTGTGTTGAAGCGTTCCTGTCGATAATTCACTATTTAGTGAATTTGCCCCATGCCCTTTGGCACCTTCCAGTATAGGGGGCATAGCCTGCACTTCTGGTGGGGGGAACGATTTTCCTACGATACGTGCCCTTTAACACACATTATAGAAAAATGAAAACCATACGTTAACCATAAGGCCCCTGCAATGATAGCCTCCCTTCTTCCCAATGGCATCAAGGAGATCCCCAGAAAACACTGTCCCCATATGGGTATTGAAAGGGCAAAATTAGAAGTCACGTAATGAATTTCCATGATCTGTTTTAAAAACTCTTCGACGGTGCCCTAACAGCTGTACAGAGATCATTCACATCAGTCCATTCCACCCGGCAGAGCTTGTAATCAAAGCTTCCTATCACATTCACACACGCTAAGAGGCCCATTTATCAAAGGTCGAATTTTGAATTCATTTGAATTTTTTTTCTTACACTGATAAATTTGAATATGCTCACAATTCGACTGGGAGGTTAAGAAAAAATTAGAACGTCTAAAACTCCAATCGAGTTTTTTTCTCCGAAAAAAAAAACAAAAAAAAACAAACTTGAATGTCAGGTTCACTGGACCTCTCTCATTGACTTATACATGAACTCAGCAGGTTTTAGATGGCGAATTGTCAAATTTGAATTGTTCCCAGGGTCCAGGTATGATAAATCTCGAATTTGAGTTTGGCTTATTTCCAACTCGAATTTGTAAGTTTTGACCAATAATCTAACTCGAAAATTAAAATTTTCAATTCGAAATCTATTAACCTGCCTGCATGTTCTTGGAGTGGAAGAATCCCAAACACATGCAGTAGTTGTATATGACAGCTGGAAAGCCACAGGCTGATGATAGCTGTTTTACATAGTGTAGAAAAAATGACTCTAGATCATATTGTAAGTGGCTGCCATATTGCTCCCTTATTAGAGATGATTTACCAGCAAGGAGCCTGGCCTAGAAACCTCAAGCAACCCAATGTGCAGAGCAGATGTATTGCTTACTGGAAAAACACCCTCTTACTGCTGCTTTCACTTTTATTTTCCTGTAAGTCACCTTGGTCCCATTGAATTCTCTGAATATTTTTTATTTTTCAGGTTATGTCCAGTTTTACACTCAGCTAAGGGCATTCCCAGAGGGACCTTTAGGTGCCAGGGGACCAGTGCCATTTGAAAAGTAGAATGTGCCTTAATTATCTTCAAACCCTACTTAAAGGGTTTGTTCACCTTTGAGTTAAAGGGGTTGTTCACCTTTAAATTAACGATTAGTATGACGTAGAGAGCGATATTCTGAGACAATTTGCAATTGGTTTTAATTTTTTATCATTTGTGGTTTTTGACTTATTTAGAGTTTTATTCAGCAGCTCTCCAGTTTGCAAATTCGGCAGTCTGGTTTCTAGGGTCCAAACTGCCCTAGCAACCATGCATTGATTTGAATAAGAGACTAGAATATGAATAGGCGAGGCCTGAGTAGAAAGATGAGTTATAAAAAGTAACAATAACAACACATTTGTAGCCTTACAGAGCATTTGTTTTTAGATGGGTTCAGTGACATCCCATTCAAAAGCTGGTTACAATCTACAAATTAAGTTAAATGTGAACCACCCCTTTAACCTGTTGTGTATTGCAACTAAGTACAGCAGCTTGTTTTGGTGGATTGTTTTTGAAGAATGGTCTTCTGGTTTTTGTTCCCTAATACAGACTTATTTCAGGTTTCATGTGTTGCTTGCTGGGCAGTATACTTAGTCATATAGTGCAGCTAATTGCTTCCGCTTTGTATCATAGTACAACTAGTATGTGATCCGTTATCCAGAAACCCGTCAGCTGGAAAGCTCCGAATTATGGAAAGACTGTTTCCCATAGCCTGCATTTTTATCCAAATAATCCAGATTTTTTAAAAATTATTTCCTTTTTGTCTGTAATAATAAAACTTGTATTTGATCCAAACTAAGATATAATTAATCCTTACTGGAAGCAAAACCAGCCTATTGGGTTTATTTAATGTTTATATGATTTTCTAGTAGACATAAGGTATGAAGATCCAAATTACGAAAAGACCCATTATCCGGAAAACCCCAGGTCCCGAGCATTCTGGATAACAGGTCCCCTACCTGTAATAATAAAACAGTAGCTTGTACTTGATCCAAACTAAGATATAATTAATCCTTATTGGAAGCAAAACCATTCCATTGGGTTTAGTTAATGTTTACATGATTTTCTAGTAGACTTAAGGTATGAAGATCCAAATTGTGGAAAGATCCGTTTCCTGGAAAACCCCAGGTCCTGAGCATTCTGGATAACAGGTCCCTTACCTGTACTTTTTTAGGCACTATGAATATCTTAAAGGAGAAGGAAAGGCTAAAATTAAGTAAGCTTTATTAGAAAGGTCTATATAAATACACCAGTAAACCCTCAAAGTAATGTTGCTCTGAGTCCTCCACATTTCTTTCCTTCTATTGTGTACACATGGGCTTCTGTATCAGACTTCCTGTTTTCATCTTAAACCTCCAGGACACAGGACACTTGAGCCCAGAGCTATGAGTGAGCAGGGAGAGGCTCAGGCAGGAAGTGATGTCACACCAAGCCAATATGGCAGCTGCTAGCCTAAACAAATATATAGAGCTTCTAGAGCTGTTTAATCAAGTATGGTAAAGCATTCTGCAGAATAAATATAGTCTTATAGCTTGCACTATTGTGACTAATCTATTGGCAACAAACTGCGTCAGTAGCTTTCCTTCTCCTTTAAAGAGCATACACTCTGTTGTGGTGATTGAAGGAGCACAGGGAGAGGAAACCAAGTGTTTAACAGAGGAACTGAGCTTGGCCACAGATAGCCGTTGGAAGAAACCAGCTGTGCTCCAGCTGCTCTTCTACTGCAACTCCTGTTATCCTCAGGCAGGTGGGGGACCGAAGGTCTCCAAGAAGTTTGAAGAATTAAAAAAACGTCCTAAAACTTCAGGGAATACTGTGGCCTTCTAAGAATTCTACATCTGTATGGCTTGCAACGTGTACAACAGGGTCAGCTGCATTTCAATGCAGCAAATACCCGTGGCCCTTCTGCAGAGGTGTGGGCTTTCCTTCAGAGCACTGAACTTTAACGGCAAGGAATCATCGATGTAGGTAGTTCATTGCATATGGAGTTCATATATTCCCATATAGTGTGAGGGACCGACATAAATGCACACGTTTACATTTTGGGGAAGGTCTGGACTGGGTTCCAAAATAGGCCCTGGCATTTCAAGTACAGGTATGGGATCTGTTATCCGGAAATCCATTATCCAGAGTTCCGAATTATGGAAAGTTTATCACCCATAGACTCCATTTTATTCAAATAGCTCAAATTGTTAAAAATTATTTTCTTTTTCTTTGTAGTAATAAAACAGTAACTTGTACTTGATCCCAACTAAGATATAATTAATTCTTATTGGAAGCAAAACCAGCCTATTGGGTTTATTTCATGTTTGCATGATTTTCTAGTAGACTTATGGTATGAAGATCCAAATAACAGAAAGACCGTTGTCTGGAAAACCCCAGGTCCCGAGCATTCTGGATAACTAGTCCCATACCTGTAGCCTAAACAGCCCCCCCAACCAGCCCACTAAATAGTCACTGTCTATGGCATCTTACAGCAGCCCCTCTGGCATTTGTCAGAATCCACAGTCCAGACCTCTTTTTGGGTCAAATAAAGGCACTTATATGTATGTTGTAAACATGCAAGAATTCAGTTATGACAGCGCTTGGTAATGAAACATTAGGCCAGAATTCTCCCCGAGGCTGCGGCTTCATGATGCTGGGTCACAGAACCCTCTTGAATGCCCGGCAGCATTTTGTTTTGATTCTAACACAAAAGGTCTCTTTAATGGACAAACAAGCCCGGCCTGTGCTTGTTGCCATTTCGGCGAAATTGCTGACTAAAGACATTTTCTCCTGAAACACTAACCAGAGAACTTTAATCTGCAGAGCCTGTTTCTTCCCTCCGAGGAATAGGGTTGCCACTTTGGCACAAAGTTACTATGTAAGCACCCATTTTACCGTAGAAATGGGGGATATTGTGTTTTTTGTTTTGTTTTGTTTTTTTTTTTTGCAGTATCCAGAATCCCTAATTGAAGCCAAATTATATAATTTTTGCTGAATAATGTTTTTTTTTTAATCTTGTTAGAAATGCCTCAGGTAATTTACGGGCTGCTGCTGCCTGAGGCAAGTTCCTCAACTCGGCTCATGGCAGCAACGCCCCTGAAAGGCCTACTTAGACTAAAAAAGACCCTGTCATTTCAGGTACACAGAGGTGAAAACAGCCCCCCACAAGCCTACTGTCTATATGGCATCTTACAGCCTATGAGTAAGTTCCCATTCAGGCACAAAACGCGTTAGGCTAATGTATGTCCTAATAAAGTCCTTTAAACTTTATAAATACTTGGGCTACTGTTTCACTAGTAGTGGATCTCTACCTACTTGAATTTTCCCGTACTTACAGCAGCCCCTCTGGTATTTGCCAGAACCTACAGATAGCCAGTCAATGGGCTATAATGGACATGCTGGTGCAGAAACCTTCTCTGATGACCCAAAGAAGAACTTAGGTACAGTGGGCCCATGGGAGCCATGGCCACTGCCGCTATACAGGCAAAGGTCAGAACATTCTGGTCAGTGTCATTCTGTGGCCACTAAAGCAAATAAAGTGCTGACTTTATGGCATAAAAAAGGGCATTAACTCAAGGGATGAAAACATAATTAAGTCTCTTTATAGGTCCCTGGTAAGGCCTCACCTTGAGTAAGCAGTGCAGTTTTGGCTGGCAGGGAGGCAGTTTGGGGAGATTAGTCGCTCGAAGAAGAGGCGATTTGTCGTCGAGGGTGACTAATCTTCCCGAATCTTCTCGTCTGTCTCTGCCCTAAGAGTGGCTTGGATGGTTTCTTGAACATACATGGTATCAAAGGCTATTGTCATACTAAACTCTATAGTTAGTTTAAGTATGGAGGGGTGTGTGTATGGATGCTGGGTTTTCATTTGGAGGGGTTGAACCTGATGGACTTTTTCAACCCGATTTAACTATGTAACTATCCTTTTAAATGTCCTTATTTTAAAGTATGGGGTGACCACTAAATGCTTGGCTATGAGTGACAGGACATGATCAGTCATTTTAGAGATGGGAATTCGATGTTTGTGCTCACATTTATTTATAGCATAGCTTCCCAAGCCCTGGAAGTGGCTCCCATGGGACAGGGGGCCCAACTTTGGGTGAATTACTTATTCACAGTCCTGATTATTTCTGATATTAATTCTGCTGTTTCTGTTACATTATTTTGTCCCCTTCGCAGTTGTCATAATAGTAACAGTGCTGGATATGGAAACTAGGAATCATTTTGCTTATTTCCTGGCGTTGATTGCAATGGAAAACATTGGAGCTTTGTTTAAAATACACATAAACACAATTACAGTAGAGGAAATCAGGAAAATCATCTGAAAAATCAAGATGTTTTGCTTTATATAATGTAGAAATGCACTCATTGGATTTCAGGTGTTATTTAAAATTAAAAAGCCTCTTTGGCTTGGTATGAGAAGTGGAAAGTGGGGTTTCCCTCTCTTTGCTGCCTACGGGTGCTGCATAGCTCTTGCAGCCAGGAGACCTCCTCGTTGTGAGATTAATGATCTGCAGCATGCAAAGGGAATTTGCGTCATAGTTCTCAGTGGGTCTCCAAAAGATTGAGAAATTACAGTAATTCAATTGTGTGCACTTTTCTAATGAGGTATCCCCCCCCCCCCAAATTAAGGAGCCTATTTATCATGCTGTGTAAAAAGAGGAGTGAAGCAATACCGGTGATGTTGCCCAGAGCAACGATTCAGCAATTAGATTTCAACACTGAAGTGGGCGATATCGGGCTAAACCGATACAGGGCCCTAAAGCCCAACGATCGGATCATAATGCATCCAATATGGGCGGTTGGATCACGGGACCGCATAAACGCACAGATGCGGCCGCCATCTGACAGGATTTTTTAACCTGCCGGCCAACTTTCAGCCAGATATTGATCGGAGAAGCCCGTTGGACGGGCCAATAAGCTGCCAACTCGGTCTGTCAGCAAGTTTTATTGGCCCTAGTATGGGGGCCTTTAGAAAACAAAAGCAAAGTTCTGATTGGTTGCTATGAGTACATCACCGGTAATGTTTGTCTTTTTAAACAGCATGATAAATAGACCCCTAAATGTCTGGTTAAGAGTGGGTAGAGAAACATAGCTTGGCTATATGTTATACAGGTTCTACAGTTCATATTGCCTGTAATGACCAACCAGCAGGTAGCACCTGTTTAAAAGCAAACATCTTATTGGTCGGTATGGGTTACTACATCTGGACCAACTCTGTGCCTTTTATTACACATCAGGACTGTTGAGCAGCTACCCCTGCCATCATTTCACAAGATAAATCTTTATAGATACAGTATATCTTTATGTATGAGACCTATATCCATACACTATGATTATTAATTCGTTTGGGGATTGGACAGTTTTTAAAAATGTCATCTCCTGATACAACATGAAGACTGGTCTGTTGACAGATGAAGAAGTGAAGGGGATCTGCAGTTCCTGTTTACTTGTCTGTGTTCGTTATCCAAACTGCAGACGCACACCCTGGCCCTCCTGAAAAAGATGGATCCCTGGTGATCAGCAAATAGGGTATCGGCAACCCAACGGCAAAACAGAGCAAAAAAGTTCACTGGCACACAGGTAATGCTGGCTGTGTGCCAGTGAACTTTTTTTACTTGTCTTTGTTCTCATTAGTTGGGCTCTTTGCTCAAACAATTGTTATAGTGATGTGTGGGCCAGGCTGAAACCCGTGAGTTTGGGCCGTCTTTCGCACATGATTTCCAGGTTGTGGGCAGGTTCGGGTTGAGCTCTTTATTCCACTCTCCCCATCTGAGACCTTACTGTGGCAACTGTCACATCCAGTGAGCTCTTTAAAGTCTTTAAATACGGAGGCGCTTTGGGTTAGGGTCGGGTGTGGGTCGACTTTTTGTCAACCTGCACATCACTAGAGTCTAACATTAGAAAGTTGGCCGTATCATCTGTGGCTTTTGGTATGTTCTCTCCATGTGGTTCGTCTCCATTGTCTCTTTGCACTAATGATCGAAACATTAGAAAGGTGACCATTCTGTATCCGAGTTCTCTCCAGGTCCAGTTTGTGTGCAGTCTTTTTAAGTTTCCTGTCCATTTGGCACGTCAGTAAATTGGTTGGAGAGCACACCAGATTGGCCTGTATATGGCTGCCATTAGATGGAGTTTCTTGTCCATGGCATCTGAAGAGCAGAAATCTGTGAATTTAAAATTTGTACACGATTTATAATCTGCTGTGTTCATAGTCTGGCAGTCTTGTTAGTAGGGGAGAGGATGCAGAAGTGTCTCATGCCCCCCCCCCCCAAGAAAAACAGGAGAAAGAAGGTTCCATTGTGTACTTGCACCAGTTCCTATCACCTCTCCAGTACTGGTTCATGTCACTGTTCCACAATGCGTGCCTTATCAGTAGGGAATGGGGCAGGCTCCACTGGCCCAGAATAAATGATTTGTGGCTTCAGGAAAGGAAAGTAGCACTAAAGGAAAGGGTGTCAGTTCCTGACCTTGTTGTATGCGATTTCTGGGCTGTTGGCAAAAGAACATTGCTGAGCTTTATTGTACATATGTTTTATTTTGCCACTTTCTTATACTTTGGAGATTAGAAGAAGGACGTTTTAAGGGGTTTTGGGAAATATCTAATTTTTTTTCATTCGTTTTCTACAGACTCTAAGGTGGCCATAGATGCACAGATAATATCGTACGAAACAATTTTCGTAAGGGTGTTATGCTCTTAATCTAATAGTGTCCTTGGGCTGTAGCTGTAGAGCAAGCAGACCCTGTGGCTGCTAGGCACATTTCTCAATTCCAGAGTGGGACCTAAAGTGATTTTACTGAATGTGCTGGTGACTTTCTCTGCAAGAGGAGGATGTGTGAGCCTTTCCAGATTGGTGGCAGATCTTGAGTAGTTAGTCTGTATGATGTCAGGACATCTCACTAATCGGAGGTTTCAAAAGGGAAAGTTGCACTCATTCTGGCTATTATTGAACAATAACACAGGAGGTTCAAAGAGGATGGGATAATCATTCATACAGACGGAAAATAGATAGATCAAATCGAAATATTAAATTTAATTATGGGACTTTGTGCACAATATCTTTAAGGAGAACTAAAGCTTAACAGAGACTTACGGCTGGAATGTCGCACATGTTTTGAGATTTTTGTACCAGCCCAAGGTGATCAGACCTTTAGCAGTAAAGATCAGTGAATCCAAAGGTGCCCCAGTAGCTCCCCATCTTCCTTTCTTCTTATTCATAGCACATGCTCTGGACTGCTGTCACTTACCTGCGCTTAGTGACCCACTCACAATATACTGTACAAAATAATAAAAAGCTGATTATATTGCAGCTCAGAAACCATTGCCTTCTGCGTCAGAATTTAATAGTCAGCCCGGTAGCATCAGGTTCTATAAAAGATAGACCTCATTTTCTGCTTGATGATTTGCAGCGACCCCCTAAGCTGCCCAGACCACACTGAGCATGTGCAGTGCATCTTTGAAGGCACCCAAACATCGGCCATTGTTAGTGCTGAATCGGTAGAATGTCATAAGCACGACAACAGTGCACAAAGCAGCCCCCATAGATTTTCATGTAAATTACCTGACAAGCCTACTGTCTTCTAGCCTCAGGCTCCCAGGTATCCCATGTGTGAGTTCAGACTTGGTACATGCACAGTACAGAGTATTTTCAAAAATATTCCACCTAGTCCAGAGAGCAACACCAGAAAACATAAGATATTAGTCACTAGTGGGTGCCACAACAAACTGGCACCTGAATGTTATTGATACATGCATGCCCTTTAAACTCTCTGGGCTACAAATAAAATTAATGAAAATAAAGGCACAGGAGAAATATCACTTTATGCCTTTACGTAGTGCTGTTCTGCTTGGATACGTACAGTTGACATACTTATTGTGCCTTTTGCAAAATGCTCTGCCAAAAGGAAACCGTGACTACGTTACATATAGTAGCCACTTATTGAAAGAAATCTTTCAAGTTCCGTCAGGGGATTTTATTTTTGTAATTTTGCATGTAACTCAGTAGTGTTTATTTTAAGCGATCATGTGAATGGTGCTGCTTCCTCCTCATGAAAACTTTTTAAAATGGTGTGTGGCAGATGTTTACTCTGTTTAAAGGGGCAGTTACATCATAAGAAAGAAAACCTCTGTATGTTATGGCTGAGATCTGCTGTAAAGCAATGTTATCTGGTAACGGCCGATCACCATCATCGACCAAATGGTCGTCTGAATTACAAACTCGATCAAAAAAAGCTATAGTCAAATTTTTGGCAAATCCAGAAAATTGTTCATTCTGGTGAATCTTTCAAAAAGTGCTGAGGTTTGCACAAATTCCCAAAATCTTGGATTCTAGGCATTGCAGCATGAAAAGGCAAATACCTCAACTACCATAGCCCTAAAGGTAATGACACAACATTTGTCACCCACTGTAAATCTGCACTACAATGGGCGACAACGTCCCTAATTTTCATCCCAACAAAGATTCGCATTACTGCCGGTAGGAAGGAAACTAGGGAGGTTTTGTCACCCGCTTCCACTTTCCAAAGTTGCCTCACGAGGAAACGATGGACTACTTTGTGACACATATGTTTGTTTCTTCTTTAAAGCTCCATGTTGTGCATGAGGCCTACAGATGAGGATATTTTGTTTCCTTTGGTTTTTTCATTTTCTCTCTCGGCGCCCAGTTAAACCCTCCCTCCGATCAGAGGTGCGCAAAGCAGTTGAAGTCATGAAGGCGGAATCAAGCTACTGTGTTTCTGAGAAACCTTTTGCTTTAGGACATTTTGACATTTTTCACCCTAGTACATTTCTTCCTTACAATTCTGGATTCCGCAGCTTGCCTTAGTTTTCCTTCCTCAGGAGAGTCTAATTAATGGCCCATGACGGTAATGTGAACCATGTGGCTGTGTCCTTTCTGCATGTTTTTTAGGGAATCCCATTTTCCACTATGCACTCAGGCAAACAGTAATACCATATAAGGCATTATATGTTTCTCCAGTTATCCTTCTTGCAGATGTTCTTTATCCTGCGCAACAGGCCGAAGGGCACTCCCACCATATTAAATGCTTGCCTTCGCCGCCATTCAAGGTCAGGCCATGCACTTGAGATTCTTATGAACACCAAAGCCTGTAAACACACTAAAGGGGTTAGGAGCCCCAGGCCAAGGGCTGGCGTGCTTTGTGCCTTTTTCTTTATTTCACCAAAAATCTGAACTATGAGAGAAGTCTTCAGAGGCTTGAGCATAACACAGATGGTTGTGGTTGATGTATAACTTTCAGCCTGGTTTAACTCAGGGAGGCAAAAGGAATACTTGTGTTAAGTAGTGGGCTGGCACAAACCGGACTTCACTCCAATACTTGATGCAGTTAAAAAGTAATCTATTTAACAAAAAAAACCCTCAAAAAGTAGCCATTGGCGTTTTGTGCCTTGTGGGGTGCCTTGTAGGCACTTCGTCGTTAGCCTATGATTAAGTGCCCACAAGGCATGAATCGCGTAAGGCTACTTTTTGAGATGTTTTTTGTTAAATAAATTACTTTGTTACTGCATTGAAGTAAAGTCAGGTTTGTGCCAGCCCCCGCTTGACTAAATCACCCTCCTGTTTCATGCTTTTCATTCAGATATTTATAATGTTAACGTAACATAACAAATAATTGTTTGTGAAATATAACAATATACATTTTCCCATAAATCAATGTTTAGGTAATATTTTTCATGGACCAGAATGCTAAGAATGCTTTTATGGATGTGGATCATCACTAAAAGTAGACTTCTCGATAGTAAAGTATGGGCACTCCTGCTGTAGCCTGTGCCCACATACATTGCTTTTGGCCTATCGCATAGTATGGAAAACTGTTCACTCACACAGTCTTTTTATGTGATGTTCTTAAAGGGGACCTGTCACCCAAAAAACTATTTAAAATCCTATTTTATCACATTAGTCAAGCAAAATGAATTTTAATTACACTATATCAATTATTTGAATCTTGTTTCCTTCATTCTGGGAATTCATAATTATAGCAAGGAGGCAGGAGCCATTTTGTGGATTTTAAGACAAGCCTTGTATCATCTCAGAATCTTGTTTGTGCACCAGAATGGGGGACCTGATGTCCAACCCCATGCCCTGGTTACACAATTAAACGGTGGAGAGCAGTGACATCGAGGAAGTGCTGTTTGGAAAATGAAAGTAATTGTCTGCCCTGCCTCTATGCCTAAGGCATAGAAGAGGGGCAGACAAAATTTGATTGACAGCTGAGATGTTTAAATAAGCTTACAACAGCTATGAATGCTTTAATAAAAAATAGAAATGGGATTCCATTTTTAATTTGAAAAGGACTTTTATTATGCAGATTCTTGTGTTTGGGTGACAGGTCCACTTAAAATGAAATTCAGATGGAAAGGGATGATCACACACAGCACTTTTTGATCACTGCATTTTAACTGGGAGATGGTTGGGCTTTGAAAGCAGTCTGTGACAAAAGGCTCTGCACAAACCCATTCATATGATCTGTTGATCCAGAGGCTCAGTTCTCCCACCACTTTAACTAGCCTTATGCATACGGATGTTATGTTTCAGTTTTGGTGTAGACGGTTCTGACTGACATCTATGTACCCTGGTTCATAGGGTAAACTACAACTGTGACCTGTCTGTTTATGGGGAGGCCTGAGGAAAGGTGTGCAGTTAGTACCTTTGATCCTTGAACAAAATTGAAAAATGCATCCCCTCCCTTGATTTTGGGCCAAATTCTGGTAAAAAAACATACTTATAAATGGTGCTTAGTTGTATCACGTTCTCATGAAAGTTTGCCTATTACAATTTGAGACTTAGTAGCGGACTCCTATTTGAGGTATCGGTTCCTTCAACATATAGGGACCCTATAGAGGAAGTCTGACCCTCTTGGTTGTTGCTTTTGATAATGGCTTTGGTTTGAAAGACACTGTGTGAGTTTCCAGCTTCTCCTTTTTTATTATTACTTTCTTGGTCCAAATCAGGAAATGCCTTGGAACCGAAATCACCCTAATCAGCTCTTAGGCTTTCCCATCAGCTGACTCATGCATTAGCTGTTGATGTGTTGAGTGGAAAATAGCCAGGGGAAATTCAAATATTTCAAACTACTAGTGCATTATGTCTGCCATACTGACTATCACCTAGTGTGTGGTCAGTTTTTGAGTCAAATTCTTCTTTAACCGAGCCACAGGTTGAAGTTCCACTCTCCTAACCTAACTTAGAAGGCTTTAAGGTGCCAAAAGGGCTCAGGCTCTGCCCCTAAACTGGATTTTGTGTATTATTTTGTGCTGTCTTTAGCCAAAGGAAGGCATCAGTGTAGGCACACATTTCATTCTGAGTTCAGAAAACCAGTCTGAAAGGAGAAGCACCTTGTATGAATATCCAGTATTCCAGTAAAAAACAATATCACTGGTCCTTTTACTTTGCAAAAGGGTTTGGGAGATCCCTGCTATGCTTCTTGTAAGCTACATTTTGTTCAGTCGAAGCCTAGCGATCATACAAGCTAATGGTGGCCATACACGGGCAGATAAAGCTGCCGATATCGGTCGTTTGGACCGATTTGACAGCTTATCTGCCCGTGTATGGGGGCTTCCGACGGGTCTTCCTGATCGATATCTGGCCACGACATCGATCGGGAAGGTTTGATTTTTAACCGACCGACCCGTCGGAGCCCCTTAGCGCATCGTAATTCGATCGTTCGAATTACCCCCGATATAGCCATGCCGTTAGTGGCATATCGGGGAAAGATCCGCTCATTTGGCGATGTCGCCAAACGAGCGGATCTTTGAGTCTATGGCCAGCTTAAGACTATAATGAAGTAGTTCCCAAACTGTTGTGCTGGTCCCCCAAAGGGACCAAAAGCAGTGGCTGTGGTTCAGTTAGGGTGAGATTTAGGGAGAATTCTTATTTGAAATAGTAGATAGTATTTTAAGCCCAGTTTGAATGTCATTTTTGGCCTGCTTGCAAACATTTGGACAATGGATACATTTCACCGATGTTGGACGAAAATCGATAGTTGCACGATTGTTTGGTACTCCACTAACCTCACAATAATTTGGACTTGTCAGATTGCATGAAAATTGGTCGAATCTTAATGTCAATGGCCACCCCCCCCCCCTGGGGCCCATACATAGGCAGATAAACTGACAGATTGGTCTGAAGGGGCTGAATATGTCCATTTATGGTCAGCTTTAGATATTATTGGATCAAACGGTTGCCAGAACATTTAGACTACATGCATTTAGTGTGGTTTTTAAACATAATTAGTTGTGTATAGATTTTTATGAAATCTCATGATAAATGGTATAATTTTAGTTGCCAAATGGGTAGTTAATTGCCCCGTTTATGGGGCCAAAACAACGGCCTACCTGACCATTATCTGCTGGAGTATTGACTGTATATTTATCAGGGAGGTTTAGAATTGGTGAAGTCCTCTCCAAACAGCCCATAATGACTTGCCAGTGTGCTTGGGGAGCCAAACATTCGGATGAGCCAGATTCAACCCACCACGTGCAGATTTGGTCATTTGGTAATCTCACCAAATGAGCATATATATTAAGATGGCCATAGACGCAAAGATCTGATCATTCGAATCCTCGTACGATCGGACTTCCCCATCTCCCAACCTGTCACTAACCTTCAGTTTAACTAAAGTAGTAAAAGAACAGATCAGCCAATGTTCTGCCCCTGACAGCAATCGCACAAAAGTTTATGTCCGACAAAGCTGGTAAGTCTCCCACTGAAAATAGCCAGATCAGCAATACATGCAGAGATATTATCGGCAGCCGACAGAAATCTTTTAACCTGGCTAATTGATTGACCGATCTCCATGGGACGAAAAATGTCGGGACTATTGTACGAATCGAGGGTTCGTATGATCTGATCTTTGCGTCTATGCCCAGCTTAAGTGTAAAGCCAAATTTACTTCTGATCTTCACTTAATACCCATTGTGACACTCTCTGTTAGCTGACATAATGTGATTCTGGGTAGGTCTGCAAGGGATTTGCATGCCTTGGTTTCTTGGTTGGAACATGAGTCTCCTTCATTTCATCCCTCCTATTCCTTGACTAGAGTTGGCAGCGAGTCTATACAAATATTTAACCTACAGTCTTCGTTGGTTTGCTTCCAGTATCATATTAGGGCAGTGATATGGGAATCTCTAGAACAACCTTCTCATACCATTTTGTTTGGAATCATGGAACAGCCGTGTTGACATAGCGTTCAAGTACCTTGGACTTTAATGAATGTTTTTTATTTTATTTTGGAACAGTCACCCTGTCATCAGGTGATATTGATGTGAACAAACGCGTTTTGTGCATATAGGCTTGTAGGCTGCTACAGTGTTATTTGCAGTAATTGAGGTAAGCAGTTGAGACATGCCCGTAGCACTCAAACAGCATGGAATTTTTCATTGGTGATGACTGATAACAGGGCTCATATAAATAAAAATAGACATAGGAAAAAAAACCCAGACTGCTTTGCTTTAAGAACCCATTTTTTTAACTGATAGGAGGAAATTTTCTGATTATTGTAGAACTGGTAAAAACTGTGCAGTTGGTAATTTTCCCTTTACCATTAGCATCTCCGAGATTTAAGGTTTTAGCTTTGTGATTTTTGCCTCGTAGACATTCACTGAAGGATCGATCTCGGCCTATATTGCTGCGAGATACTAAACCAATTTTAAAATGCGTTATGGATTCTATTTCCTGACTTCATACAAGTGCACTGAATTGTGGGCGGGGTGAAAGTGTATTGACTATTGCTTGGATAATTAGAGAAGTATAAAATTAGTTGTAGCGTGGGCATTTAAGGCTGGTGGCACATGGTAAAATTCAGGAGAGATTAGTCTACAACAAATGTCCTCTTCTTCGGGTGACTAATCTCCCCAAATGCCTTCCCGCCGGCAAGGATGTGAATAGCCGGCGGGATGGCATACGTAGCTTCATTTTCTGAAGTTGCCTCATGAGCATGTGCAGTGAATCCACAGAAAAGAAGATGGGGAGCTACTGGGGCATCTTTGGAGACACAGATCTTTACTGCTAAAGGGCTGTGGTTGCCTTGGGCTGGTACAGAAGCCCAATAACATTTCTAGCTACTTCTTTAGTTAAGCTTTAGTTCTCCTGTAACTGCGGCCTGGCTACAAGCTGCAGACTATATTTAGCGTGTTCCCTTGGGTTGCTAGCAGAGATGGTGGCTAAGAGCCTGAATCGCAGCACATTACATTGATGGATCCGGGCGTGCCCTTAACAGCAGTTCCTCAAAACAAAAACATTACAGCTGAGAGAATTGCATTGAACAGCTGCCCCTGCCTAAGGGATTCAGCTACACACACATAGTCAGCTTATGCATACATATGCAGGTTTTAGCATAAACGTGCAATAAAACTTATCTAAAAACTCATCAACCCTTTCATCTGTGTATACTAGCCTTAAGGGCTCTTACTCACGAGCGGTTGTAGCTGCGCTCCCCTGCATTCCGCTTTTCTGCGTTCAGCCGCAGGGGAGCGCAGGAATAGACGCATTACATTTTTTCCCAATGGGGCTGTACTCACACATGAGCGTGTAGGAGCCGTAATACAGCATGTTGCGTCTCAACCTGCGTTCGGCGCCTACACGCGCCTGTGTGAGTACAGCCCCATTGGAAAAAATGTAATGCGTCTATTCCTGCGCTCCCCTGTGGCTGAACGCAGAAAAACGGAACGCAGGCGTGCGCAGCTACAACTGCTCATGAGTAAGAGCCCTTAATCAAGTGCACCCCCAGGACCCATGATATTATAGCAGAGTCCCTTTTACATTTATTTTGCTATAGGTCCCTATTTTTGGACTGTGCAGCCTTGTTGTCAAAAGAGCTGCACGTTAGCAGACCTGGATATTTTCAGCAGGGAAAAAAAGTTTTTTTCGTAGTTTTGTGGTTCCTGAGAATTCAGTAGATCTCTGGACCCTTGGTAGAGTAGAGTAGAGTTCAGTTCAAGGTGAACATTGCACTTGCAGGATCTATGTCACCAAGGCAGTAATCTTTCAAATACAGACTCTCCTAAGTGTCAAACAAGCTTCCTTTCAGGTCTGGCCAAAAGGGCCCAGCAACTTCAGACACAAAATGAAAAAGGAAATGTGTTTTGTTTCACATCCCAAAACATGGAGAAAAATAAATAAATAAGATATATTGTTTCAAAGTCTTGGTTCCAAGATTAAAGGCTAAACATGGTTGTTCCAAAGCACCAAGTGCTGTGAGCATATTTGGAGCAGATGTACAGTATTGCTCAGATGTACAGTAATATGCACATATATGTTATATATATATATATGTTATATATATATATATATATATATATATATATATATATATATATATATATATATATATATATATATATATATATATATACTGATGTACAGTATGGCTCAGATTTACAGTAATATGCATATGTACAGTGGCTCAGATGTACAGTACTATACAGATATACAGTATGACTCAGAAGTACAGTATGGCTCATATGTAAAGATACAGATATACAGTATGGCTCAGATTTACACATATATGCATATGTACAAGATGGCTATGTATAGTAATATGCCTAGGTACAGTATGGCTCAGATGTGCAGTAATATACAGTATGGCTCATGTAAAGTGATATACAGTATGGTTCAGATGTACAGTATGCCTCACACATGCAGTATGGCTCCTGTGTACAGTATCAAGTCAAGTCAAGTGGATTTTATTGTCATTTCAGCCATATACAGTAAATAAAGTACATAGTAGAAACGAAATGACGTTCCTCCAGAACCCCCCGGTGCTATACAACAACTCTAGTACACGGTCATGCTGGGCAAAGTGGACATTTCAGTTCCTTATGAATATATTCAGTTCAGTCCTTGGGAGTTGAGATACCTGATGGCTTGTGGAAATAGACTGTTTTGCATTCTGGAGGTCAGCGCTCGAATATTGTGGTGTCTTTATCAGTATAGCTCATATGCACTGTAAGATACCAATATACATTATGACTTAGATGAACAGTTATGTGCAATAATATACAGTATGGCTCAGATGTTCAGTAATTTGCATATGCGCAGTATGACTCAGATGGACTGCTTCTGTTTTTACTTCACCCCCCCCCCCCCAATCAATAGTTGGCCCAGGGCAAAATTTCATTGGGGTGTGATCAGTTATAGCCCAGCTTGCTGCAGCATCTCTGGAATGTAGATAGTCACCAGCTAGAGACTACAGGTTGATTCGCCCTTATATAAAGTGTTACTGACCCTATCTTGCCTTACTATACACAAGATTACGATGCTGCAGCTGTGGAATCCAGCGGCGTTTCTTTATATTCCCTCTGGATGCAAATGCTTCATGGTGGGGCCCGACAATATTGAAATCAGATGCGAGTTCTGACTGTGCAGTTCCCTTCACACTGGCAGATGCTGCAAGGCAGTTCCCTCTTATCCTCATGTTTTAGTCAGTATTTTGAATGACATTTTTGTATGTAATCTCTGTCTTTGAATTCTACAGCTTTTAAATGCTTTATAATAATATGTGATTACATACAGTAGTCCAAACTGTGTTTACACACTCCATGTTTATGAACAGTAGGCTTTAGTAGCAGTGATTGGGGGTTCTAACGTACCAATCGGTGCACCCACCCTTTCCCAATTGCAGTCTGCCGAGAAGCGCTGCTGTGGCCCTTCATTTTACGTAGTTTCGCCAGAGATTTACATTTGCAATGTTCCAGTTGTTGACACCTGAAGGCAGGCTACCTTTTAAAAGTTCTGTTACCGAAATATCTTTGTTAAATTGCCTTAGACCTAGCCGTGCGGCACCTCTCACTTTTACGTATGAATGCAAATATGCAGGGAAGGCACGCAGTGCTCTTGTCTGTGTTTCAATGATAATAAATGGCAGCAAAATCCCACTTATAAATAGGTTATATTTGCCCTTTAAACAGCAATACAGAAGGCAGATTTGACTATGCACTGGTGTCAGATCACCTAAAATACCAAAGACTAATTAGAAATGTAACAGAATCTAAGGCCTTGGGATGAATGCCGCGCTTGTTCCTGGCCTCGTTCAGTGTTGACATACCGCTCTATAAACCTTTGCCCTATTAACTCTTTCATGATTGCAGCTGTGGTCATTTTCCACTGTGTGTGTTCACTCAAACTGTGTGTATGCGAATTCCTGACCAATGTAAATGGTTACATTCTCAAGGGTTTGGTGGTTTCACCTTGGTTTATAAGATCCCAAACACTTTGGTACAGTGCCACCTAACCTCACAATTTATTCAATCAGCTATGTTGAAGGATTGGCTGACTGCCTGCCAAATTCCTAGTATTCCAGCAGAAAAGTATAAACACTTTAAAGGGAAACTGCTCTTATTATAAAAAAAATTCAACTGTAGTAGACACTTAATCATTTGGTATTATTTTATAGTTTTTGAGCAATAAATGGGTTGTTAATGTGTCAATTCAACCTCCCTTTTTACCTACAACCAAACCATGCTGTCTGTCCGTTAGAATTGCAAACTTGCTGACTCCGCCAATTAGAGCAGGTGAAATCTGCCAGAGACTCCCCTGCATGAATGTGTTGGTTGCAGCCACAAAAAAAGTTTGGTTGAGGAACTCATTAAATATATAAACATCTCTAAGAAAGAAATAATACAGACTAGCCGTAAAACATATTTAACACCCACTGTAGTGAAATGTAGAGTTGTATATCTTTCAATGTAAATTCCCTTTAATTAAAGAGGTAGGCATGGTTCTAATGGGTGTTTGTGTTTACCGTTACTTTTTGTTATTGTCAAATGTTTGTATGCAATTTGGCACCCACCAGGACCCCTAAGCACAGATACATTTGTAAACACAGGGGGCAGTCTGGCACGTGTCCCCCATCTGTGTACCAACATCTTATTTATCGATGCCTACAGCCTCTGTCCAACTTGTAAATGGGGGTCACAAAAAGTGATTGCTCCGTGAGGCTACAATTTTATGATTTTACTTTTCTTTCTGGAAGTAATACAGAATGAATGTTATTCATTTTCCAGTCTTTCATTTAAGACCACTGTCTGGTTGCTAGGGAAAATTTGACCCTAGCAACCAGATCACAGCTGTATTGCCAAACTTGTGAGCTCCTAAATAAAAAGTTACAATATATATAATAATTCAAAACCCATAAACAAGAAGACCAGTTGCAAATTGCACCATGTCACAGACTACGATTGATCTAAGCCTGCCCAAATCTTTATTATTCTCTGATATCAGCTGATATTATTTTAACTGTAATAAAGTGTGGACCCCCCTCCCTTTCTGATAATTACATACAATATCTAGAATTGTTTTTCTGTGTTTCTGTTGATATGAAACACTTCTTTATGTATACAACGCTGCTGTATACCGGGACGGGTATTACAAAACTGCCTGCCATTGCTACTTATACCCAAGGGCTGATGTATGTGCACAAAGGTATACCAGCCCTTTAAGAACAGAAACCCCTCCTATAATCTCTGCTTCCCCCTCCCTCCGACCCTGCCCTCCCCTCTATTTCATGGCTTCTTAGGACAGTGGCCTAAAATAGCTATGAAACTGAAGAGGTACCAATATCCTTATTTGCTTTGCTTTGTTGCTATGGTTACATGCACAGGTTGCGGCCTAGTGCAGCTCCTGAAGCCTGAAAGCATTTCTCCACCCTTTATGTCAACATTTATCTGTAACAGGAACACTGAAGTCATTCTGGCACATACCTTCTAAGGTGGAGCAGGGAAAAAAAAGGGCAGAGGAGAGAGAAACATGTTTTGTATGTTGGGTATGTGCTGAATTGTTTTGTTCCAGTCTCTGACATATCCTGTGCTACGGTATAATGTGAGTCACCGATTAATAAAATAACATCATTAGAAACGTACTGTACTTTGTATATTTTCCTGGTTAGTCAGTGCTGTGTCCTCCCTTGTTCTGGTACCAATGAGAGTACAACATCATTTACTGTGGGGAAAAAATGTTTATCAGACAGAAATGTTGACACCCATGGTAGGGCAGAATCACTGATCCAATCATACAGCTGCTGATTTGTCAGGCCAGATGGATTCTTTAAGAATCACCCTGTTTCCACCTCTTCCCCACCCCAGTCACCCTCTCCTTGTGATCATATAGGCACCTGTGGGCCCATGTCTTGGGTGTCAAATTTGAAGTGGGATTGGGGGGCACAGTAGAGATGGCAACTAAGACAGCACCAAGCCTAAATACAACCCCGAATTATTAATACCTCACTGGAAAGCTGAATGGGTTGTGGCTAAGATACACCCAAAATATAAAACTGATGCCTTAGCATCTCTTGATGTTTGGTGGAAGCCAGAGGCACTTATACACTAGTGAGTTGTTCCGGTTTTTGTTTTGGGGAATCAAAGCTGATGTCATTTTACTAGAATCTGATGAATCAGATTGTTCATTATGGAATTTTCTTAACCATATGGTCGTCATCTGACTAAATTGTAGGCAGGATATGTGTATATAATAAGCAAAGTACAGCACGAGCCTGAACAATCTTCTTTATAGATGCTGTGATGTCACATCCTCTAAACATGTGTATTATATACTTTCTAGTGTAAAATATGGCAATATTAGTCAACCTCATGTTCTATTGTCTGTATAATAGTACTCACCCGGCAGCAAGGCGTTTTTATATGTTGGGTAACTCCTTGGTGACTTCCAATATACTTATATTTTACAAATGGGGGGGGGGGGTGTTTTTTTTTTTTCTGTGTGTATTTTGAACTAGTAAGTAATTCCTTATGTACCTGTAGATCCGTAAGAAAAGTGCGCCACTCTATGATCTACATAACAGATACATGACAGATACATTCTGCACATAGGTGCACGTTTCTCAGGCTAGGGCCTAGACTCACACTTAAGTGCCAGGTTGGACTATAGGGTCAGCAGTGTATTTAGGGACAAAAAGCACAGTTTGCTAGCAGCTCTAAAATAACATATTCATGTGACCAAAGCTAATGTAATTTTAGAACTGAACATTAGCTGGTATGCCGATATGCTCATCAAGCAGGCCCTCTCTCTGCTCTCCACATTCCCGAGCACTCATTAGTGCAGCCATTTCAATGGGAATATTAATTTTTAAAGAGCTTTGATGCCAGCATATTCTACTGAATAGCAAGCCAGAGAAAACACAGGCACAATACTCGGCAAGGCAATGAGTAGACAGAAACAAAAGCATTTTAAAGGGGTATAGACATCAAGTTTAAAGGTCAGTAACCCTCATCTAAAAGTTGGAATACAGGTTAATACAGGTATAGGACATGTTATCCAGAATGCTCTGTACTTGGGGTCTTCTTTATATACCTCCCAACTGTCCCGTTTTTTGCGGACAGTTCCGATTTTGACATCTCAACCTCCATTCCCGAATTGTTACTGAAATGTCCTGACTTTCTCTTTGATCTCATGCACTGAACCACCAGAAAAAAATACAAAGTTTCTAACTTAATTGGATTTTGGCAGAGGGCCCAGAATTCTGTATGTGGCAAGTGCACTTGGATACTTTTATAACAATTTAAGATAAGCAAAGAAGCAATTGTAACAATTTAAGATAAGCATGTTTCTGGGGCATACTGACTTGCAGCTTAAAGGGCAAGTCACCTTCATTAGTAAAACTGTAGTAACATAAAAACCACAGAACTTTCATAACCTGCCAAATTTTGTAAAATGAACATGGTAATTAGGGGTTGTAGCAAAACAATATTTTTGTCCCCCTTTCTATTTCTAAAATGTTGGAAGGTATGTTCTGTATAAGGCGGTCAGTAAATATTTATTATACCTTAGTTTGAATCAAGTACAAGGTACTGTTTTATTATTACAGAAAAAGGAAACATTTTTAAAAATTAATTATTTAAATTAAAATGGAGTCTATGGGAGATGGCCTTCCCATAGTTCAGAGCTTTCTGGATAGTGGGTTTCCTGACAAAGGATCCTATACCTGTTATGCAAGAACTGTTGAAAATGAGACCAGTTGAACGGTTGTTAAAAGCATGCCATTATGTTACATACTAAAAGTTAACTTAAAGTGCTTTTTGGCATTTCAGATTGTGTATATGCACCCTGTTTTACATAAACCCGAATGAACGAGTTGTTAGCTGGGCAATGATAAAGCTTTTTGTTTTCAAACAAATTATTGTAAAATACAGATGATTAAAATGGATTAAGAAATGATGTAATATATGAAAAATGTCAGAAAGTGACTTCCCAGCAACCAGGTAACATTTTAAATTGCGGAAAGAGGCAGAGGAATAAGGCGAATAAGGCAAATCATTCAAAAACTATACAAAATGAAGTTATACAAAACTATACAAGATAAAGGGTAGGGCTTTTTTATAACTTATTGTTAAAAGTTATCTTTCTTTACGGGTTTTGAGCTGATTAACAGTTGTCTTGCCCTAAGATCACATACCCAGTGATAACAATCAGGTCTCTGATACTGCTAGGCCTCATACATTGACTGTATTTTTGTAAGGAAGGATATTAGGAAGTTTGTGGTTGAGAAACAGTCAACAATGGAGTTTTATGCAAAGCTGAAAATGCAAGTGTTAATGACACATTATATCAAGATAATGGATCATTCTATTATTTTGATCCTGTAGCATTGTCACATTCTACGACTTCAAATTATGTGAGTATCACACAAGCCCTCCCAGGTCATTGTGATGGGGGGACATGCGGCTTCAGCATATAGACAGTCATTGTTTTGGGAACAAAATGATCTCTGCTCTCAGGGGCTGGGGGGAATAGCAAGGAAAGTGTTGCCATTACTTCTTGATTGTTTTTTTTTTTTTTTATAATGTTTGAAACTTTGTATTGTCCTTAAAACTTGGCGCTCGATATAACAAAGACCCATTCTCTGTAGAACCCCAGGTTTTCAGCAGTCTGGGTAATAATCTCAAACCTGTGGTAGTAACTAAATACAACATGTAGCTGTAAATCTGTTCACACTCTTAACATGGGTGAAAAGCTCTACGCGTCGTCATTTTCTTTTTGTGTTCTATTCTAGTCTTTAACTCTTTCCCTGCCAGTGACGTACATTTCCATGCTTGCAAGAGAGCTGGAGTGCCAGCGACGTGGTTTTTCCCATCCTCATTCTATTCCAGTGAATCGTTAATGCGTGGTTCTAGAGCACAAGCAGCTGCTGTCAAATAAATTGTTAAAGTGCACTAATTAAACCCTGTGTAACCAAATGGTAGGAATTACCTAGGGGCCTAAGGACCTGTTGCAAATCGCCCAGGGCCAAGGTATTTAGCATTAACTCTATTGCACCAGTTGCAGATGTCTTCTCATCTTTTTGCCACCAACACTGCTTCTTAGCGCAATCTATAACCTGTCTTTTAAAGCTATTGCTGAACTACAGCTATCACCATCTTCCTGTAACTGTTGCTGTGTTTAATGCAACAAGCACCATCACAACAGCTCTGTTTCATATACAGTACTATGGGAATAATCATCAGAGCCTGTGGGAAATACACAAACCTCCTGGCTGGATACACAAGCTACGACATAGGAAGGTGTCAGGAGTATAACAGAAAGGTAGGGGGCTGCTGGGGTTCCCAGGGGTACACGCTGCTTAGCATTGTGCCTCTGACCTGGGCAATAACTACGCACGTTCTCCCTGTGTCTGCATAGGTTTCCTCCCACACTTCAAAAACATACAGGCAGGGTAATCAGATCCTGATAAAACTGATTGTGCTTGAATGTAATTAGGACCTTAAATTTTAAGTTCCCCCTCCCCGACAGAGATGGATGGATGACTATAAAACACTTTGGACTATGTTAGCCATATATAAAGAATAGGATAAGGAATAATGTACTTCCTATTTTAAAATATAAGGATATTATCACCAATGAGTTCTATGACCACATAAAATCACAAGGCTATATACTGAGTATATTTATTCAAGTCATGGAACGGAAAGGCGACTTCTTATATCCACATTGTACTGACTCATGCTACAAATGATATCACTTAGCACCGATTATAACTGATGCCAGTGTTAAGCTCCGCTTACGTGAATATAAATTACAGGAAATTGATGGCTCTTATGACAATTTACAATTTAAACAAACTCCAAGTAGTCAGCACAACAACACTTTAGTTCTCAACGTAGTGCAGGTTTTATATTATGGACATCCCAGCTAACATCCGTTGGAGCCGTAACACCAGTAGCCCTAAATAAAGTTATTAGTTGTGAAAATAATTGATGGAAATCCCATTATGGATCCAAGGCCCAGACTAAACATCCTCCTCCTAATCCAATAAGGACATACTTCGCGTCTCTCCTTTAGCACAATCAAATAAAGCAATATAGTAGCCTAATACCGCCTGGAGATATTTCATCCTGAAAATGGCTCAGCCATTCCATTTCATTATGCTGATATTTTTTTACATGGATGTGTCAGAATATAGACACCTTGCTTTGCCATTTCTAAGGAGTGGGGGACTAACTCATCTTTGGTTCCTTAATAAATTTGTAAAAATAAAACTAATAATAACAAATAAGAACTGGATACTCTGCTCCATTGCCAAACTGTAGTTTGCAGTATGGTGGCAGAAAAACCAATAAATGCCCCCTTCTTACAACTTTGATTGCCTTGGGCAAAAAAAATGCCCATGAATTGGTACAGGATCAAGTCGGCCTGATGCAATTGTGTTGGCCCAGAGGCCAACGATTGGGTCATACTTCAGTCCTACGGGGACTTTACTTATATGCTTATGTGGTTTTCTCTTGATGGGATTTTCAAACCTGCCCTATATTTAGCCATATTTCTGCCCAGTATCAGTTGTGTTGGCCCTTCCAAGGGCCCATAAAATGCCAATTCAGATTAGAGAGGGCCAATATGGGCCAATAAAAGCGGACAACTCTTGTATGGGGCGCTTCTAGGGTTACCAGCCTGGCCGGAAAAAATGATGGTTGATCCCAATGTTATTAAAAGGGGAAAAAAGATAAATATATAGGAAGGCCAGTATTTTTTTCCAGAAAAGGTAGCAACCCTAGGCCCTTCTGATGGCCTTGCCCAACCAATATCTAGGTAAAAATTGTCCCTCTTTCACAACAGCTGCCATTTTGATCCAAGTGTTGACCAGGGAGCTGAACAAATAGGATCTTCCCAATTTAACAGCTAAATTGGATAAAAATGTGCTCATTTGGCTTTGTTGCCTCTGGGAGAAAATTCCAGGGGTATTTTGTTTACTGCTGCCGTCTGGTTAAATACCCCCATCAGTCATTGCTCCTAATACTAGTGAATGAACATGCACTGAAAGTCATTTTGTCTGACAGTTTTTGCACAGGATGGCTGCGGCAGATAAAATGTCCCGTGATCCGTTAGCCTTCATGGGTATGTATCTCAGCTGATGCTAGTGTGATTTGCCTGATAGTGGACTGTTATCTTTGTTTTGCATGGCAATTAAATGCCATAAATAATAAAGTCGCCTGTCCGTCCCTACTTACCTTAGATCTGATTTGGCCGAACAAAGCGGCAAACCGAAATTAGCTAGGCTAAAGTAACAAGTCCACCACTGTTTTTCAAAGTATGAACTTTTATGAGAACTGGAAATATTTCGTCACGGAACACTGCCCAGCACTACTGAAATACAAGTATTTTAAAAAGGGGAAATTTGGGGCTGATAGTATCATTTCATGTATTACAGGTTTAGATTGTGTAAGAAGATAGTGGGAAGCTATTCCAGGCCTTGCAGGGCTTCTCATAGCATCAGCTGGGGTTAGACTGTAAAGCTGCCCATCCGCTCGATTGGTGCCCAGCTTTGTTAGCCACTTGCAATTGCGTTCTCTTTATCCTCATTTTCTGCATAAGCAGAGGCCTCTGTTGCTTTATCTGACTGCTCGAAAGGAACAGAACACAGCTCTGTGGATTAAATATGATCCCTGTGTACAGAGGTTCCAACTTTGCCTTTACGCCCACCCTCCCTGGTCCTTTTGTTTCCAGTTTTGCTTTGACTTCTGCCAAGTGAGACCCCAAAACCCCCTGGTTTTTCCATTGTAAAGAGAAGCTGCTACATACACCTCAGCCTGTTTCACACAGGGGATGTGTAACAGGTTCCCAGCCCAGGGCTGAGGAAGCATAGAATTCCTTACTAGTGAGTCACCATTTGAAATTGGCAGGGGGCGGACATTTATACTGCGTGTAAAACTTTACACAGGGAGACGAAAGGACAGGCTTAAAGGGGCAGCAACAGTAAAACAAAACAAACAGGACATAAACTTTGGCCAACTTCAGCAGCACATTAGCCACATTTTGGTTTTGTATCTCTGTCATGGGGTTGGTGGAGACTGATTTCATCCTGGCTTCCAGTGCACATACTTCTAGTTACCTGACAAACATGCCGTCCACCAACCCCACTGCACTACTCTGCATGTTCCAAACAAACATGGGGGAAAGTTGACAATACTGATTATGTGTTTTTAGAAGGGGATAACGCCGGCAGCCTGAATGTAAATAAATATTTGGGCCTACAGTAGACTGCAGCTTCTTTCCCTCACGCTGCCAGTTTCAGCGCACTGAGGTACGACAGAGCAAATATAGCAGATGGGTGTGGCGTATTTATGGACTGATCTTCCAGCAAAGGTAATTAAAGGCAATTAAAGTTAAAGAGGAAAGAGAGAGACCTAAATATCATACACTAGCCCAGTTGCCATGGCTTGTATATGGCTGGGGACTTTATGACAGACTGCGTTTGTGACTGGAAATTTGTGTTTCTGAGAGAATTTTGCAGCTTGTTTATAGTACATGAAGGTGGTTGTCTGGGCTTGTTATCTAAGTATGGGAAGGGAGGCCACACATTCCTGGTTTTCCTGTGAGATTGGGACAAACACGGGAAAGATCACTCCCCCTGTCACACCTGAGTTCCTCACAGACAGCTGGTTGCCTTGCCATACCGCCAATTCATTATATATTAATGCCTCTCAGCCCCCACAGCTTGTGAGAAGCACAATATCTGTGTGAGAATTTCGAAAAGGAACCAGGTACCAGCACTCAAGGCAGTGCAAACAAGGGCCAGCCCCGGAGTCTTTAAGAAACGTACAATGTTTCATGGCGCACCACATCATCATCAGTCGTCAGAATCACAGTTTGGTCAGTGTGGCTCCCAGAGAGAGAAAGTGAGAGAATATTCTCTGTTGGGTTAAATTTAAAATAATTTTTTTTAGTAGACTTAAGGAATGATTATCTAAATTATGGACAGATCCCTTATTCAGAAAATCCCAGGTCCCGAGCATTCTGGATAACAGGTTCCATACCTGTACCTTACAACCCAGCAGAAATTTTTTTTTTTTTAAGATGTATGGCAGCTTTTTCATACGTTATGTGTTACAAGCAAATCTTCCTTGAGAAAATACATTTTTACTTCAGGGCCAGCTACCAATATATAATTTTGGACATTGTGTGACACTATATGCTATACTAAACAACTGCTTTTGAATTTTCCCCAGTCAGGCCCAGATTTGTGGGAATCCCACAAAACAGGGCAGTCACCAGCCGGCCTTGGGCCCCACAAATAAAAATCTGGCCTAGTTTTTAAATTTTTTCCCAGATTTTGTTGTCTTCTCAGAATTTTGACACAATATCTCAGCAAACATAAACTTGAGGTTTAATCTACTGTTTATGTATATTTTTAAATTTATAGCATTACTTGTATGCACAGTGCTGTACATTAAAACAATTAAGAACAGATTGGTCAGTACAATAATAAGATATAAATGAATGCAAAATACAGTTAAAGATATTGTGCAAAGTGTTAGCGATCGAAAAAGGAGGTCCCTGCCCCCCTAGAGCTTACACTTTAATGACTGTTCAGCAACCAGGTCATTGAGTTGGGTCGTTTGTAACCTAATTGGATGATTTTGTGGCTATGCCCAAGCGAGCCAGTAACCATCTCATCATGCATGACTTTATTGCTCATTCACACAGTGTCTCTACCAATCAGCCCATAAAGTCAATAAGCTGGATCTGTGCATTTTGGTAGTCCACCTGTGTGACCAAATTGAATGTCTAAACGGTTTGTTAGACAATAAGTGAGCAGTTTGTATGGCAGACAGAGGTTATCCAGTGTGTCGACCCTAGGCCTAGTATAAGCGTACAAAAGGATCACCTTACATGACATCACTTAGCACCAATTATAACTTGTGTCATCACCATTTATAATGATCTTATTTACAGGAAATGCATACCTCGTATGTATTATATAGTGAATAATGTACCCCCTGTTGTCACCAATGCAGAGTGCTTTTATACAAGTCATGTAACTCCCAAGGTGACTTTTAATATCCTCATATTTTGCGTAATTGCTAAATATTCTAAGTTGTGCCCTAATGCAAGTTCATTTTTATGCAGAGCATTTTACATGTAAACCCATAATGCAGTACTTTTCATTCAAGGGCATCATTTTAGGTAGGCGTGTATAGACCGAAAATGCCTTTGTGTGTTCTTACTCCTAATGTTCAGATTGTATAGTGCAGCAGATGGGCTGGATATTATGCATGTAAATGAAGTCAGCATTTCATTACCAGTGAATAGCTCCCGGCTCTGTGATTCTATTGTCCCGCCTCATTGTGTTTTTTCTTTCTTTCTGTCTCTTACAGAGCGGAAAAGACTGAGGTACTAAGTGAAGACCTGCTTCAGGTAAGAGCCGAATGCTGACCTGACACAGCACCTGTATATACGCAGAATGCTATTGGCCACTGTTGGTTTGGAAATCCATTTTACAGCAGTGTTAATGATGATTTTGGTCATAGGACATGCCCATTCACAAAAGTTCCCACTTTAGTCTGCACCATGATGGCAGTTTTAGGGCAAGGGTCCACAGAGCATACGCTCTGCTGCTTCATATTCTTTGTAGGCTGAGAGAAGCGGGTCTGCTCTGTGCCTCATCTCAATTTATTTGAATTGAGATGGGTGCAGGTCAGCCCAAATATGCCTACAGGCAGAGGCAACTCGGATAAATGGTGCAGATGCATGGAGCATATCAGGCAGAGAGCAGTACGTGTTGCCCATATATATACACACACACACCCACACACCCACACACCCACACACCCCACACACCCACACACCCCCACACACACACACCCCCTTGAAAAAGGTCCTCAAGTGGGACCGAAACGTCGGATCTAATGTTGTGTATTCAATAAAACAACACTTCATTCACTAAACTAATGGGAGAGTGCTGATCCTTCACACCATTATATATTATTTATATTATATATATATATATATATATATATATATATATATATATATATATATATATAAATAAACAAAAAGAGTCCGCACTCAAAGGTCTTTTGAAGAAAAAAAGTGAGTTTAATCTATTTTTTCTTCACAAGACCTTTGAGTGCGGACTCTTTTTGTTTTTTTGTATACATGACCCTGTTCCTGCACCAAGGCTTCAACCAGGTATTCTGAGTGCACCAATCCTTTTTGTTTTATTGGCTTCAACTTCCCATGTTCTTGGTCAGCCATTGACAGCTAGGGAAGGAAGTCAAGTGGCCAGACATGGTGGTGGCTCACCCCACTGCACTAATTTGGATTTAAACACCAGGAAGAACAGGCCATATTGGGGGTATGGTGAAATTTGGGGGGGGGGGGTCTAAGTTGAATCGTGCTGGTTTCTGACAAGCCATGCAGCATGTTTCCAAGCTGATTTTAGAGCTAAACTACACAGGAGATTTTGATTAGACTTTAATCTGATTTTGTCACACAACACCACCAGATTTTGCTGGATCCTACAAAATCTGATCCCCATAGCTATAATGTAAAATCGGATCAGATAATGGGCCTGATTCAATTCAGTGAGAAAAAGGTTTATCACGTGAAAGGTCATGGACGAGATTCAAGTCAGAAAAACATCTCACGGTTTATCACATGAAAACTAAGATAAAAAGAATTTCAATGAGAAAATAAAATGTCAAAGATTTTATCTTATTGGATGAAGATACATTGTCTCGTCAGGTGGCAAATTTTCCATGTCATTTACACATCAGATTTTATGTTTCAGTCCCATTATATTTCGACCCATGCTACTGCGTCCGACTTGTAGGATGCGTTTTGTTCATCTGACACCATACTACAAAATCTCCCTTGGAGTTTAGCCCTAATAATCGGTCATGCAGCATGTGCAATTCAAATAACATTTACCATCATAAAGGAATGAGTCTGCAATCCTTTAAATTACTCCCATCACAAGCAAGTTGCAAAGAATCTGACCCCAAGCATCCCAGGCAGCTTGCTCCACAGTAGAACAGGGTTCATCAGACAGAACCACATTGCCTGTGTGGCCTGGTCTTGCTACTTTGTATTAAAGGGGTTGTTCACCTTCCAAACACTTTTTCAGTTCAATTATTTTCAGATTGTTCTCCAGAAATAAAGACTTTTTTCATTTACTTTTCATTATTTATTTTTTTACCGTTTTTTCAAAATCTAAGTTTAAGGGAGAAACAAACCCCTTATTTAAAAAAAACCCTACCCTCCTACCCACATAGACCCCCCTCCCTACTCCCCCCCAGCCTAGCCGCCACCCCGGTCTAATGCCCCTAACTTTTTATTTACCCTTGGTGCAGATTCAGGGATCGGCGTTCACGGCAGCCATCTTCCGGGTCTTCTTCTGGTGATTCGGCAATTTCCGTCAAATTGTCACGAACCAGGAAATTGCTTTAACTGCACATGCCCCGCCACACTTGTCTTGTCAGATTACAGAAGACCAGAAGATTGCTGCCATGAACTCCTGTCCCTGAATGCACCAAGGGGTAAGTAAAAAGGTAGGGGCATTTGCCCGGGATAGCAGCTAGACAGCTAGAGGGAGGGGTAGGGGGTAGGATTTTTTTTAAATAAGGGATTTGTTTCTCCTTTAAAGTTTAATGTCCCTGTTAGTGATGTGCGGGTCGTGATTTCCCCGACCCTAACCCGCCCTCCCTTGGTGCATGCGCGTCCGCATCCGAATCCCACGTTGCTTTTATAGGCCCGCGATGACGTCATAAAAGGGGCAGGGTGAGCAGGCGCAGCATCTATAAAAGACAAAGTCGGAAGCCACCACCTGCGTGGAAAAGTGTGAGGTCAGCCCAGAACCGCACATCACTAGTCCCTGTCTCTGGTGTTTTAGTCTGGCAGCTCAGTAATTCAGGTCGCAGACTCTGAACTGTTACAATTTTGCAACATTTAGTTGATACATTTCTAAGCAGCATCTCTGGAGTATTAGCAACTATTGTATCAATTCTAACAGCTGCCTTTAATGAAACTCAGGGATTCTGCTCAGCACGGACAAAGATAACAAATGTATCAACTAAATGTAGAAGGTCGGCGACCCCCATCCCAGAGCTGCTTTAGAAGGTGAAAAATGATACTTTACACTTCAATATCACACATAGAAAATAGAATAATTGGAAAAGGTCATATTTCTGGTGAACGATCTGAAAACAACTAGGTGTTTGAAGTTGAACAACCCCTTTTACAGAAGTTGGATTGCTACAGATGCACCTTTATCTATTTGCAGTACAAAATAAAATTATATAAATAATATATCTTAGTTTGGATCAAGTTTTATTATGGATAAAATTAAGTCTATGGGAGGCAGCCTTTCCGTAATTCGGAGCTTTCTGGATAATGGGTTTCTGGATAATGGATCCCATACCTGTACTAAATGATTTTGAAGGTGACAATGTGCTGATTATCATTGGGCTTGTACGCAGGTCGCAGGTATCCCCTGTGCATTTGGAGACTATTTTGCTTCTGAGATGTTTTGGGTTGCGAGAGAGAGAAAAAGGCTTTTCCACTGGTCTTTTCCCAAACCGGTGACTAACAGGAGCAGCATGAGAACACTGAACAATAGCTAGACTTTCCTACAATTCATGAAGCAGCCAGGGAGTGGGGGGCAGCAGCTGTATCATCATGTACTTGGCCAGGGTTTGGGATTTACCAGCACATTGTGTGATTGTTTATCCACATTCTGCTTCTTATTCTGTACATCCTTCTGTTATGGCAAGCTGCAGCGTGTAGCAAAGGCTGCTGGGAGTACTACCCTGCTGCTTTGTGTAACTGCTGAGCATTTTCAGATTCAGTTTTCCCCCATTTGTGTGAGAAGGAGTTGGCTAGTACTCCTACACAAGGTTACATTCTTGGCATAAGTACACGGTACCGAATGTTACCTGGCACATCAGGAGAAAATCATCAGTAAATGAGCTGGTCTGCTGCAGAACTGCTGTTTGGGGCATGTTCTTAAGGCTTAGCCCACACCAGGCGATTCGGGGAGATTTAGCACCTGGCGACTAATCTCCCCGAACCGCTTCCTCTTCTCCTGCGCCGGCTGTAATGAGAGTCGCCTGCGTTATGACACACGTGGCGCTTTGTTTTCTGAAGTTGCCTCACAAGTAAACTTCGAGCAACTTCGGAAAACGAATCACCGCGTCTGTCATAACGCAGACGACTCTCATTACAGCCGGCGCAGGAGAAAAGGAAGCGGTTCGGGGAGATTAGTCGCCTCAAAGAAGAGGCGATTAGTTGCCAGGCGCTAAATCTCCCCGAATCGCCTGGTGTGGACATGTTTATGCAAATATAAAATGTTGCCTAATTAAAGAAAATATAACTCTAAGCAACTTTCCAATATATATACATTAAGGGTCGAATTGAAAACTAGAATTCAAATTTTCATTAGTTTTTTTTTTGTTTTGTTTTTTTAATGGTCAAAACTGTCAAATTCGACTAGAGATATTTAGAATTAGAATTTTTTTAAAAATGCTAATTTGATTTCGAGATTTATCGTACTCTGGTCCTTTAAGAATTCGAATTTGACTATTCGCCACCTAAAACCTGCCAAATTACTGTTTAAGTGGGACAGCTGCAGGGATCAATTTGGAGATGTTTGCAGCCGTCCTGACATTCAAGTTTTTTTCGGAGAAAAAACTCGAATCGAGTTTGATTGAATTCAAATCAAATTTTGGGTTGTTTGAATTCTTCCGAGTATAAACAATTCTATTTTATGAATAAATTTAGACTTGTCGAATTTATGGGCGTTTTAAAAAAAAAACTCACACGAATTCGCAATTTAATTATTTTTTTGCTTGTGTTTGCAGTGTGTTTGTCCAAACAATGTAACAATTCTGCCTTGGGTGCTTTTAGGCAGGTCTGGTAAAGGGCACCTGTCACCTGAAAATGATTCCCCACCAGGCTTGGATAATAATGCCCACAGTCCATTTGTTTAAATGGCCCCTGCCTGCACTAAGCGACCCGCACCAGGAAGGCACTCAGGAGGGAGGGTGACCATGCTAAGAATAATGTCACCTCTTTCAGTAGTTATAGACATGTGTGTGACATCACACTCATCCGTATAACAAGCACCCTTAGTGAATAGCTCATTATGTGCATGTGCACCCATAGGCAAGGGCCCACGTGTGGTCCGAAATCCACTGGTTAATATCAGCCCTACAGTGGGCAGTAGCCTCCTCTCTTTTCTGCATTCAGAAATATTGAATTTGAAGTGGCACAAATTGACTTTGGATTTGGTCTCAAAATGCACAAACTCGCGGCTAAAATCCGCCGAGTCTGTTCGCGACAAAGTTGATTGATCACTTCCGAATTCGGAAAAGAGAAGAGGCTACTGCCAGCGTTAGGATTGATATCAGCAAGGGGATTTCGGCCCCATGTAGCCCTAGCCTTAAAGGGGTGGTTCACTTTTTAGATAACGTATAGTATATTATAAAATGGCTAATTCTAAGCACCTTTTCAATTGGCCTTCATATTTTATTTGTTATAGTTCAATTATTTTTCTTCTTCTGACTTTTTCCTGCTTTCAAATAGGGGTCACTCCCCCCATCTAAGAGGCTGTAAGGCTACACATTTATTGTTATTGCTACTTTTTATTGCTCCTCTTTCTATTCAGGCCTCTCCTATTCATATTCCAGTCTCTAGGGTAATTTGGACACTAGATTGCAAACTGCATTGCTGCTAGATGAAAAGCTAAATAACTAAAAATAACAAAGAAAAAATGAAAACCCAGTTGCAAATTGTCTCAGAATATCACTCTCTACATCATACTAAAAGTTAATTTAAAGGGTAACAACCCCTTTAAAGGAGAAGGAAATCATAAAAATTAATATATACTGAACTTCTTGCACCAGCCAAAAGTTTCATCTCTGCTGCCACTTTGCAGAGTGATTTTTCTAAACTGGAAAACTGGGCAGAAAACTGGAAAATGAGGTTCAATGTTGATAAATGCATGTTATGCACTTTGGCAAAAATAATATAAATGCAAGTTATACACTAAATGGCAGTGTGTTGGGAGTTTCCTTAAATGAGAAGGATCTAGGGGTCTTTGTAGATAACACGTTGTCTAATTCTGGGCAGTGTCATTCTGTGGTTACTAAAGCAAATAAAGTTCTGTCTTGCATAAAAAAGGCCATTAACTCAAGGGATGAAAACATAATTCTGCCTCTTTATAGGTCCCTGGTGAGGCCTCATCTGGAGTATGCAGTTCAGTTTTGGACTCCAGTCCTTAAGAGGGATATAAATGAGCTGGAGAGAGTGCAGAGACTAAGTGCAACTAAACTGGTTAGAGGGACGGAAGAGTTAAATTATGAGGGGAGACTGTCAAGGTTGGGGTTGTTTTCTCTGGAAAAAAGGCGCTTGCGAGGGGACATGATTACACTTTACAAGTACATTAGAGGACATTATAGACAAATAGCAGGGGACCTTTTTACCCATAAAGTGGATCACCGTACCAGAGGCCTCCCCTTCAGACTAGAAGAAAAGAACTTTCATTTGAAGCAATGTAGGGGGTTCTTCACAGTCAGGACAGTGAGGTTGTGGAATGCACTGCCGGGTGATGTTGTGATGCTGATTCAGTTAATGACTATAAGAATGGCTTGGATGATTTCTTGGACAGACATAATATCAAAGGCTATTGTGATACTAAACTCTATAGTTAGTATAGATATGGGTATATAGAATTTAATTAAGAGTAGAGAGGGGTGTATGTATGGATGCTGGGTTTTCATTTGTAGGGGTTGAACTTGATTGACTTTGTCTTTTTTCAACCCAATTTAACTATGTTACTATGTAATAGCAGCAATGATCCAGGACTTCAAACTTGTCACAGGGGGTCACCATCTTGGAAAGTGTCTGTGACTCTCACATGCTCAGTGGGCTCTGAGCAGCTGTTGATAACTAAGCTTAGGGCTCGTCACTAATTATCCAGCAGAAAATGAGGTTGGCCTGTCATACAAGCTGATGCTACAGGGCTGATTATTAAATTCTGATGCTAGTTGTACTGGTTTCTGAGCTGCTATGTAGTAATTATCCATGTTAATTACTAATCAGCCTTATACTGTGACCTTTATATTCTATGTGTACTGTATATTTTGAGTCTGTCCCTAAGCTCAGTAACAGACAGCAGCACAGATCATGTGCAGTGAATCAATAGAAAGGAAGATGGGCATCTTTTGAGGCACAGATATTTACTGCTAAAGGTCTGTGGTTGCCTGGGGTTGGTACAGAAGCCCAAAACATAACATACAACATTTCTAGCTACTTCTTTAGTTTAACTTTCCTTGTCCTTTAAACATGGTAACCCCCTCCCAGTGCAGTCAAAATACTATTTCCCCCAACTGTAGTGTGGGCCCAATTAACCTGCACCTCTGGAAGGGGATATATTTTAGGGCAGAGACACACGGTCAGATTTGGGGAGATTAGTCGCCCGGCGACAAATCTCTTCTTCGAGTAGACTAAACTCCCTGAACTGCCTTCCCGCTGGCTAGAATGTAAATCGCCGGCGGGATGGCACTCAAAGTGCTTTGTTTTCCGAAGTCGCTCGAAATTGCCCCATGAGGAAAGTTCAGGCGACTTTGGAAAATTAAGCAATCCAAGTACCATCCCGCCGGCGGTTCAGGGAGATTAGTCGCCCCAAAGAAAAGGAGATTTGACACTGGGCGACTAATATCCCTGAATCTGACCGTGTGTCTTCTGCCCTTGGGTGACAGTTGCCCTTTAAGTAACTTGCTACATTGTTTCAAGCTTTTAGAACCAGACAATAGAAAGGGATGGACAGACACTTCTTTCAGTAATAATTATATTTACACATGTCTTTAAAGCCATTGACATTTTGTAAATACTGTTTATTGGAAGGCTCCTCAGAATGTCTTTCTTTCATTAGGCGATTGTTTGGGATTCCCAGGGAATCCAATTAGAACCTCATGCAGGCGTTCCATCCTTCCTTACACACGTGATTACAATGCTGGTAAAACAATAGAATCTGCTGGATGCAAACAGAGCATGGAAAGTGAAAACATTTGTCTCGGTGCAAAGAATGTACTTAATATGAAGCTGCCATGGCTGATGCCTTTATTTGGGGACAATGTTTATTGTGATGCACTTATACATTATTATAGCCGTGATTCCGTCAGACAATAGAGCAGCGAGGCTTTGTGTCAAATGAATTAAAAGTACTACTTACACCCAACAATGTGCTGCTCTGAATGGCTTGATATTTACTTACTTTCTATGTACTTATATTGAGAGAATGCGATATAATACATACAGGTGTGTAATGCATTGATTTCCCAGAGGCTGGGCCTTCATTTCTTTTTCTGAATGTCAAACTTAGGCTAGTGGCACACATAACGTTTGTTCCGGCTTGCAATTAAATGCAGTATAAAGTGCAGCTTCCATTCACTGCATACCTGTGTTTATATATAGCATCTATACCTCAGCTGAGTTTCAAGGCTGGGAATCCGGATTGCATTTCTCACATCTATTCTTTATTCTCTCATATTGGCTTTAGGGTTTCCACCTGGCCAGTATTTTACCGGCCTGGCCGGTAAAAATTATGGCTGACCCCAATGGTATTAATAGGGAAAAAAGATAAAATATAGGAAGGCGGTATTTTTTTCCAGAAAAGGTGGCAACCCTAATTGGCCTACATGGATAATGCACCAGCCAAAGCAAGCAGTATGGCAGCGAATAGCTGCAGAGATTCACAGAATGTTCCTAGCCCCATAGCATTCTGTGCCTTTAAAGTAGAGGTATGGGACCTGTTATTCAGAATGCTCAGGACCTGGGGGTTTCTGGATAAGGGATCTTTCCATAAATTGGATCTGCATTCCTTAAAGGGGTTTTTCATCTTTGAGTTAACTTTTAGTATAATGTAGAGAGTGATATTCTGAGACAATTTGCAATTGATTTTCATTTGTGGTTGTTGTTGTTTTATTCGGCTTTTAATTCAGCAGCTCTCCAGTTTGCAATTTCAGCAGTCTGGTTGCTAGGGTCCAAATTTCCCTAGCAACCATGAATTGATTTAAGTAAGAGAGTGGACTATGAATAGGAGAGGTCTGAAAAGAAAGATGAGTAATACATATTAATAATAACAATACATTTGTAACTTTAAAGAACATTTGTCAGTGACTCCTATTTGAAAGCTGGAAAGAGTCAGAAGAAGAAGGCAAACAGTTAAAAAACTATAACAAAAAAATAGAAAAGTGTATTGGAATTGTCCATTCCTTAAAGAGATACAGAAATTAAAATATAGAAATTATAATATTGCCTTTGAAAGCAATTTTGCCATAAAGTATTTGCCCAATGCTTTTACATTACCTGTCTGATGCCCCATGTTCCTGTATAAGGGGGCTGCCATATTTGTGCAGCAGGAGTCCATTAGCATTAGAAACTTTAACTTTCAGGCTGAGGTGGGACAGTCAGGTTGACCAAACTGTCAGGTTTAGAAACTTCAACTGACAATTACTTACAGAAACAAACCTCTCAGCAAAAAATGATCAACCTGACCTATAGGTAACTTTAAAAGGAGAATTCAACCTGTGGGGAAAAAAACCCTGTACCCCCCACCCCACGTAGACCCTCCTCCCCCCAGGTTAACTACCCCCTCTGGGGAAATGCCCCATACTCCATACTTACCCCTCGTGGCAGATTCTTCCAGCCGAGTTCCACGCATCCATCTTCCGCATCCTCGGTGCGCTAACTGGGAGATCTGCAATTTCCGTGTAATTCCCAGCATGCGCAGAAATACCGATCTCCCTGTCAGCGCACCGAGGACCCGGAAGATGGATGCGTGGAACTCCGCTGAAAGAATCTGCACCGAGGGGTAAGTATGGAGTATGGGACATTTCCCCGGGGGGGGGGCAGTAGTTAGCCTGGAGGGAGGAGGGTCTACGTGGGGTGGGGGGTACAGGGTTTTTTGCCCACAGGTTGAATTCTCCTTTAATGTACATTCATATTTTAAAAAGTCGTATTTTAGTGTCAGTATCACTTTAACATATTAAAAGTTAACTTAACGGTAGTTAACTTAAAGGTGAACCACCCCTTTAAGTGTACCGATATGGGATCCATTATCTGAAATCCCATTATCCAGAAAGCACTGAATTACAGAAAGTGCCTACTTGCTAGAGTAATTTGGGCCCTAGCAACCATATTGCTGAAATTGCAAACTGGAGAGCTACTAATTAAAAAGCTAAATAATTTAAAAACCACAAATAATAAAAAATTAAAACCAATTGCAAAATTGTCAGAATATCACTCTCTACATCATGCTAAAAATTAAAGGTGAACCACCCCTTTAAAGCTTATGGTAGGAACCCTGTTTGTGAAGATCATTCCCTTCTCATACACTGGAAACGGCTACGGCTGGGTGATCCCTGCAACTGTGTTATACAGATCTTACTGTTCATTCTCACAGTGCTGCTGCCAAGTCTGACTCACTATCACTGGGTGACACGAGTAGAAATGGCCGGCAGGTGCTGCTGAAGAGCTGACTCACGTTAAAGAAATTTCCCAGGCTAGCAAAGAATTCCCTTTTCCTTGGCCTCTCTTATCGTCCAATGGCTGCTGATAGATAATCGCTTTATCCAGCAGCTCCATAAATACGAGGCAGCCACCAGCACGCAGAAGTACAAATGTTTTAAATGGATACTGTCATGGGAAAAAATTTTATTTTCATGTTATTTAATTTTGAAATCTGACATGGGGCTAGACATATTGTCAGTTTCCCAGGTGCCCCCAGTCATGTGACATGTGCTCAGTCACTCTTTACTGCTGTACTGCAAGTTGGAGTGACATCACCCCTCCCCCCCAAGCAGTCCATCAGCAGAACAATGGGAAGGTAACCAGATAGCTGCCTAGATAAAAGAACAGCACTCAAAAGTAAAAGTCCACGTCCCACTGAGATTCCTTCAGTTAAGCTGGCCACAGACGCAAAGATGTACGATCGGACTTCCCCCATCTCCCGACCTGCCACTAACCATAAAGATAAAAGTCTTACCATTCAGATCAAATATAAAGTTGTAAGAACAAATCAGCCGATGTTCTGCCCCTGACAGCAATCGTACGATAGTTAAATCTAGTGACAGTCTCCCTCTGAAAATTGTACGATCGGCAATACATGCAGAGATATTACCCGCAGCCGACAGAAATTTTCTAACCTGTCCGATCGACCAAACGACTGATCTCCACCGTACGAAAAATGACGGGACTCTCCACACACGGTCCGAATATCGTACGAATCCTCAATTCGTACGGTCGGATCTCTGCGTCTATGGCCAGCTGTACATTGAGTAGGAGAAACAACAGCCTGCCAGAAAGCAGTTCCATCCTAAGGGCAGAGACACACGTGGAGATTCAGGGAAATTAGTCGCCCGTCGACAAATCGCCTCTTCTTCAGGCGACTAATCTCCCAAAACTGCCTTTCAGCCGGCTAGAATTGAAATCACCGGCAGGATGGCGCTCGGAGCACTTTGTTTTCCAAAGTCGCCCGAAGTTTCCTCGAAGTTTTCTCCAAATCTTCATGTCTGTCTCTGCCCTAGAGTGCTGGCTCTTTCTGAAAGCACATGACCAGGAAAAATGACCTGAGATATCGCCTACACACCAATATTAAAACTAAAACAAATACACTTATTACATTAGGAATTCAATTATATATGGTAGTGAATGGTTTGCGGTGTAAACAGTGTAATTTAGGAATAAAAACTACTCCACAAAAATCATGGCAGAATCCCTTTAAACAGATGACCCCTGGAAAAAAAATGGGAGAGTGCTTAGAAACAAAGCAAGTCTTTCCAGGTCTGCATTTGATTGGAATCCTAAGGATTTAGCTGAGGTTTTGGGCCCCCAAGCAGTGTGATATGCTTTAATGGAAACTAGGGCTGCAACATTCCATTCTGATATCTATTCTGTACACAGTTACAATGCTAAACAACTTTCCAATATAAAAACATTTGTATCAGGGGTCAGAGCCAGCAGTGTAGAGAATATAAGTAGCCAGACAATTTTTTTTATTAGCAATCACATTTGCAAATACCTTTGAAAAACAGTGAACATTTCATAAATGTATATTGAAAAGTTGTTTAAACCTTTTTTATTTCATTGTTTTACACTTTTTGGTGGAAATCCCCTTTAACTTTGCTCATGCTGTAATTGTAGTGAGTTGCCTCACGAGGAACCTTCGGGCGACTTTGGAAAACGAATCGCCGCGTGTGATTAGCGCTGGCGGTTTTTTCATTTTAGCCGGCGCATGAACAGGGAAGGCGTTTGGGGAGATTGGTCGCCGCAAAAACTAGGCGATTAGTGACCAGGTGACCAAATCTCCCCAAAATGCTCTGTGTGGACTTACCCTAAACCCCTGCCCCACATACATTTTCTGTGGCAGCTGGGCTGGTGGGGTTTGGATGCATATATATATAATTTGTATATACGAACGAAGACCACGTTTGACTCAAGTAACTTGTAATTTTCTTGTCTGTTTACAGATTGAAAGACGTCTTGACAGCGTCCGTCTGATTTGTCACAATGCACATAAGAAGCTGCTGGGTTGCTTGCAGGGACAGCCGGGCACAGAGGCGGAGAGGAGATATGTAAGTTGTGGAGGCAGCTCACTTTATCACCATAGTGCAATGTGGACTAAGGTCCAAAGCTCTCCTGTTGCATCAATAATGAATCCTGGAAGTAATACACCGAGGAGCCCAAGGCTTGTATCTTTTAGAGCAATTAAAGAAAGGTGACAGTTGTGCCAGGCAGCTGTGTGTATGCTGGTACTGCTCTGCAAGATATTCTGAGGATGTGTAAACAATGCTCACTGAGCATTAATATGAAAACGTGAATGCACATTTGCCTTTGTTCTAATAACCCATAGCCAAAACCAGTCAGCAGATTCGTGGTCTGATGTCTGAAAATAATTGTTTTTGGTTTCTATGGGTTACTAGACTTGGAGCAAATATTGCACATTAAGGGGCAGGTTTATTAAGGTTCGAGTTGCGTTTTCAATGAAAAATTCGAGTTTTCGAGGTTATTTTCAAGTTAAAAATCATATTTATTTTTTTTTGGTTTAAAAAAATGGACAAAATACAAAGTTTTTAATATTTATTATACCCGACCCTGGAAATAGCTTGAATCCGAAAATACACCATCTAAAACCTGTCGAGGTCATGTAGGAGTCAATGGCAGAGGTTCCTGGAACCATTTGAAGATGTTAACAACCTGCATGATGATCGGATGATTTTTTGCCCGAAAACGCCAAATAGTTTGAGCGATTTGAGTTTTTACCCTTGGAAAACGCGATTAATTCGAACCCGCAGAATCAAGTTTTTTTCCATTCGAGTTTTTTCTTAAAGGGGTTGTTCACCTTCAAACAACTAGTTGTTTTCAGGTAGATAACCAGAAATAACGACTTTTTCTAATTACTTTCTATTTTCTGTGTGTCACCGTTTTTCTAATATTGAAGTGTAAAAGTCATTTTTTTTACCTTGTGAAGCAGCTCTGGGAGGAGGGTCGCTGACCCTGGAAACTGTTCTAAATGGACACATTTAGTTGATACATTTCTTATCTTTGTCCCTGCTGAGCAGAATCCCCAAGTTTCATTAAAGGCAGCTGTTAGAATTGATACAATAGTTGCTAATACTCCAGAGATGCTGCTGAGAAATGTATCAACTAAATGTTGCAAAATTGTAACCGTTACTGAGACACGAACATTCAGCTGCATATTTTTGCACTTGCACTTTTTGTCTGTTGTCCGGTGCATCTATGTTGTGTGTAGCACCATAGTCCTAGAGGAAGGTTGTTTTGTTTCACTGTGTACTGTACAAACGTATATAGATGAAATGACAATAAACTCACTCTTGACTCTTGATTTTGGAAAAACAGTAAAGCATAAATAATGCAAAGTAATTGAAAAACGTCTTTATTACTGGGGAACAATCTGAAAACAACTGAACTGAAAAAAGTGTTTGGGAGGTGAACAACCCCTTTAAATAAGAAACCATTCGAGTTGTGAGTTGATTCGAGGTATAAAAAAAATCTAACATTCGACCTTTGATAAATAACCCCCTATATGTGTATTAGATATATTAAAGCATGCAGACAGGTTCATTGGCTTCTTATAAAACTGACCCTAGTGTGTGTGAATGTGATGGGGACCTTAGATTTTAAATTCCACTATGGCAGGTTCTGATGGGAATGATGTATAGTCTCTAATGAAGGGAATGATGTATAATCTCTAATGGGCTGCTGAATATGTTGGCGCTGTATCATTAGTTATGACAATTTTATATTTATTTTTAATCCTTTTGTAGAGAAAACTCTCTCTCATGGGCGTGTCGCAATCCATGGTGGAGGGGTCCTCGCTACTTGGCGATGATACACTATTAGCGTAAGTTCTTACCATTTTAATTTTGTAAAGAATTGGTACATTATATATGTTGTATTTTACATGGTAAATGTCTTTATTCAGGGACAAAACAGGCATTTGTTATTTTATGCTGAATTTCTTCACTGCTTTATATCGGCATATTTGTCCTTGCATTAGTCAACCACCTCCTCTCTGTTCCTAAACTTCAGTTTGTTCTCATTCACAACTCTCGTCTGTTGTGCTCACCGGATGAAATCAACAGAGACCGTCTTCCACCTTAATCTGTGACTTTATTTATGCACACATTGTGATATCATGGCAAACATTGGGTAGACAGTTTACACGTTTCATTCCTATACAGAGCCCAGTTCAGTTTGTTTTGCCTCAGTAGGAACAGACACACAAGATGACAAAGTTGTTAATCAATGTGAAAACGATCTATTGTATGCACTATTCTGTAACAATTACAGAATCCACAGTGGATGATGTGTGCTGCAATAATCTTTGCCCAACTCCAGTATTCATGTCATGAATCCATTTCCATTGCAGGAAAACCTTGTATTCGTGCGCAGATGCAGAGCAACAGCTGGCCGTGGAGCTGTCTATGCACGAGATTGCAATAGAAAAGGACATCATGGAACCTTTAAACCAACTAGCAGAGGTATGGCTGAAATAATTCTGCTACACTTTCAACTGTGACTACCACATACATACAAGTACTATAAGTCCACATCATAAAATAAATGGTGTTGATGAAATGGTGAGGGTAAAATGGCCCAAGTATGCCCAACACTGTGGTGCCTCTATTTGAGTGACTGTTGTTTTGACTGATTTGCCTATTTGGGCATGCCAGCAAGCAAGGCAGAACATTTTTTCTAAAGCAAAAAAGAAGAAATTGCACTATCAATTAATTTTAAATCGTTAGGCAGGGGTGTAGTGAGGCTGTGAGCACACAATTCATACAGATTAAGACGAGATCCTCTACACTCAAGTGCAGTCCTGTCTAGCTCAAGCCCTGATGATAAGCGTCATTGCATATAGATCCATTGAGTTAGTACATAGAAATACCCATCAGGCACCTCTCCCTGACAAAGACCCAAGACCCTTGTGCATGTGCAGTAGTTTGACTCAGCAGGGAGCACATGCACATTACAGTAACACCAAAACTGAATGTGCTTTTGAAGTAATCAGAATTTAATGTGCTGTAGTGCTGCACTGGTAAAACTGTTGTGTTTGCTTCAGAAAGACTACTATAGTTTATATAAACAAGCTGTTGTGTAGCCATGGGGGCAGCCATTCAAAGCCGAAAAAGGTGAAAAGGCACAGCATACACAGCAGATAAACTCTGTAGTATACAATGGGATTCTTCAGAATGTATCTGTTATCTACTATGTATCCTGTACTTGAATGACTGCCCCCATGGCTACACAGCAGCTTGTTATATAAACTATAGTAGTCTTTCTGACACAAACACACCAGTTTTACCAGTGCAGGGCAACATTACATTATTGCCATTCCATTAAAAGACTTTCATTTTTTTGGTGTTACTGTTCCTTTAAGAAGCTATTGTGAGCGTGCTTTGATGTGCTCCTACCAACAATGACCTGCTAAAGCCCTCCCACCAGTAAGCGCACACCAATAGCAAACCACCAAATAGTTAGTATGATGGCTTGCGAACCAAGCTGGAACAGTTACACACACTTGCTAGCGCTTATTAGTTATTAGACTTCTGAGCTGATGGTGCTGTGTCCTTCTTCATTTGCTTGCAATCTACCAGTGCTGTGTATCCTCAGCCTCTGTCTGCTTGTATTTGCCAGCACTGCAAATCCTCATCAACTTGTCATTTGCACGAGATTCAGTGACATGCTCGGGTCGGGGTGGTTTCATTTTGACACACGTTCACATTGTTAGGAGGAAGTGTCTGAAAAATGGTGGCGCAATCAAAGATGAATGGGCAAAGTTATCCAAGGGTGCAGGAGGGTTTCTGGAAACATTTTTACAAGAATAAATTAGCGGTTAGGCACACCAAGGGGTGTGCTACAACATGGTAAAGAGTTGGGATAAAGCCTTTCCTTGTACTTTAAGGGCCAGGGCACACAGGCAGATTCGAGGAGATTAGTCGCCCGGCGACAAGTCTCCTCTTTGGGGCAACTAATCTCCCCGAACTGCCTTCACACTGGCTAAAATGTAGAACGCCGGCGGGATGGCACACTGAGCAATTCATTTTCCGAAGTTGCCTCACTAGGAAACTTCGGGCGACTTCAGAAAAGAATCACTCTGAGTGCCATCCTGGCGGTGATTTACCTTTTACCCAGCAGGGGAGGCAGTTCGGGGAAATTAGTCGCCCAGAAGAAGAGATTTGTTGCCTACTTATCTCCCCCAATCTGCCTGTGTGCCCTGACCCTAAATGACAGATAAAGCCTTTGCTTTATATATAATATTTGCTTTTCACTGTTGCCCGAACACCTGTCTCCGGCATCAGATTCTGTTCCTATGCACACTTTAATACATTCATGCATAGACATCCAGGATCTTTCTAGTCTGTTGCATTACATTAGTATATACTTGGCTGCACCTTTTTTTTACATCTTTACCTATGACCATAGTAGTCACGTCACTGTTTGCATGCGAGTTTCCTGCTTCCGTTGTAATTGTGTAAATATGCAAGCATGACTGGTTGTAGGAAGCAGAGGCAGTGCAACTACATTTTGCTTTATCATAGGGTGGCTCTGCCTCTTTACATCCTTGTGTCATGGTAATGCCTTAGGCATATTTTCCTTCTGGATCTCTATTTCTTCTTTAAATATGATTTATTTGAATGCCTTTTTTAAGACAGCTAGGCATTGCCAGACATGTTTCGGTGGGCAGGACTTGACTTGTATTGGGTCCCCGTCAAACCGTATACATAAAAGGCCACAGTTACATGTAGATATCTTGGTTCATTTAAGGAGAACTAAACCCTAAAAATGGTTATGGCTAAAAATGCCATATTTACAATACTGCACTTACTGCACCAGCCTAAAGTTTCAGCTTGTCAATAGCAGCAATGATCCAGGACTTCAAACTTGTCACGGGGGGTCACCATCTTGGAAAGTGTCTGTGATACTCACATGCTCAGTGGGCTCTGAGCAACTGTTGAGAAGCTAAACTTAGGGGTCATTGCAAATTATCAAGCAGAAAATGAGGTTGGTCTGTAATATAAGCTGATGCTACAGGGCTAATTATTAAATTCTGATGCTAATTGCACTGGTTTCTGTGTTGCCATGTAGTAATTATCTGTATTAATTACTAATCAGCCTTATATTGTGACATTTCTATTCTATGTGTACTGTATATTGTGAGTGGGTCCCTAAGCTCAGTAAGTGACAGCAGCACAGAGCATGTGCAGTGAATCAGCAGAAAAGAAGATGGGGAGCTACTGGGGCGTTTTTGGAGGCACAAAAAGGGCTGTGGTTGCTTTGGGCTGGTACAGAAAACCCAAAACATAATGTACAACATTTCTAGCTACTTCTTCAGTTAAGCTTTAGTTCTTATTTAAATGTATGATAAGTTTGCTAAATATCTGACCCATTATCCCAAAAGCTGCTTGGTAAGGCAACACAGACACAAACCCATATGTTGCCAGATTTAAACTATGCTAGAAACTCCTCATGTTTTCCAAAATACATGATCTTGCTAACCACAGCCATGCCTTCTTCTCCATAAAATTTATCTGCAGGTGGAGATCCCCAACATACAGAAGCAGAGGAAGCAGTTGAGTAAGCTGGTACTGGACTGGGATTCGGCACGTGCCAGGTGAGACCTACAGATGAGGCCAAGCCAAGATGGGTTGGTCCCTATCAGCATAGGCACAGACAGCAACTATTAAAAGAGAACTAGGCTGAAAATGAAACTTTAATTTTTAAATGCTGCAGAATTTTTAATTGATTGTATTTAGAAAGTCTCTTAATTCGGTATGAGGAAGCTTATGCTAAATTTTAGTTTCTGCGACAGTTCCCTTTAACCCTAGGCAAGCACAATCACTATAGAGAAATCCTTGGGGCCAATGATCCCTTTAAACCACACACAAGTGAAGACACCAGCATGGACAATGATTTGTGGGGTGCACAAAAAGATTTGTATGCAAAGACATATCACACAAGTCCATGTAACTGTAATAGAATGAGAAAAAATGATTGTTTGCTATGGGTTACTAGGTGGGTCAGTATAGAACCATAGTGTTGCTCCCATAAAAACTTTGTAATATTTATGCCTCAGCCAATGTGACAGTGATTAATGTATATTTGTTATACTATATATGTGAGATACTGTACTCATAATAGGGCTAATGTAATCCAAGTTGCAAAGTCTGCACCAGTTCTTGTAACTCTTCACATGTGATTGGCTACTAGTCGTATCAACTTACTGATAGGTGACAGGTATTTAATTACCCCAGTGGAGCTATTAAGAGAATAAGAACCTGAAGGTAACGATTACCTATTAATACAATATATTTTTTAAGCAGTGTAATAATGTAACTGACGTCTCTGTGGATCAAAGGCAGGTCAGAAAGGCAGTTAAACCTGTTTTATGATCGGAAATAGGCTGACTAGTGTCATTATATAGTTATCATTTTAGTATGTTGTTATACATATATGTCAGCACTGTGCTAAACCTGTACTACAGGTAACCACAAAACAAATTACTTGACTTCATGGAAAATTTAGACGGTTAAAATTTGCCGATTAAGTGAATAGTTCCCATTCTTTAAACAGTCAGCACTTTACTACTATGACTCTCAACAACCGGTGCCAGGGAAAAGGCAAGATTTTCATTGGGAAGAAGTTGATGGCACACTATGTGCGTCTCACTGTGTTATTCTTCAATTTATGAGCCATAAAGCATCACTGGGCTCTCCTATAAAGAGTAAATACTTTGAAGTACAACAGTAAATGATTGTCTAAGCCGTAGAATCAATGGATGGGATTTAAGTACAACTATAATTACATTTCATGTATCATACCACCTTATCGCTTTAGGTTTAAACTGGCACAGAAGTCCGGGACAAACTTCCAGATGCAGCCAGGAAAGATGGACTCCCTGAAAGAGGAGATGGATGAAGCTATGAACAAAGTGGAACAGTGCAGGGTACTTGAGACATGGGAGTGGGAATCTGGACTGAGATTAAAAAGGCATTTCAAATACACAAACAGCATTAAAAGAACATTAACATAAAAAATAAGTGTTTTAAAATAATACAAATATAATGCATTGTTTCCCTGCACTGGTAAAAATGCTGTTTGCTTCAGAAACACTACTATTGTTTAAATAAATAAGCTGCTGTGTAGCAATTGGGCGGCCATTCAAAGGAGAAAAGGATCAGGTTACACAGCAGATAGCAGATAAGCTCTGTAGAACATAATGGTGTTATCCACTATTTAACCTGTGCCATATAGACTTTTTCAATTTCTGCCACTGCTACACAGCAGCTTGTTTATATGAACTATAGTAGAGTTTCTGAAGCAAACAGATCAGTTTTACCAGTACATGGCAACAGTACATGATATTTTCCTTACTTTAAAACACTTATTTTTTAGTGTTACTGTTCCTTTAAGATGCCATAGGCATTAACTATTTAGTTGGCCAGTTGGAGACTGGGCCACTAAATAGTTATTGCCTATAGCATCTTATAGTAGCCCCACTGGTCTTTGCCTTAATCCAACCCAGTCCGGGCCTGGAAAAACATAAACTGCTTTATTTGGAGCAATCAAGCCTTAGGACAGCACTTCTTAAAGTTAACTTAATATACACAATTGTGTTTGTGTCAGAGGCTGTGCTGAGGTTTATATAAATATTTACTTGGGATCTAAATAAATCTGTTTCTGTGAGGTCTCTGTATCAAGCACTAAAGGTACTTCATAACAATATATGTACCAAAAGTCCCCTTAACCAACTCTCATGTTACTAAATCATGCATTGCAGTTGACCGTAAGGGGACCTCAGATTGTAAGCTTCTCTGTAACAGGGACTGATGTCAATAATGGGCAATCTTTGTAAAGTGCTGCAGAATATGTTGATGCTGTATAAATAATGGATAATAATAGATTTGTTATTCAGTAATATGTGGGAAGAGGAATGTTTTAGACGAATGCCTGATGGGCTTTTTATTGTCTTTATTCAACGCAGGACCAGCTTGCAGCCGACATGTACAACTTTGTTTCAAAGGAAGGAGAATATGGAAAATATTTTGTCACAGTAAGTCTTCTTTTGTTTTTGCTGAAAATCTTTCTTGTCATTAAACACAAGGTTGAGAACATTTGCTGCCAACTTTATATTCCATTACATCTAGGAGCCTCTTGTAAGATGCTGGCAGAGATAGATTATAGGATCAAGATGAAAGAAGTTAGTGATATCCATTGTGGCTGGGCATCCTTACTGTCTGCATCTTGTCTTTCACGTAGGCATGCACTAAATCCAGTACTGGTACTGTTATCCAGATTGCTTAGGACCAGGGGTTTTCCAGATAAGGAATATTTCTGTAATTTAGATCTTCATACCTTAAGTCAGCTAAAAAAATAATTTAGCCATTAATTAAACTGAATAGGATTGTTTTGTCTTCAATAAGGATTTATTATATCTTCTTTAGGATCCAGTATAAGGTATTGTTTTCACATTACAGAGATGTTTAAACATTTGAATTATTTGATTAAAATGTTGTCTATGGGAGATGTCCTTCCCATAATTCGGAGATAATTGATTTCCGGATAATGGTTCCCATACCTATATTCCATTTAGGATTCAGACAAACGCAGGTTTTTACAGAGGCCCCTTAGTATTTACTTAAACTTAATCCAAATTCTTACTCACATAAGAATTTTAAGGTTGATCCATTTTTCTTCACATATGATTCAGTTATACCGACTGTGCGCCTCAGTCGGCAAAATACCTTTTGGTCAAGAATTTGTCTGAAACTTTTCTTGGGGAAACGATATCCAGCCAAACTAAATATTATGGATTCTGCTTTTTACCATTCTTGTATTTATTATTAAGTGTCCTTTGTGTACATTCTGTCTGCAGATGTTAGAGACACAAGCTGAATACCATAGGAAAGCATTAGCTGCCTTAGAAAAGGCACTCCCCGAAATCCAAGCTCAGCAAGGTAATATTTCCCTGCTTTCCTGCCCCCCCCCCCCCCCAACTCTTTCCTGCTTCCGTCTGTCTGGTGTCCTTCTGTGTTTCCAGCTGGTAATAAACTTGGGATAATGTTGAGTCTGAGCTTTTGTCTTTTCTGATCACTCCAAAGCCTCTGGTATTAACTGACTGTTCTTCTGTTATCTTTCACTTATCATCTCCTCATCTACATCCCTTTAATTTCCATTTGCTCTTGCACACTGTTTTTGTTCTCCTTTAAGGCTCATGGAACACGTGGCATAGTCTCACCCAGTGGAGAAGCACCCTAACCCATCTGTGCAGCCTGTCATTTGTTTAAATTGAAACATCAACGCTGGTTTTAGGCAGCTTTCACCCCCAAATACATTTTCAGGCTTTAAATTATGGGGTATATTTATCAAAGATTGCAGTTATAGATCACTACATTGTGCTAGAGTGAAATTCCGCCACTCTCCATTAATTTCTATTGGATTTTGAAAGGCATATTGATCAAAGGATGAACTTTCACCCATTGATAAATACTCTTTTAAAAATCCCATAGAAATGAATGGAGAGTGGCGGAATTTCACTCTAGAGGACTGTGGTGATCTTAAACTTCACTCTTTGATAAATATACCCCCACGTTTCACAAAAGGGTTCAGGCACTTTTTTGCAAGGATCAATACACCACCTGTGTCATGAACTTATATTATTTCTTTATTTCCCACCCTTGCATCAGTCGTCTGACTTCTGCCATTTGTATGTACTTTCCCTGCAATACTATGTTTTTCATCTCCTTACATCTGTCTCCCCCCTGTGGACCCACCCACAAAACCCTCATGGTGGTTCGTTCTGTGGATTGCTTTCCCTACACTTCAGATAAGTGGACAGAAAAGCCAGCGTTTGGCACACCACTAGAGGAGCACTTGAAACGGAGTGGGAGAGAGATAGCTCTACCCATTGAAGCCTGTGTAATGATGCTGCTGGAGACCGGCATGAAAGAAGAGGTATGTAGCCAACGCAATGAAAATTCTTTTTTTTTTTCTTGGCCAATTTGCAGTATGTTCACATTGATGTTATGTGGCTGTAGTTAGCATCAACCTACAACATAAACTGTAGGGCCATTTGGAGAGCTATGCATTGAAGGTGGCCTTCTCTTATATAAATCTGAGTTTGTGTCTGTTCGGTACGACACTGACATTTTACCCGTCTCCAATTCGTTACACAGGGCTTGTTCAGAATTGCAGCAGGGGCCTCCAAACTCAAGAAGCTTAAAGCCGCACTGGACTGTTCCACGTCTCAGCTAGAGGAGTTTTACTCAGACCCACATGCAGTGGCAGGTATGGTTGGAATAGACATGAGAAAGTCTTCACTGGTGGATGGGACCCAAAAAAGGGGTCCATATCTTGTTTAGGGTGGATCACCATTAGGGATACACTGAATCCACTATTTTGGATTCGGCCGAACCCCCAGATCCTTCGCAAGAGATTTGGCCGAATATCGGTAAAAAACATTTTTTACTTCCTTGTTTTGTGACAAAAAGTCACGCAATTTCCCCTTCCAACCCTAATTTGCATATGCAAATTAGGATTCAGATTCAGTTTGGCTGGGCAGAAGGATTCGGCCGAATCCGAATCCTGCTGAAAAAGGCAGAATCCTGGATTCGGTGCATCCCTAGTCAACATGTTGCATTGTGTTTAAAGTTTTTAAAATAGATTTTTCCTTTGAACAAGTCTGTACTCTGAAAAGGAAAAATGAATGTATGTGGTGATTGTCAAAGGACAAATAAAGCATAGTAATAAGGCTCATTTCAGGAATAAAAGCAAAATCGATTCCAAAGAAAAAAAATGCCCATCATATGAGATGGTTTTAGGCCATGAATTAGAATATTATGGACTGGTTGCAAATATCATTCTTTTTCTCCATATACTGTAAGTTATTCTTATTGTCATTCTGTTTAAACTCCAGTGTAAATAGCATTACCTAAAGGCTGTTGCTATTCATTATTATTTTTATCAACTTTTTATTTTTTAAGTCACATCATATTGAGCAGCATGGTCCACTAGGGAAATGTATACATTCAACATACAAATCCACAATGCAACACATATTCCACTCTGGTTTTCTGCATTGATTGAAAGCATTTGATTTGTTAATACAATTTATCTGTTTTTCCCTATGTAGTTATATAATTTTGGATTTGAGTTTGGTCAATGAATATTTGTCAAAATTGTACTTCACAGGGGCACTAAAATCGTATCTGCGTGAACTGCCGGAGCCTCTAATGACCTTTAATTTGTATGAGGAATGGATCCATGCTGGAAAGTAAGGACAAGGGGGGCTGTATACCAAGAGAGACAGTAGTTAGTCACGGGAATGTCCAGAATGAGTTGGAAGCCTTCCTTGCAAGGAATGGCATTAAAATGATACGGGTATGGGATCTATTTTCCAGAATGATCGGGATAAAGGCTCTTTCTCAAATTTGGATTTCCATCTAAAAAATCATTTAAGCATTCATTAGACCCAATAGGATTGTTTTGCCTCCAATAAGAATTCAGTTTACCTTATAGCTAAGATAAAGTACATGGTATTGTTTTGTTATTACAGAGAAAAAAAGAATTAATGTAAAAAAACAGTTTTTTGGAATTATTTGATTAAAATGCAGTCTATGGGATATGGCCTTCCCTTAATTTGGAGGTTTCCAGATAACGGATCAGTATATCAGATTGCCTCACTTATAAGAAGCTAGAACTGTGTATTCTTAGCTGTCACAGTGTTGTGTGATGCCTTTGCAAACAACATAACAGAGCTGTAAATGGACCTTTCACTGAGAGATACCATAAATCTACGCCACCATAAGGCTCATAGTTTTTTTTGCTATAATTATATTGGTGGAGTAACACCTTTCACTGCTCACACTATCTGGCATAGTCTTGAATTGCACTCAGACCAAAATATACCTGTTAGGACTAGTGACTGGTATTTGATTAAACTGGAGACTCAGAGCTTTGCTGGTATAATTCTGTTGGTGGAGTAACACCTTCCACTGCTCAGACACAAGTGGCATACTGACCATCTAATTTACATGTATAAACTTTGTAAAAAAAATCTATGATCATCCGTCTTCATATGTGCCCCTAATGGGCATTTTGGCCAGTGTAATGCTGATGTAATTATACCACAACTGATAATCCAATGTGGAAAATCAATTTGGTCACTGACCTCTGCCCACAGGAAAATAAGTTTGTGGACCAGCCCAAAACTGGATGGAACTGCCCGTTTTACATAGAAACTGGCATAAAGCCAACCAATGTGTATAAATATGATATACTGAACCCATGTGTAGCCAACACATGATCCTTGGAATTAGGGAACCTTGGATATTGGTTTGGGAAAATACTCAACCAAAATTGAACCCTCGTGAAGGGCAGAATAGGCTGTTGTGTGCACAGCAAATTTTCCATTCCAGTCTCTTGGATTCAACAAAATCCTGCTAAAAATGGCTCTGATTCGGCTAAATCCTGCTAAAAATGACTCTAATTCTGCCAAATCCTGCTAAAAATGGCTCTGATTTGGCCGAATCCTGCTAAAAATGGCTCTGATTCGGCTAAATCCTGCTAAAAATGACTCTAATTCTGCCAAATCCTGCTAAAAATGGCTCTGATTTGGCCGAATCCTGCTAAAAATGGCTCTGATTTGGCTGAATCCGGTTCATCCATACTTCTTTTTGCCATGAAACATTTAGCACATTTGTATTACCAGACACCCACCTTCATAATAAAGTAGGCAGCTACTGCAATATTATTATCTGTGTTTGGTATGAAAGTGTTTGTACTATAAATAAGTGCTTCTCTTCTGCTTCTACCTGACTTATGTCCTCTTTTCCACCTGTGAAGCATTCCAGACCAGAACACAAAGCTGCAGTCCTTATGGGTAGTGTGCCAGAAACTTCCCAAACCAAATCTGGAAAACTTCAGGTAGAGTTAATCTGACAAACAGCTGTTTTTTTTTTTTTTTTTTTTATTGTGACAGTTACAAATATAGGGGAAAATATAGATATAGAAGGAACATATCAGAGACAGGTAAAAGCAAGTGGGAAAAGGGAAAGTGTATCTTCAGTTGTAAGCCATTATGAGTGGTTCATGGGGTTCACATAACATAAAGAGGAATACAAATTGGTCATTTTGTGCAGGCAGATATATCATTCATTTACATAATTCTCACAGTGGCCAAATTATCATTAACATATGCTTCTGCATGCAATGATGCAATGTAGTTTGAGTTAAGATCATTATAATGTGATTTCCAATTAACAGCTGATATGGGGTAAACAGCCACCTTTCCTGTTTGTCTGGAACCACTAGTGTTATCACAAATCCAAAACATTGCACCCACTGAGACACAGCCTCCTTGTCTTTCAGGTATCTTGTGAAATTCATGGCCAAGCTGAGTCACCTCAGTGACATCAACAAGATGACTCCCAGCAACATCGCAATTGTGTTGGGTCCCAACCTCCTATGGTCAAGGCATGAAGGGTGAGTTTGATAATGAACTGATCTGAGATATACATGCTACCTTATTGGAATATACCAGTGGGTCAATGCTGTCATTGCCCAATGGAAAATTTTAAACCTGTTTGTAGAGCGAGAACTGCATTAGCCTGATGATTTGTCTCTCTCCCAATTGGTCAGTATAGTTCGTTATTAAGAGCTTACTATTAACCCAGTAACCAAACCATTAAAGGAAGTGTTCAGTGTAAAAATAAAAACTGGGTAAATAGATAGGCTGTGCAAAATAAAAAATGTTTCTAATATAGTTAGTTAGCCAAAAATGTAATTATAAAGGCTTCCTGATTTGCAGCTCTCTTGGTTTCCACTGATTGGTTACCAGGCAGTAACCAATCAGAGACTTGGGGGGGCCACATGGGCCGTTACGGTTGCTTTTTAATCTGATCTGAATGCTGAGGATCAATTGCAAACTCACTGAACAGTTATGTCCCATGTGCCCCCCCTCTTAAAGTCACTGACTAACTCAGAGTTAGAGAGCTGAAAAGCAGAAAGTTCTGTTCTGTGAGACATACGCTCATTCCAGACTTTATACATTACATTTTTGGCTAACTAACTATATTAGAAATAGTTTTTTATTCTGCACGGCCTATCTTTTTACCCAGTTTTTATTTTTACACTGAACTATTCGTTTAGAGAATAAGTAAACCTTCATTTTTTTTGTCTTTCTAAAATTTCTCTAAACAGCCCCCAAAATAACGTACCTTTCTCCCTCCATTTAGTTTTATTTAGTTTCTCTGATACAAGCAGCTGAGCTGCAGCTCTTTTAGCTACTTCCTTGTGCAGTGTGAAGCTCCGCCTCTTGAGTGCTCCTTCCTTAAAGGGAATCTGTCGTCATTTTAAACTTTTTTTTTTTTTTGCATTTTTATAAAAAACACACATCCATAAACACTGTCTGGCAAATAAAATGTTAATCCACAAATCCATGCATAAGTTATTTTAGTTTGTATTTTGTCATGGGGGCTTCCATTTCTGCTCATTACACATTCATCCTGTGCAGCTCTAAGGGTAAGGCCAGACGAGGAGATTCGGGGAGATTTTGTCGCCTGGCGACTTATCGCCACGTCTTTTGCGCGACTATCTCCCCGAACTGCCTCAGCGTTTTTTCCCCATAGGCTAGAATGAATAGTCGCCTGCGCTAATGCACACGCGGCGATGCGTTTTCAATAGTCGCCCAAAGTTGCCTCACTGAGGCAACTTTAGGCGACTATTGAAAACGCATCGCCGCGTGTGCATTAGCGCAGGCGATTTTGCGCTGTAACCTATGGGGAAAGGACGCTGAGGCAGTTCGGGGAGATAGTCGCGCAAAAGACGTGGCGATAAGTCGCCAGGCGACAAAATCTCCCCGAATCTCCTCGTCTGGCCTTACCCTAACAGCAGGCACAGCATTACCTGTATGCTTGGAGGCAGCCACTCTGTAATGAAAAGCCAAGTCGCACTACGACATGAGAATCTAGCTGTACACTCCCCCTCCCCTCTCTGCCCATGCGTGTGATGTTTGGAGGAGAGAGGTCACATGGTTGCAGGGAACCAATTACTTTCACTTTCCTACGTTCTGCTCTACAGCTGCACTAGCAGCCCCTCCTCCCACAGACACTATCAAAGCTCCTGCCGTTCTGTAAGTTTGATCTCTGCTTTCCTTTGGAGGGGGGAACTTTCTCTCCTTGCTGCCTTCCTAGTATGTTTTACTGGTTACTAGATGAGGTAAAGGAGCTGTGAGTTCCCTCTGCTTATCCACCTCACACACACCTTGCTCCTTTCCTGCCTGCAATACTTCTTTTTTCATTAACTACTTACTGCCTCCTTTCTCCTGAGCTATTTTAACCCTTCCTAGACTTCCTCCTAAGTTTCCCTGGTTTTCAAGTATTTGCTCCTTATTTTATCCTTTTTTCTATTCCTTGTCATCAGTCCTGGGAGTGTACTCCTGTGTTTCATTTTTGTGTAAACAAATATAATAAACTTTCTATATAAAATATTTTTTCCAGTGTCCAAAATGAATTGTGTGTGTATATATATATATATATATATATATATATATTTATTTATTTTTGAAACGTAAGTGGGGGCAGTGATCACAGGACTATCTTATTTCAGTCCTTCTGAAGTGGTGTCAGTGGGAGCTTATCTTGATTCCTGCCTATTGTTCAATTGACAGGCTCAGCAGACAAGGCTCTATTTACATTACAGCAGCTTGTAGGAGGGATGGGTAATGACATCACTCCAACTTGCAGTGCAGCAGTAAAGTGTGACTGAAGTTTATCAGAGCACAAGTCACATGACCTGAGGGCAGCTGGGAAATGTCAAAATGTCTAGCCCCATAGCAAATTTTAAAATTAGATATAAAAAAATCCATTTCTTGTTTTGAAAAACGGATTTCAATGCAGGATTCTTCTGTAGTAGCACTATTAACTGATACATTTTGTAAAAAAAAAATTTTTTCCACGACAGTATCCCTTTAAAGGCTTACTTATTCTTTGTTGTTGAGCAGTTTATGCCTTTTGATAAGTGTACTTGATCCTGCACTTTGCCATAGACAAGTATTGTGATCCTTAGATTATATCTAGGATCCCTACTACAAAGCAAGACGTCCTGAGACAATATCATTTATCTGAGAGGCGTATTTAGTTTTACTGCCTTGTAAGCTCTTTAATAATAGACAGTATGAAATCTCCGGCTAAATGCAGAAAAATCAACCCACTAAACCTTTAACTTGTATATAAATGCAGGAGGGCTCAACCACTAGTTTAACACAAACTGCCTTGTTTGTCATTGATTTGTAAGCACCCTCAGAGTTTAAGGGGTTAAAGTAAAGTCCGTCATTTTTATTTAGGAAAATGCAGGTTCTCTTAACTCATCTATATAAAGAGTTCAGTATCCCAAGATTCCAAGGCTGATTCTCGTGGATTCTGCATGAGAGTACTGTGGTTTGGGGAGGAATGTGCGGTGCTGCGGTTTCATTTAGACTTCCCAAGCTTGGGCTTTTCATGTTCTCCTCAGCTCTGTACTCTCTCTAATTCCGAGCCAGCCTTCTAGCTTCCCTGTGTGTCAAGTTACCCCAAAGCACTTGGTTAATCATAATCCACTTCCTTGACTCAGCAGCTTTTTTATGGGTTATGTGCACTGTGTGGCTGGCAGCCGAGGAGATACACTTGTATTAAAACAAATAAACCTTCCAATATTTTAGTTTTATTTCATGTTCATTATTGAGTTGTTAAACTTTTTCTGTGTTTCAAACAGTTCTACTGTCAAAGGGGACCTGTCACCATACAAAATACAAACTCCAAATTGCTTTCTTTTGGGGTTTTCTAGCAAAACAAACTTCATTTACATAAATTAGTTAAATCTTGATTTCTCCAGTCTTGGAATTCACAATCACAACAAGCAGGCAGGTACCATTTTGTAAACATTGTTATTAAGAGAAGCTTTGCATCATGCCTAAATTTTGTTTATGGGGGACCTGGTGCCCTACCTATGCACTGGCTACACAATTAGATGGTGAAGAGGATGGGAGAATGTCAGGAGTACAATTAGATCTAGGAAGTTCAGAATGGAAAGTGAAAGTTATTGCCTACCCCATCCCTATGCCTAAAGCTGGCCATAGATGCAAAGATTCGTACGATTTTCGGACTGTGTGTGGAGAGTCCGGACATTTTTCGTCCGGCGGAGATCGTTCGTTTGGTCGATCGGACAGGTTAAAAGATTTCTGTCGGCTGCCGATAATATCTCTGCATGTATTGCCGATCGTACGATTTTCAGAGGGAGACTGTCACTAGCTTTGGTCGGACATAACTTTCGTACGATTGCTGTCAGGGGCAGAACATCGGCTGATCTGTTCTTTTCTACTTTATTTGATCGGAATGGTTAGTGGCAGGTCTGGAGATGGGAAAGTCCGATCGTATGATGATTCATACGATCGGATCTTTGCGTCTATGACCAGCTTAAGGCATAGAGGCAGGGCAGGCAATATATGATTGACAGTGACAGGTCCCCTTTAGGGTCAGGGCACACAGACAGATTCGGGGCGATTATTCGCCCGGCGACAAATCTCCTCTTCTTCGGGGGGCAACTAATCTCCCCAAACTGCCTTCCCGCCGGCGAGATTGCACTCCGCGCAATTCGTTTTCTGAAGTCGCCTGTGTTCCCTGACCCTTAAAGGAAAATGATACCTCCGAACAATGTAGGTCTCTATAAACAGATATTGCATAAAACAGCTCATATGAAAACCCTTGCTTCATGTAAATAAACCATTTTCATAATACTACTTTTTTTTTTTTGTAGTATGTGCCATTGGGTAATTATAAATAGAAAATTGCCATTTAAAAAAAATAAGGACCGCCTCCTGGGATCGTAGTATTCACTTTGTATTTGGATTTAAGTGTCCCAGTTTTTCACATGATCTGTTAATTGTATGCTAGTCTGGCCAACCGCTTGAGTAAAGGTGAGCAAAACAGGCCCCTCCAGACCTGGTTGGCAGCTTAGTGCATTGTGTATGAGGACCAGACCTGGACTGGCGATCTGTGGATTCTGGCAAATGCCAGAGGGGCTGCTGTAAGATGCCATAGACAGTCACTATTTATTGTGCTGGTGGGCGGCTGTTTAAGCCTCTGTGTACTTGAAATGCCAGGGCCTATTTTGAATCCCAGTCCAGACCTGATGAGGGCCTTCCCTATTTAACCATAAAACTCTGAACCCTTATTTATGTCAGGACTCTCATATTAATTTTCATGTAACCAAGCAAGATTTATGTTTTCCCAGAACCCTCGCAGAAATAGCGGCTGCAACATCTGTCCACGTGATGACAATCATCGAACCAATCATTCAGCACGCAGACTGGTTCTTTCCAGATGGTAAGTTAGTTCTTGGAAAGGGGATTGGCCTGTACTGGATTCTTGGAAATTAATGTTGGGGGGGGGGTGGTATTGTTTCATTTTGAGCTGTCATAACTGTAATGGTCTTAAAGGAACAGTTCAGTGTAAAAATAAAAACTGGGTAAATAGACAGTGTGCGAGATAAATAATGTTTCTAATATAGTTAGTTAGGCAAAAATGTTATGTATAAAGGCTAGAGTGACTGGATTTTACAGAACAGAACACTACTTCCTGCTTTTCAGCTCTATAACTCTGAATTAGTCGGCGACTATAAGGGGGGTCACATGGGACATAACTGTTTAGTGAGTTTACAATTGTTACTTAGCATTCAGCTCAGATTCAAAAGCAACAGTTATGACCCATGTGCCCCCTCAAGTCACTGCCTGGTAACCAATCAGTGGAAACCAAGAGAGCTGCAAAGCAGGAAGTAGTGTTCTGTTATGTCAGACATTCAGTCACTCCAGCCTTTATACATTACATTTGTGACTAACTATATTGAAATTTTTTATTTTGCACAGCTTATCCATTTACCGAGTTTTTATTTTTATACTGGACAATTCCTTTTTAGATTACTGTAGGGATTTGTATGCATCTTTGTTTTCACTTTTTAACTCCTCTTCCTTCAGACCTGGACTTTAATGTTTCTGGTGCCTTTGTCCCCGTTGTGCCCACACCGCATTCCAACAATGTGCCTTATACCGGGAACGATGTGGCTTATGAGTTTGGGCCACTGGAGAAGAAAAGGCCTTTCAGTATGGTGATGGATGGAGAGCTGTCGAAGAGGGACAGGTGAGTGATAGGACATTATTTAGCTCACATTAAAGACATAGTTGACTGATCTAAAGGTGGAACAGTGTAAGGTCCCTGGAGTCCTTCCCCCCTAAAAACACTTCTATATCAAATATTTATTGCAAATGCTAGGCATTGGAAGTGTATGGCAGGATTGGGCAGGGTCTCAAGAGTGGTTTCAGGCCATTGAAAATAATGTAAATGGGATGGCTCACATGAGCCAGAGTTTGCTATAGAGCAACTGGGATTTCAAGGCAAGGTGATACAAAATCATAAAGTAAAAGCAGTTCATTATATAGAAGCAATAGAACCGGGGTGCACAGTGAAACTAAATTATAAATTTGAAGGATTTCATTACATAGAGGCTATTGAACTGGCAGGTGAGTGGAAATTAAACTTAGAGGCATTCTTTATATAGGAGAGAGTGAGAGGTACTGTTTGACTAAATCATAAAACTAGGATGTGTTTGTGATATGGAGGTAATAAAACAAGGATGCTGTAAATCATTCTCCACTCGGAGGAAGGGCATTAGTGTAATGGGAGCAAATTAGCATAATAAGATAACGTTTCTCCCAACAGCTCAGGTCTGAAAGTGATGGACTACCATCTGAACACTCGGAGAGGTGGAACCTTAAATCGAAAACATGCAGCACCAGCTTGCCAACCTCCACTGCCTCCCAGTGAAAGTGGAAACCATCCGGATTATTCTGCATCCTCAGATGTTGGTTCCACGGTTGCTATATCTGCGCAGTCCACGACTTCTGCAGACCCTATGCCAACCCACAGCAATGATGACTTTAGGTACTGTCTTACATGCTGTGAGAAAATTCTAGGGAGATGTCCCTAATTTAAAACTATATATAATTATGACCCTATTCAGTTGGACACACCTGGTCTGCTAGGCTATTTACCATTTGGCACATTAAAGGGGTTGTTCACCTTTGAAATAACTTTTAGTATGATGTAGAGAGGGATATGCTGAGATAATTTGCAATTGGTTTTCATTATTGAAGGATTTTGAGTTATTTAGCTTTTTATTCAGCAGCTCTTCAATTTGCATTTTAAGCAGTCTGGCATGCATGGATTTGAATAAAAGACTGGAATATGAACAGGAAAGGGCCAGAATTGAGATGAGTAATCAAAAGTAGCAATAACAATACATTTGTAGCCTTACAGAGCATTTGTTTTTTAGACGGGGTCAGCAACGCCCATTTGAAAGCTTCAAAGAGTCAGAAGAAAAAGGCAAATATTTATAAAACTATAAAAAAATAAATAATGAAAACCAATTGAAAACATTCTATAACATAACTAAAATGTACCTTAAAGGTAAACCACCCCTTTAAACCATTAACATTAGCAAGGGGAAGCAAAAAGACCATAATTGCTTATTTACATCTTAATATTTCCATCAAATAAGTTGAATCTATTTTGATTTACACAGTAATACCTCTTTTTTTCTTTACTGTGCAACATATATTTTATTTTTATGCAGATATGTGAGTAGCAAATATTTACAATTTTTTATTTACATTTTTTTTAACACCACAGTACATTCAAGCCTAAAGATCTGACTACTGCAACCACCCCGCCATCGCTTCGGAACGGAACTCATCAGCCCTCTGGTGGTGGAAATGCAATGGCTCCTGCACAGGGCACTGCCAACCCAAGTCCTCTGTCCTCCAGGCGAGGTAAATTCTTCCTCTTTTACTACAAGCAAGGTCAATAGAAATCTTTCTCTAGTTTAGAGTTTTAAATGGAAGTATACACCTAAAAAACACGTTATAATTAGCACAGAAAGGGATTTGCACAGAAGGATTGCTCTGTGTACTCCATAAGCTATGCCTTTCTACTATACATTTACGGAATATAAAAGTTAAGCCTTACTTTGAAATTCTAGAATGATCAAGCTATCTATATATAGTCTCAGTATATTGCTGTTTTTCCTTACAGGTACAAAGAAGCCTGCACCCGCTCCTCCAAAGCCAGTTGTTCCCCATTCGGGGCAGCTCGCTCATTCAGGTTCAACCATTTCTGCAAATGTCCCACCCTTTGTCTTGCCCAAGCCCACCAATACTGCCCACAATCCTTCTCCACCAAGTAGTATTACCGGCCAGGGAGTTGCTCCAGCCACCTCTACACACTCTCATGGCACCCTCCCTCGTAGGCATTCAGGAAGCCAGCCATTCTTCCAGGCACCCAGTCATCCTCCTCCACAGCCACCCACTCAGTCAGCAGCTCTGTCACTGTCTAAACCTAATGTCCAGCCAGTGACATTCTCCAACGAATCCTCTACAGATCAATCCTCCAGTCCCCCGCACACACCATCTCCTCCAGATACTCCCCCACTGGGTGTAGAACATCCAGGATCCCAGCCAGCTGCCCCTGAAGCTACCCAGACGCAGCCATCACCCCCACAGACTGGGACTCTACCCCGACCTAGACCCGTCCCCAAGCCACGTGTTCGGCCTACAGTCCCTCCTCCGCCTCAGCCTCCAGCCTCTCCAACGGTCCAGGAGCACCCAGAACCATCATCCGCTTCAAAGATCATCACTGGTGAGTATGGGAATGTGAATTGTATTCAGAACCCCAGTTGTGTGTAGAACAGCCTTACTCCTGTGAACTATAATGTAACCCAGATGGATGGAATATGGTGATATACACTTTCACCAACTAGGTGACGGCTGCTGGATGCCTTACATCGCCTACCCATAAGACTTTCCTTTCACAAAGCAATCCTTCATTTTGGCTTATGGCTTTAATATGGAGGCTTTGCCATATGCCTACAATGTTACTGGCTTGGCATTTCTCATTGGCTGCCACTTAAACCAACACTCATGGCTGCTGCCTTAAGTACAGCACTAAGTACACTAGGAATGGTTGTGTAATGCTGCCTAATAGCAATCAGAAGCACAGCTGCCTAATACATTTTGTCTTGTGATGCCTTCAACAGGTTGGGAAAGTTACCGGTTCTAAGGTTTGTAAACTGCTGATACATGCACTTGCCTCTGTTGTGTTAATGGCTTTGCCTGGCGCACCATATGGTTTGTGCCCATCACACCTCATTCCATACCCTGCCATATTATCCCATCCCCCACCATCTCTGCCAACAGAATCTGTTCCACACCCCCTCACAGATTCACTCACTCCATCATTTCTCTTAACAAGACACTCACACGTGTTGTGGCCTGTGGTCTCACAATGCCGTCAGATTTCCCTGGCTAAATTAGCATTTGTCTCCATCATGAATCAAAGGGTTGAATCTAAACAACATTTTGTGTTAACTTAACCTTGAGTCCAAAAATGTCGGTAGAGTGCAACTCCCAGCATGCTTTACATGTTGGTTATAGGTTTAAAGGAGTGGTTCACCTTTAAAGGGGTTGTTCACCTTCAAACACTTTTTTTTCAATTCCGTTGGTTTCAGAAAGATCACCAGAAATAGACTTTTTTAATTACTTTCTATTTTCTACCTGAGACCTAATTTTCACACCAGAGACATTCAACTTTAAACTTAAATTTTGGGAAAAAGGTAAAAGATGGAAAGCAATTGAAAAAAGTATTTGTTTATGGTGAACAATCTAAAAACAACTGTACTGAAATAAGTGTTTGAAAGGTGAACAACCCCCTTTACGTTTACTTTTGGTATGTTACAGAATGGAAACTTTTAAATTGGCCTTCAATTTTATAGTTTTTTTTATTTTTTTGCCTTCTTCTGACAGCTTTCAAATGGTAGTCACTAACCCCATCTAAAAAAAAAACAAATGCTCTGTAAGGCTACAAATGTATTGTTATTGCTACTTTTTATTACTCATCTATCAATCCAGGCCTTCTCCTATACATATTCCAGTCTCTTATTAAAATCAATGCATGGTTGCTAGGGTAATTTGGACCCTAGCAACCAGATTGCTGAAATTGCAAACTAGAGAGCTGCTGAATAAAAAGCTAAATAACTCAAAAACCACAAATAATTAAAAAAAAATGAAAGCCAATAGCAGATTGGCTCAGAATATCACTCTCTACCTCATACTAAAAGTTAACTTAAAGGTGAACAACCTCTTTAAGAATGCTGTAAATTGATGTCCGGAGAACCTAAATTTTAGAAACATGTGACTTGTCAGCCTAATCTCTTTGTTGTCTTGCACATGAATGGTCATTGTCCAATCAATTCATTGTAAAATAGAACTATATAATGTTTGCATGGCTAAAAAATGATTTACCTCTTTTTAATTAAATATTATAACTGCACCCAAGCTTACTTTAGCATTATTATAAGTCCTTGGGGCTCATTTATAAACACTAGGCAAATTTGCACCTGGGCAGTAACCCATAGCAACCATTCAGTGATCAGCTGCTGCCGGGTGAACCCTGAAAGTAATCATCTGATTGGTTGCCACGGGTTACTGCCCAGGTGCAAATTTGCCCAGTGTTTATAAATGACCCCCCTTGTGTCTTAAACTTGGGACCCCAGATGTTGCTGTACTACAACTCCCAGCATTCTTTAACATATCTAGGATTAAAGCATTCAGGAAGCTATAGTGCAACAACATCTGTGAACCCAGCAGGGTTAGAAGTGCACTGCTGCCATGGATTTGTCAGAAGTAGGAGCATGTCGTGTTCTTCACCTGATACCCTTGCCCTTGTTTGTGAGCAGCCGCCTGTAGAATGAGCAGCTAATGTAGTTTTGCCTATCTATTGCATGGCACAGGCATTGTTTGTAGCTCCCAGTGTCCTTCTCCACCGGTGCATGTTTGTGCTGCGCATCTTCAAAGAGCCTTAGTATATTATTAAGGTCCTTAGCATTTGCCGCCCAGTATTGGAAATAGCACCACCAAAATTTCTAGCATTAAAGGAGAAGGAAAGCTACCAAAGCAGTTTATTGCCAATAAATTAGCCACAATAGTGCAAGCTATAACACTATCTATTTTGTAGAATGTTTTACCGTAGTAAACAGCTCTAGAAACTCTCTTTCTTTCTTTAGGATAGCAGCTGCCATATTAGCTGCCTTAGTCTCTACCCACTCACTCATAGCTCTGGGCTCAGATTACAGGAGGGAGGGGGGAGCAAACTGAGCATGCTCAAGCCCTAGCCCTGGAGGTTTAAGATGAAAACAGGAAGTATGATACAGAATCCCATGAGTACACAATAGAAGGAAAGAAGTGCTGTGTTTCTTTTGACAGAGGACTCAGAGTAACATTACTTTGAGGGTTTACTGGTGTATGTATATAGACCTTTTTGATAAATCTTACTTAATTTTAGCCTTTCCTTCTCCTTGAAGGCTAGGGCCACACAGGGGCCAAAATCCGCTGTCTGATATCCGCTCTACCGCGGGCAGTGGCCCTCCTCTCTTTGCCACATTCATAAGTACTGAGTCGGCTTTGACGCAAACAGACTCGGTGGATTTAGTTGAAGAACCGCAAGTCTTTGCATTCTGAGCAGAAATCCGCCAAAGTCCGATTTAATATTTCTGAATGCAGAAAAGCGATGAGGAGGCTATTGCCTGCAGTAGGGGTGATATTAGCCAGCGGATTTCAAAACCCCCCCCCCCCCCCCCGGTGTGGCCGTACCCTAAGGGTACTTAGGGCGACTTCGGGAAACAAATCACCGCATGTGCTTTAGCGCAGACGATTTTTCATTTTAGCCAGCGCAAGAGAAAGGGAGATTGGGAGCCGCAAAGACGAGACGATTATTCGCCAGGCTACTAAATCTCCCCGAATCGCCCAGTGTGCCCCTACCCTAAAACGGCAGCAATTGTGCCTGTATTCAACTCCCTGTGCCCCGAGCTTTAACTCATCCGCTGTATTAATTTAAGGTGCATAAGTGAGATTTGCATTCTGTAATTTGTAATTTGCCTCCTTGTAGCACAATTCTAACTGTAAATAATCTCATTAAACAATTCAGATGTATGATGTGCCTTTATCAGTAGCCAGTGAAACTTCAAGGTTTTATGGTAAGGATCCAGGCATTTGATTGGCCAAAACAAAAAGCACACTGACTCATTTCCCCCCTCCAATCATTTTCTTGTTCACGTGTGCCAGTTACTAACTATGTGTGTGTGGCCCTAACCAGGCTTCTGTTTGCACTAACACAGCATGTGGGCTGTGGGATTTTGAGGGGGGGTGTGGCTTGCTTCTGTTTAACAGATTGTTGCCTGGAACACGACTGCACAACCAATGCTGTTGCTTAAACGTTCCCGAGTTTGGGTAAGAAAGTACACTTACATACCCATGTGCCATATCCAGTGTAATAGTTCCACAGCACCAATTATAATGTAATATCTCCCAGGACCTCCAGCATGGTGTCTCCTCCATGGGGCTTCCTAAAACAACAGTAGCCTTAAAAATACGTGTTTTAAAGTAGGTATGCATCGAATCCAGGATTCGGTTCGGGATTTGACCAGGATACAGCCTTTTTCAGCAGGAATCAAATTTGGCCGAATCTTTCTGCCCATCTGAACTGAATCCGAATTTGCATATGCAAATTAGGTGCAGGGAGGGAAAATCATGTGACTTTGTAACAAAACAAAGAAGTAAAAAATGTTTCACCTTCCCACCCCTAATTGCATATGCAAATTAGGATTTGGTTCGGTATTGGGCCAAATCTTTTGCGACGGTTCGGTCGAATCCAAAATAGTGGATTTGGTGCATCAGTATTTTAAAGTAATACAAATATAATGCAGTGTTGCCCTGTACTGGAAAAACTGGTGTGTTTGCTTCAGAAACACTACTATAGTTTATATAAACAAGCTGCTGTGTAGCAATGGGGGCAGCCATTCAAAGGAGAAAATGCTCAGGTTACACAGCAGATAAGCTCTGTTGAACATAATGGTGTTATCTGTTATCCACTATTTTACCTGTGCCATATAGCCTTTCAATTTCCGCCATTGCTACACAGCAGCTTGTTTATATGAACTATAGTAGTGTTTCTGAAGCAAACGCATCAGTTTTACCAGTGCAGGAAAACTGCATTATATTTTCATGACTTTTTTGGGTGTTACAGTTCCTTTAAATACAGGAGCTGTGCCCACTCTGTGGCTGCTCATAAATGGGCTATCTACTAAATGTAGTGCTGCTCTTCTGTGCTTCAGTACAAGGCACTGCTGTGATAGAAACAATAGCTTAAAGAGGTGGTTCACCTTTAAGTTAACTTTTAGTATGTTATATAATGGACAATTCTAAGCAACCTTTCAATTGGTCTTCTGGGTTTTTTTTTTATATATAGTTTTTGAATGATTTGTCGCCTTATTCTGACTCTTTCCAACTTTCAAATACCCCATCTGCAAAGTGTCAGAAGAAAAAGGCAAATAACTATAAAAAATAAATGAAAACCAATTGAAAATCTGCTTAGAATTGGTTATTCTATAACATATTCAAAGTTAATTTAAAAGTAAACCACCCCTTTCAACATCTGTTTCTTGATGTAGCTTTAAAATAAGGGTGACTTTGGTAACTGTTGACTTTATAGATACTGTCATTGTTTATTACCCAGTCCTCGTATAGTTACTTCTTCTAACAGAAGTAACCGAAGAGTTACCAAGCTGCCCACCCAAAATAGGCCCCGGCATTTCAGGTACACAGAGGCCCAAACAGCCACCCACCAGCCCACTAAATGGTCTTACAGCAGCCCCTCTGCTATTATCCAGATTACACAGTATATCAGTTCGTTCCCGTGCCCACCCCTAGGCCTGGATTTTTTTGGGCGAGGCCACAAAGGCCCGGGCCTAGGGCGGCGACATTTTAGGGGCAGCATGCCGCCCAGCTGCATTAGCAACTCACCGTTCCTGCGCTGCTATTGCAGGGGGCTGCGGCGCTAGGAGCGCGAGGCATCGGACCGCCGCGGATGCAAATCTGGCCTTGCCCACCCCACAATGATGTCAAGGACAGAAAGTCAGCCTGGATAGCTGGTTAGGTAGGCTTAGGCATGTCTGCATTCCTGCAATGAAAAGTAGGATGTTTTAGAGTAGACCATACACCCAATCTGCTGTGGCCACTTCCCCGATTTCCCAATTCCTCCAGAATCCCTGTTTTTGGTCAATAAGCCTTTTTGGGAGTCAGTGCTACAGGGTCTACCACACAGGCAACCCATAAAAAAAAGAACACCTCCACCTCTTACATAGACAGCTCATAATATATATATATCAACTACTAATGAATTCCATATGTCCTTACGTTATACAAAATTCATGTTAAATGGCAAATCAACCCCAAAATAAAAATTTGCCTAATGAAAAAAAATGTAATTCTAAGCAACTTTCCAATATAAGGTATTAAAAAAAATTCAGTGCTTTTAAAGTTATTTGCAAGAACAATTACTATTGAAAGCAGAATTTGCTGTTGGTTACTTTTTAAACAATGTTGCAAAAGTCTTGGTTCCCCAGCAAAGACAGGTCTGTTAATCAGCTGCCTTGTCTTACATTGTATTAAAGAAGTAAAGCTTAAGTAAAGAAGTAGGTAGAAATGTTGTACATTATGTTTTGTGCTTCTGTACCAGCCCAAGGCAACCACAGCCAGTGTCTCCAAAGATGCCCCAGTAGCTCCCCATCTTCTTTTCTGCTGATTCACTGCACATGCTCTGTGCTGCTGTCACTTGCTGAGCTTAGGGACCCACTCACAATATACAGTACACATAGAATAGAAATGTCACAATATAAGGCTGATTAGTAATTAATACAGATAATTACTACATGGCAGCACAGAAACCAGTGCAATTAGCATCAGAATTTAATAATCAGCCCTGTAGCATCCGCTTATATTACAGGCCAACCTCATTTTCTGCTTGATAATTAGTGACGACCCCTAAGCTTAGCTTCTCAACAGCTGCTCAGAGCCCACTGAGCATGTGAGTGTCACAGACACTTTCCAAGATGGTGACCCCCTGTGACAAGTTTGAAGTCCTGGATCATTGCTGCTATTGACAAGCTGAAACTTTAAGCTGGTGCAATAAGTTCACTATATAAAATATGGCATTTTTAGCCATATTTATTTTTAGGGTTTGGTTCTCCTTTAACTGTCTGAGCCATCAGGGCTGAGAATAGAAAGGGACAAACACTACTTTCATAGCAATACATATACAAATACCTTAAAAACCATAGCACATTTGTAATGAATTTATGTTGCAAAGTTGCTTAGAATGAGGTTTTCTTTTATTCAGCAAAACATTATTTTTGGGGTTGAAATTCCCTTTAAGCTGTCTGTGTTACAATACATTCAGTCATACAGGTACAATTTTGCTTTGGGCCTCTTTGGTTTTATTCTGGTGCACTGGGTTGCCAGCCGGACTGTTAGTGCACTTGCAACTCAGGCAACTGTCAGTTGGAAACATGACAATGAGCATTTTCAGCCGATAATCACTTGGCTCATAAACTTGCAGGAAAACTCAGGGAAAAGCCCTGTGTGCCGTTGCCCATATCTTGTGTGAGCACCTATTGTAATCACTTTTATGCCTCTGGGTCCTCTGCTTTTGAATGGGCAGGGCTACAAGAAACCAGTATCCAATCAGAGCTTTATACAGGCACATGGCTTCAGCAAACAGCCAATAAGAACGTTAGAAAGTTACCATTCTCCAGCCTAGCCAGCTGGGAGCAGCAAGAAAAATGTTCTCTATATGAAACATAACTCATACGTCAATCTTTACCCCCTCCTGAATTTTTAGATCCTCTTGTACAAGTTCGGTCTGCAGCAGAATCGGTGCCTCCGGCTTTCCTCACTGAGCCTTCCCCACAATCCTCGGTCAACTCAGAAGCTGACATTGAGAGCACAGCTCTGTGACAAGGTCAAGGAACCTGCACTCCAAAACTACGGACTTCTCACTCTACAAGCCGACCAAGGGCTCCGTGTCAAGACTCAGCAGTGAAAAGCTTTCTACTCTTATTCATATATATGAATATTTTCTCTTGCGAGAGAAAGACTTCTTGAGGTTTGAATGACCTGGTGTGTCTTGCCATTATAACACGGACGTGGCCTTAGCCTTGGGAGGCAGTTCCTTTGCCTATAGGGAATATACCAAGCTGCTGTTTCCTCTCTCCTTTGTACCACATCAGACAGATACATCTGCCAAACCCCCCCCCTAATTTGGTGGTGCAGAGGTGGAACACGCTGAAGACATTCCATTGCAGTCCCTTTATTGCTCCTCTCTGCACCCCAATATCTGCCAGGTAAACCAGCAGTCACCCATATTGCTTTGATGCACTCTTCTACAGTGTACAGACACATCTAACAGCTCATATTTTAGGATCATGGATAAATAAACATGCATTTGTTGGCACTTTACCTGGAACATAGGAATGAGTGAGTGGATGATATTGCTGCATTGTGGGGTGTAATCCAATATATCCTGTAATTTAGAAACCTCTAGCAGGTACGAGGTGAAATATATATTTAAAACTGCAGGATTTCAGTTACTGACTGGTTATAACCTTGTGCTATTGCATTCATACATCTGTGTGTGTATTACATATGCTGCATACATATACAGCACCAAGCATATCCACAGGAAAAGCAGAGTAAGGCTAAAGTGCCATGATTAGTGTGTGGCTGTAATGCTCAGGCATCAGGGCCATCTTTAACAAAGCATTATTTGTTAGAACACACAATAAGGAACAGGACAGTCCCACCTCCAACAAGTGAAGGGCAGCAGATTGGGCTGTATTCTTGCTACCATTCTCTTGCCCTGTTCTTTACACCTTTTCCAAATATACCTGTCCTCTTGAGTCACCTTCTTACCCTACTGACTCCATCCTTTTTAACTACATGACCATTGACTCCTCCCAGTCACCATCTTACCCTGTCATCTCCATCTCTTCCCTACTATACCTATCCCCTAACTCTTCCTAGTCACCATCTTCCACTACCATCTCCATCCTTTCCTACTATACCTTTCCTTTAACTCTTCCCAGTCATCATCTTACCCTACCGTCTCCATCTCTTCCCTACTATACCTATCCCCGAACTCTTCCTAGTCACCATCTTACCCTATCATCTACTTACATCCCTTCTTACTATACAAATCCATTGACTCTTCCTATTCACCCGTGCCTTCTCCATACTTTTATTTTCACTATACCTATACCCTGACTCGGGGCACCCATGAGCCACATTTAAATGCAAAAAGAGTTGGGGAGCAACACAAGCATGCATAAAGTTCCTGCAGGTGGCAATTAAGGGCTGTGATTGGCTTGCCTCCAAGCCAGGAACTAGAATGTAATCACCTGCTTTGAGGCCATTGGGAGCAACATCCAAAGGGTTTGGTGTGCAACTTGTTGCTCAAGAGCCACTGGTTGGGGATCACTGCCCTGGTTTCTCCTAGTCACCATCTTACCCTATCATCTACACCCTTCTCTACCATAGATATATACAGTATATGACTCCTCCTTGTCACCATCTTCCCTATCATCTACATCCTTTCTTACTATACCTATAGTCTAATTCTTCCTAGTCACCCTCATACCCTACCATCTCTGTCCTTTCTTACTATACCATATACTCACCTTAACAGTATATCTCCCAGTTAAGTAAGGGAGATGACACCAATTACAATAGAGCAGTACAGCACATAGATGTTTCCAGTGTGAGCATGAAGAGACTCTGCCATTCTCTGAAGAAAAGTTTCAATAGGAGAATGGCTTTCCATTTCACCTGGCCTTCTCTAGAGTGGCACTTTAAGTGGCATTATACTAATATAGTAATTATTCTACCTGTAGTATCTGACCAAAGCTTACTGCTGATTGGTTACTGCCCTGGTGCAAACTGGCCCCGTGTTAATAAGTAATCATCACTGTGTCTGCTGTGGTTAATGATAGAGTGCATTTCTCAAGCAATTCCTAGGCCAGGGGTCCCCAACCTTTTTTTACCTGTGAGCCACATTCAAATGTAAGAAGAGATGGAGAGCAACACAAGCATAAAATAGTCCCATGGGGTGCCAAATAAGGGCTGTGATTGGCCATTTGGTTGCCCCTATGTGGACTGGAAGCCTACAAGAGGCTCTACTTGGTACTATACTTAGTTTTTATGCAATTAAATTCAAAAATAAGCATCTGCTCTGAGGACACAGAGAGCAACATTCAAGTAGTTGGAGAGCAACATGTTGCTCGCGAGCTACTGGTTGGGGATCACTGTCCTAGGCTATTAAATATATTTCCAGCTTGTTCCAGTAGAGTTTGCTAAATCTGTTACACCCCCACTGCTGTTTAACTACATTTCTCATCATCCTAATGGGAGATACAGAATTACCAAGGGTTGAACCCTAATTTAATTTTCGAGAGTGGCTGGTCTACCAGTCGTGCTGTTTGACTTTACAACGGTGCCTTGCACAATAAAATAATTCCACTCTCTGCCTTCTAATCACAAGGCACAAAACTCTCTGGGTAGCATTCAATTTGCAGTTTTTGTAGCCTTTTTAGTCCGCACAATCCGCTCACTTATATAGATGTTTTTCTGCTGATATTTTCCCCCGGTTTCTATACCAGTGAATTGCTGACGGTTCTGTAAGATTTTCTTTCCCTTACCACGTGTGAGACAGACTCATCTGCTTTGGATAAAGCTCAGCAATGGGACTTAAATTATATATTTTTGCCACACAATAAAAATGCTGATGTCTATTTCCTCTTCCCAAGGAAATAAAAAAAGGTTATGAGGTTCCTTTTCTTGCGTTTGTTGATTTAATTTAGACTGCAAGTCGTTCTGTATTGTTATGCATCTTTCCGATTAGTCCTGCCCCAGTGGAGCTTACAATCTAATGGCCCTATTACATTCACACACACCCAAGGGTCCGTTTCATCAGAAGCCAATTAACACGGGCTCTCCAGCTCTTTACCTCTACTTTTATCACATACATTACAGGCAAAGTAACCGGAACAACAATCATGCACATTTAACAATTTTTTTTTTTTAATTTACAGTGCAGAGATATTCATTGGCTACCACATGGCTGGGGCATTTCATTGATCAACTTGGCCAACTCAAGGTCAGGAAACAAGAGCTTCTCTTCTGCTACAGATGGGAATGCTCAGCCATTGGCCACACTTGATCTAGGAAGAGGGAGTTGGGGTTATTTTGTGTGCAATCTTATATCAGTCTAACTTTATACTCTTAAAGGGAAAGTAAGGTTTAAAAATGGAAGTCGGTTAAGTCACTGTGCATCTTATTGAATGTTGCTTCCTTCCATTGTGCCCAGTATCAAAAAATGAGACTTTACTCGTTGTTCAGGGTCATCTCATTGCCCATCACTTTTCTCTCATCCACAGACACAAGTGCTATTAAAGGAACAGTAACACCAAAAAAATTAAAGTGTTTAAAGTAATTACCATATAATATACTGTTAGGGCTTTTTACGGATCAATTTTCAAAAAGGCTGACCATTGCGTAAATACGCAAGAAGACCCATATGTCGGCGGCAGTAAGCGCTTTTCAGCCCGGTGTATTGTTGTGCCCCATGCTGCAATGCGCTGTATCTGGTTTCCCACAACCTCCCATGCCTTGTCCAACCAGATTTGCTGCTGTTTTGGAAACCGCAGCACCTATCCACCTTCTTGTGGATTCCATACAGTGCAATGGGTGACAGATGTGAGTATTTGCGAGACAGAAATAGTGCAAAAATGTGCGGTCACTGACGTTTGTACACCTCATAATACTACGGTCATGTGTTTTCAAGCTTTGGCAATTGTGCAGTTGTTGTAGCGTATTTACACTGTGATCAGATTTTGAAAACACCACCCTAAAAACACGAGTGTCTGTAGCCTTAGCATGCACTAGTAAAAACTGGTGTGTTTACTTCAGAAAGACAATTACAGTTTATATAAACAAGCTGCTGTGTAGCCATCCGAGCTGGACAAATGACACAGGTTACACAGCACATAACAGATAAGCCCTGTCCAATACAATGGTGTTTTATCTGCTGTGTAACCTGTGCCTTTTTTCCATCTTGAATGGCTGCCCCCATGGCTACACAGCAGCTTGTTTATATCAACTATAGTAGTCTTGCTGAAGCAAACACGACTTTTACCAGTGCAGGGCAACAGTACATTATATTTTAATTACTTTGATACACTTTCATTTTTCATGTTACTGTTCCTTTAAAGGAGAATTCAACCCTTTAACAAAAACCCCAGCCTAACTTCCCCTAACTTTTTACTTACCCCTTGGTGCAGATTCAGGCATCGGACTTCACAGCAGCCATCTTGCGGGTCTTTGGTAAGCTGAGACGGAGACCAGCGAAGCGGTGCATGCATAGTTGAAGCAGTTTACCGGTTTACGGCAACTGCACATGCGCCGAAATGGATAAAAATTGCCGAAGCGCCGGAAGAAGACGCGTAGACTCAGACGTTGGCTGTGGTGAACTCCGATGCCTGAATCTGCGCAGAGGGGTAAGTAAAAAGTGGGGGGTAGGGTTTTTTTGCTAAACAGTTGAATTCTCCTTTAAGTGACGCTGTTCTAGTAATGGAAAGCTCACAAAGCCTATTTCAGTCTCTTATTATCAATGTTGGACACAAAGGAGGGCAATTTCCTAAGTCTAGATCTTGTCCTGATGAATATAATAGATTGAGAGATTGGTTTTTGCATGAATCAAGCCCAATGTATATTGTATGAAAGAGTTGGTTTAAGCTGGCCATAGACGCAAAGATCCGATCGTACGAATCATCGAACGATCTGACTTCCCTATCTCCCGACGACCTGCCATTAACCATTCTGATTAAATAAAGTAGAAACAGATCAGCCGATGTTCTTCCCCTGACAGCAATTGTTCCAAGTATAACAGGAGGCAGATGCAAGTGGGACTGGTTGCTATTTCCATAGGATTTGAAGGCGCATGTGGATCACAGCTAACAATGGCCGACTCCCAGTAAGAGCTGTGCCAGCATGTGACTGGAACACTAGAGGAAACACATGACTTCCTCTACTACAATCTGCTTCCCATAGTCCTTTGTACCATTGTCCAAGCTGATGGGAGAGGCATGGATTCCACCTGTCTTTTTGCAAGTGCCATTCTCTCCTGAAATGTCATTGGAGGTTCCCAAACTGCATGCCAGACCTCACCCAAAGAAGAGGATCAGTCTGAACAGCAATTAAGGTAAAATAGTGGCTATTCATTGCCAAAAGTCATCCAGATATCGATCGGGCAGGTTGATGCTTTGGCTCATTTTTTATTACTGATAGCCTGCATTATCAGTGTTGTGATTTTATCACTGATAGCCTGCATTCTCAGTGTTATGATTTGAACAGTTGCCCCTATCATCCACCTCAATGTGGACATATCATGGAAAGATTGTTAAATAAGTGGATGGCCAGTTTTATACTCCTAGTACCATCATTCATATTGTAACAGAAGTACCCCTCCCTGCAGCTGCTGCTGCTTTCTACAGTCAGATGGACCGATTTCCAGAAATGTAAGTTACTTATGTAGGAGGCATCTCTTGATGCTTTTTTGCTCAGTTCTATTGCTCAATGTCTCCTGCATCAGTAACAGCAGGGGGTGCTCATGTTAAAGGCAAGCAAAGTGGTGTAAATTCTGCAACAAATCAGCACAAGGAGTATTCTTACCCGTCTCATTGGAGATATGGAAAGGGCTGCTGAACAGCTGGAGGAACTCAGCTGGAGTCTGCAGATCAGGGGAATGGAGGAGCGCACTGACTATTTCCTCTCTGACCAAAAGTTGCTGCATGTCCCTGTCCACATCTTGGCTCGTGTTGTTGTTCTGTGAAGAGAGAGATTTAAAGGAACGGTAACACCAAAAAATGAAAGTATTTTTAAAGGAAAAGGAAAGCTATGGAGGCATTTTATTGCCAATAGATTAGCTGCAATAGTGCAAGCTATAATACTATATTTATTCTGTAGAATGTTTTACGATACCGGAGTAAACAAGTCTAGAAGCTGTCTGTTTGTTTAAGATAGCAGCTGCAGTATTAGCTTGGTGTGACATCACTTCCTGCCTGAGTCTCTCCCTGCTCACTTATAGCTCTGGGCTCAGATTACAGAAGGGAGAAAGGAGCAAACTGAGCATGCTCAAGCCCTAGCCCTGGAGGTTTAAGCTGAAAACAGGAAGTCTGATACAGAAGCCCATGAGTACACAATAGAAGGAAAGAAATGCTGTGTTTCTTTTGACAGAGGTTTACTGGTATATTTAGGTGGACCTTTCTCATAAGGCTTACTTTGTTTTAAACTTTCCGTCTACTTTATTTAATAAAAATATCATGTACTGTTGCCCTGCACTGGTAAAACTGATCTGTTTTCTTCAGAAACACTACTATAGTTCATATAAACAAGCTGCTTTGTAGCAATGGCGGAAATTGAAAAAAAGTCTATATGGCACAGGTTAAAAAGTGGATAACGGATAACACCATTATGTTCTACAGAGCTCATCTGCTATCTGCTGTGTAACCTGAGCATTTTTCTCCTTTGAATGGCTGCCCCCATTGCTACACAGCAGCTTATTTATATAAACTATAGTAGTGTTTCTCAAGCAAACACACCAGTTTTACCAGTGCAGGGTAACGCTGCATTAAATTTTTATTACTTAAAAACACGTTCATTTTTCGATCTTACTGTTCCTTTAATGAGTGTCATGTAATAAAATATGCAAAGTTTACAACAGGCCTAATAACCCAGAGCAACCAATCTAGCCGGAAGAATTTACCATATACCTGTTTGAAAGAGAAAAATAAATGAATGGTTGCTATGGGTTACTAGAACCAGGCAAATGCTGCTCTTTTGAGTACATTAACCTATTTGCTTCACTCTCCCTCCTATGCACCCTCATCCTGTTTCATAATTGAAACCGCAAACTGATAACACCGTTACAATGCCCTGTAGCTGAACTGATTGTGGCGTCATAACGAAATGAAAAGAATGATTGTGGAATCAGCTGGTAATGAAGTTGCTGCAGATCTCACCGTCTGGGCGTTGGACAAATACACGGCCAGCTTCAGCAGTAGCGAGAGACCCTCTTCCAGCAGGGTCAGCAGTGTTTTATTCAGTGCAATGTTGTCCAGGTAAGTCATGGGCAGGTTGACAACGAGAAAATTCCATTGCAGGAACAGCCGACCGGGGATGTCACGTGACATTACAAGGATCTTGGAGTCCTGCAGAAGTGAGCTAGAGAGTCCAGAGAAATAATACCAGTGATAACACATAAAGCCCAATTCCATTACAGTAAATGACAATGGCCCCAGGGCCAAACTTGCTCATCTGCTGATGTCCCATATTCACCCTCAACCTGGGTGTAGACAGAATTCATATTCAGTTTGTGCTGTGATCCAACAGTCCCTAAACTGACCTCTGACCTTGAATATACTGTATGCCTAAATGAGAGGGCATCACCAAATCTTGGCTTTAGGGGAATAGCAGATGTGGAGATTTCTAAGGCTTTTGTTCTAGAAATGAATAAGGGGGTTAATTGGTCTCAGTGGGGCCCAATACCAATTATGTTATTGTGTATAATATTACTGGTACATATATGGGCAGCTTTAATGAGCCATTCAAATAAAGGGTAATTGATACTGCTTTCTCTCATGGGACACTGACTGATCCTGAGTGTGTCTACTATCCCTGCCATAAGGCAAAACTGTGCTGCTGTTGGTTTGTCAAAAGTTCACGCCCTGTTGGCAGTAACTTTAAAAAAAAAAAAGGGGTTGTTCGCCTTTAAATTAACTTTTAGTATGACGTAGAGAGTGATATTCTGAGACAATTTGCAATTGGTTTTCATTTTTTATTATTTGTGGTGTTTGAGTTATTTAGCTTTTTATTCAGCAGCTCTCCAGTTTGCAATTTCAGCAGTCTGGTTGCTAGGATCCTAATTGCCCTAGCAACCATGCACTGATTTGAATAAGACTGGAATATGAATAGGAGAGGGACTGAATAGAAAGAGGAGTAATAAAGAGTAATGATAACAATACATTTGCAGCTTTGCAGAGCATTAATTTTTAGATGGGGTCAGTGACCCCCCACTTGAAAGCTGGAAAGCGTCAGAAGAAGAAGGCCAATTATTCAAAAACTAAAAAAAATTAAGGCCAGTTGAAAAATTGCTTAGAATTATTCTATAACATACTAAAAGTTAACTTAAAGGTGAACTACCCCCTTTAAAGGAGAAGAGAAAGGCTTTTTGCACTTGGGGGTGCCAAATGTTAGGCACCCCCAAGTGATTGTATTGACTTACCTGAAACCCTGGGCCGGTGCTCCTGTCAGCAGAAAACTGCACCAGCCCAGGGTTATACCAGTGAGCATCACGGAGTGATCCACTTCCGTCTTCCGCATGCGCAGTAGAACTAAAAGCCGATGCATTTGCATCTGGAAATTTGAAGAAGCCAGAAGAAGATTGCTCCGGGCCGGTGGAGTTTTCTGCACCAGCCCGGGGTTTCAGGTAAATAAATACAATCACTTGGGGGTGCCTAACATTTGGCACCCCCAAGTGCAGGATGACTTTCCTTCTCCTGTAATGCTAAGTGCATTGACCCTGAGATGAGATAGAAGTACACCTACTGGACTCCAGGCTGCTCCATTTGCTCAAGGTCTTGAATAATCGCATACAGAGCTTCACTAGATGACTGCAAAGAAAAGAGAGAATGAGGAGCGAGTGCAATCACTGAAAAATATCCATTTCTTTCTGCACTGCTGTGTCTGCCTTGTGAAACAAAGTACCAGTCAGTTTTCCTATCGGTCTATTAATTAGCCAGAACCACCAGTGGGGCAGATGCTGCTACCTATAACAATTACATTGACATCTGTAAAACCAGTGAAAGTGTGCAATGAAGGTAAATCGGGAAATTATTAGAATTACACTTTTTTTCATTAGGCAAAATTTTTGGGTGCAGTTCCCCTATAGATTAATATCTCCTGTAAGTGTAGCTGTCACACTGGATCCCCTGAATCCCACTATTGGCCCTCAGTGTGATGGAAAGGAACATTAATCAGCCGCTCAGTACTGCCACCTACCTCTATAATATGGACGGTGCAGTGAGGGTAAATCAGCAGCAAGCCGGACACTGGTTCTGCAAGGCGGGATTTGACCATCGCATGGAACAGCGCTTCATAGTGTTCTTTATGCGTATTGGAAAAGGGAAAGTATGTCAGTTAATGGAAGTACACACTTAAAGGGATTGTTCGCTTTTAAATGATCTTTTAGTATGATGTAGAAAGGGATATTCTGAGGCAATTTGCTGTTGGTTTTCATTTTTTATTACTTAGCTTTTTATTCGGCGGCTCTCCAGTTTGCAATTTCTGCCATCTGGTTGCTAGGGTCCAAATTACCATAGCAATTTATGAATAGGAGAGGCCTGAATAGAAAGATAAGAAATAAAAGAAAACAATAAACGTGTAGCCTTACAGAGTATTTGGGGTCAGTGACCACCACCTGGAAGCTGGAAAGAGTTAGAAGAAAAAGTCAAATAAAAAAAAACTATAAAATAAATAAATAATGATCAATTGAAAGGCTGCTTAGAATTGGCGGTTCTGTAACATACTAAAAGTTACCATAAAGGAGAAACAAACCCTTATTAAAAAAAAACCCTATCCCACATAGAACCCCTCTCTCCTCACCCCCAGCCTAGCTGCTACACCGGGCAAATGCCCCTAACTTTTTCCACTTAGGGATCGGAGTTCACTGCAGCCATCTTCTGGGTCTTTGTGTCTTCTTTCAGAGCTTCGGCAATTTCTGTCCATTTCGGCGCATGCGCAGTTGTCACAAACTGGCAAATTGCTCCAACTGAAAAACTGAAATTGCTGCAGTGAATTGTGATCCCTGAATCTGCACCGAGGGGGTAAGTAAAAAGATAGGGACATTTGCCCGGGGTAGCAGCTAGGCTGGGGGGAGGGGGGGTCTATAAGGGGTTTGTTTCTCCTTTAAACTTCTCAATGAGCTTAACTACCAATCCCATATGGGACAAGAGCTCCACCTTATGGAGTAGTATTGCAGCATTATAAAAGTCAGCATCATCAGTATAGACAGCATTTCTCAAGAAGGTAGGGGCCCATTTAATTCGTTCGAGTGAAGAAATAGAATAAAAAAAAACTTCGAATTTCGACCATCGAATTGGCTACTTCAACCTTCGACTACGACTTTGAATCGAATGATTCGAACTAAAAATCAGACTATTCGACCATTCGATAATCGAAGTACTGTCTCTTTAAAAAAAACTTCAACCCCCCTACTTCGCCACCTAAAACCTACCGAAGTCAATGTTAGCCTATGGGGAAGGTCCCCATAGGCTTCCTAGCAATTTTTTGGTCGAAGAAAAATCGTTTGATCGATGGATTAAAATCCTTCGAATCGAAACGATTCAAAGGATTTAATCGTTCGATCGAACAATTATTCGTTCGATCTAACGACTTCGAAGTCGAAGGATTTACATTCAGCAGTCGAATATCGAGGGTTAATTAACCCTCAATATTCGACCATATGTAATCTGCCCCTAAGTATTGTGCCATACGGGTGCTATTATGCTAATGATTGGTTATTGACCAAGGAGACCTGCTGTAAGGACAGCAGACAAGCATTGTTTATGTGATTAATAAAGAGTAATTATAATTAAACTTGAACTAGAAGCCTTCAACATCATATAATTAAAAGCACAATGTTTGCCCAAGTCTAGTAACCTATAGGCTAATATATATGTATGTATCTATATGTAACAGTTAATAGTGTGAACTCCATTTAATAAGGTTACATGCCTGGGTGCAGGAGTCTAGAGATGATAAAACATCATATTACATGGCACTCACGGGTCTTTAGTGATGAACAAAAAACGTTTCGCTTAATTTATTGAACAGACGTTCTTGATAAAGGTCTCTGCTGAGACCGAAACGTTGGTTCAATAAAATAATTTTTTGTTCATCCTGCAAGGGCGGTGTAATATGATGTTATATCAAGTGCCTTTCCAGCTGTTGGGCATCTTAGCCAACAATTGTATGGTTGAGGTTTTACCTGTTATATCCCTGGGATCGACTTGGTCTGGGGACCTCTTGGCTACTAAAAACAGTCTGTGAAGGACAAATTTCTGTGATAGAAAAAAAAAAAACAAAGGTCACAAGAACACTAAAAGGGTTGGACTGGCGTCCCAGAATACCAGATCTCCCTGAATACTAGGGATGCACCGAATCCAGGAATCGGCCATGATTTTCAGCAGGATTCGGATTCGGCCGAATCCTTCTGCCTGGCCAAACCAAATATGAATTCTAATTTCCATATGCAAATTAGGGACAGGGAAGGAAATCACATGACTTTTTGTCAGAAAACAAGGAAGTAAAAAATGTTTCCCCTTCCCACCCCTAATTTGCATATGCAAATTTGGATCCGGGTTCGGTATTCGGGCTTATTTTTCATGAAGGATTCCGGGGTTCAGCCAAATCCAAAATAGTGGATTCGGTGCATCCCTACTGACTACCATTTAGTACTGTCTCCATCTAATTGTTGGGAGAAAGAGCCCTTGATTACAGGTCCTCTAGTGGACCCTAGTTGGCCCAGTCCAATACCACATGGAAATATTGACCCAAAATAATTCAATTAAAGAGGGTTTTGTTCCCAGTGTGTAGGGCCATGGAATGAATTAGGCCCATCCATGACCCAACAGAGGAGTAATATGTTTTCCTCAACCATGAACTTTAAGGCAAAGTCACACAAACATTTTTATGAACTTTTGGATTTATATTAAGTACATACTGTATATACATATAATCCTAGTTATGTCCCTATACCTGATGCAACTGTTTCACTGTTCCACCCAGCGGTGCACCCTGACAAGTAAAAAGCACTACAATATCTGTATATTATATAAGGTATGTTTATATAATCATATTTACTGCCTACTGCACCAAAATGAGAATTTGTAGGGCCTGTAGCCAAGGGTACAACTTAGCTGCCATTAAAGGGGTTGTTTACCTTTATATTACATTTAAGTCTGCTATAGAGAGTGATATTCTGAGACAATTAGCACTTGGCTTTCATTTTTTTATTATTTGTGGTTTTTGAGTTATTTAGTAGTTCTCCGGTTTGCAATTTCAGCAATCTGGTTGCTAGGGTCCAAACGATACTGGACTATGAATAGGAGAGGCCTGTATAGAAAGGTGAATAATAACAAGTAGCAACAACAATACGTTTGTAGCCTTACAGAGCATTTGTTTTTTTTAGATGGGGTCAGTGAGGCCCATTTAAAAGCTGGAAATAGTCAGAAGAAGTAGGCAAATACTGCAATAGCAAAAACAAATATAAAATGTAGGCCAATTTCAAAATTACTTAGAATTAGCCATTTTATAACATACTAAGGGTGAACCGTCCCTTTAACCTACACTCGATCCATATTGTCATAAAATGGGGAACCCCACCCAAAACTGATGAAAGGAAATGGAACATTCCAAAAATACATTCATTACACAGTTTTTCAGCTGTTTATATTTTCTGATTGCTGAAGTTTTTTCAAAGGATTTTGGGTGGTGTTCCCCTTACTCTAAATACTGACAAATCGTTCTGTATGAAAGTGCCCCTGGCTTAGTAAAGGCAAAACACACCTAGTACAAAACTGTCCCTCCCAAGGAGTTCACTCCCCCCCCAACAGCCTCCCGAGGTGTCCCACCTTGTGCTGTATGTCCATGAGAAGAGCGAGGGCGTTGCTATGGGGGAGACCTGGGGCTGGAGAGCAGGGTCTGCGTGATGCCATGTTTGCTGGATCTCCAGAGCCTGAGGGAAGATGCTGACTGTACATGTGGCTCTATAGCAACCGAGGAAGGAGGGGCCGTAACAACAACAGGGAGAAACATGGGAGAAGGAAAAACAAACCCTCTATAGTGATGTCTATTAATCCTTATCATCTGGTGGATGATGTATGGACAAAAGATGTGGAGTAATGCAATTTTAGCCACCCCTTGATCACTTTGGCAGCACCCAGGATACACAGGATCTTACAGTGCTGTATATTGGAAGAGGTGTCACGTGGCTTTGCTCAAACAATAAGGGGACCAGTGATTCTTAGCCAATGTAGCAATGGTTTATAACCAGGTCTAGAACAGCCCAGGTACAGCAGTGAAATCAGATCTTATGCATCACATACTGTTACATGGGCCACAACAGCCTCATTAGACAGCCAACAGTTGCACTCACATGGGGGTACCACCTTCAGCATCACAGAACCCTCCCTGATGAACGTGGAACTTCAAACTACTAAGGCTAGGGATGTAGCGAACGTCGGAAAAAATGTTCGCGAACATATTCGCGAACCTGTGTCAAAAATGCGAACGGTTCGCGAACGTCGCGAACCCCATAGACTTCAATGGGAAGGCGAATTTTAAAAGTTAGAAAAGACATTTCTGGCCAGAAAAATGATTTTAAAGTTGTTTAAAGGGTGCAACGACCTGGACAGTGGCATGCCAGAGGGGGATCAAGGGCAAAAATGTATCTGAAAAATACATTGTTGACACAGCGCTGCGTTTTGTGCTGTAAAGGGCAGAAATCACACTACGTCACTCAGGTGATGTTTCTGGACACGGAATGTGACAAAGCTCACACAGCTAGGTGGCACTTGGTTAAAGACTGGGCAAACAATGCCTGCAAGGGCAACGTATACAGTAGTGGATACGGAATATATTATTGCTGCTGTAAAAACATCACTCAGGTGATGTTTACGGACACGGAATTATTATTGTTATTTAGACAGAATGTGAAAAAGCTCACACAGCTAGGTGGCACTTGCATACCTCCTAACTGTCCCTCTTTTGACCACTCAACCCCCTGTCCCTCTTTTGTACTGGAAAGTCCCTCTTTTCTCTGCACTGAACAGCCAGAAAAAAACCAGTTTCTAACTTAATTGGCTTTTGGCAGAGAGCTCAGAACAGCTAACAGGTGCAAATAAGATACTTTGTAACAATTTTGACTCTGGTTGGTGCTGGTAGTGGTGAACTACTAGGAGGAGCAGCACACCAGTCCCACTCCCCAACACAGCTAGACTAATAGCACTGGGCTCTTATAGTAGCAAAGTAAAAAAACAAAAAAGAAAATAAAAGCAGTCCTTACAAGGACTATTGGGTTACAGGCAGCAGTCAGCAGATGAGAGATCAGCAGCAGGACAGCTGCCCACAGCAGCTACATACAGAGCACTGCAGTAGAAGGTAGATTACTAGCCAGCAAAGCTACCTAACCTAAAATGTCCCTCAAATCCCTGCAGAGTTCTGTCCCTACAATACAGAGCAGTATCAAGTAGATTACTAGCCAGCAAAGTTACTATCAACTGTCCCTCAAATCACTAACAGCTCTCTCCCTACACTAGCTCTTCCAAGCACACACAGGCAGAATGAAAAAACGCTGCAGGGCTTCAGTTTATATATGGAAGGGGAGTGGTCCAGGGGGTATGGGGGTGGTCCAGGAGGGAGAGCTTCCTGATTGGCTGCCATGTATCTGCTGGTCTGGGGTGAGAGGTCAAAAATAAGCGCCAGCTAAGGCGAACCCAAATTGGCGAACGTCGCGCGACGTTCGCAAACATTCGGCGGACGCGAACGGTCGATGTTCGCGCGAATTAGTTCGCGGGCGAACAGTCCGCGACATCCCTACTCTGGGCATCGCTTCATGGTCCTTCAGGTGACAGTTACTAGAGAGCAAATATGGTGCCTTCTCTACCTTTTATTCCACTAGGGGGAGACCCCTAACTTTCCTGTAGCAACAGGAACCTGCCAACAGAACCTACCTTCACTTGGTAAAGGTATATTTCTAGTCCAGGTTCTGGGCATCTAACCACTTCCCTCCAATAGCAAGAATCAAATATGCACATATAGAATCTCACCTAACTTGTATACCACTAGTGGAAACCACCCAACATTGTTGCTATGGAAACTCACCCAAAGTGTATCCCTTTGCTTGATGAAGTTAAGTGAAGCTTAACCAATATGTACATTTCTGAGAGTCATTTACAGTGTTTTAAGTACTGGGGGAGTGGGGGGAGCAATTGTACCACGGCCCACTCCCGTTCTGGGCCTGCCGTAGACCACTCCACATTGAACACGGTAAGGAAAATGCAAGTATGGAGGGGTTGGGGGGCCCAGCAGCACAACATGCACCCGGGTCAGAAAGAGATTAATTACGTTACTGGTCATTTACTTGAGCTGATGAAGTGAGTTTTACATTGGCCACAGTTAATATCAGGTTCAACACAAATGTATCCAGTGACCACCCAAAACACAACAAAATATTGGCAATCTGGACAAAATCATAACCATAGAACTTGGGAGGTAATCAATGAAAATAACATTAACGTCTAAAGTTTCATTTTGGACTGGGTCTCTAGGGCCCACCAGAGGATCTGACACCCTTGGATTACTTTGACAGCAATTAGAGTGCCATTATAGGTTATTATAACGCCCCCCCCCTGTGGAAATAATCATGGACTGGTGGAAATTCTCCTAGGCTGGGATCCACTAGGGCTTGGGCCCATTGGGAGATTCTCTGATGCTTGGATAGGCCAGACCCAGCTACATTTAATGGAAGAGATGGTTGACAGATAGGGCTGGACGTGCCAATGTGAATGCAAGAAAGAAGTAATTGGATAGGCCTGAATTTGAAAGGAATGGGCTGTTATATGTAAGCTGAAACATTGAATGGCCACCTAGGATCCAGTGTCTCATTTGGGTTCCATTCTCTTGCTGTGCAAACAGTAAAACACTCAGGGTTCATGAATATTTGATTTCTTTGCACCCGTCAAGTAGCATTGTATTACTCCAAGAAGACCAGTAAAATTAGGGTGGCCCAAATGATTCTGTAATAATGGGAACCCATGAAAAATGCATGCTGCAGGTATACACATAATAATGGTCTCGCTGCCTCATACATTCTTCATAAGCTTCTTGTACTACAGGCATGTACTTATAAAATAGTATATCAGAGACTAGACTACACCTTATTCCTCATTTAGGTTTGATATTTATAGTTTTGATATAATTTTGGTGCTCCTTTTTACGCCCCTATCGAGTCCACCCCGAGTGGAGGGGTATCATCCCCGTTTTCTTCTTCAACAGAGAGCGACGTCCTATTCCTGAATGGGGTCAGGATAATCTCCCCACCTGCCTATACAGTGGTTGCCTATCGGTAACCCTGGTTTGTGAGTATTAACTTGTTTACTCTACCATTGCTCCTTGTAAAAACATATTACACTATTGGGGCTCTTGGTGTTCCCTTTTGTCTCCATTAAATATAAATAGAGTTGGAGAGCAACACATGAAAAAAGTTCCTGGGGGTGCCAAATAATAGCGCGAAACGCATCAGGAGGGAGTGGCTAACAGACCGGGGGTGGGGAGACACTGCAGGCTAGCAATCGCTATCCTGTTGATCCTGTGTTCACCACTAGGGGGTGCAATAGGAGCAGTTACCTGAGTAATGTTTAGATTTCTTTTTCCATGTTACCTATTTGTCTATGTGGCCTTTAAATGTTTCCTGGATATGAATTATTTCCACGCTTTGTGCACTTGTGAGTAGCAGCAGAGTGTGCCAATGTCCCTGACCAGCTTCTGATAAACTATTGCAGCTAACACTGTATTCGTGAGGCAAGAGACAGATCTCTCTTCCAAAATGGATATTTCCAAACAATACATTTTCCACCATTTAAGCCTGGTGCCTTCTCTCATTATAATGAGAATTTCCAGCAAGCCAGCCTGTATAAAATGAGCCCCGGTTAAGAAAATAATGAATATACAAATAACCTCTTATCATATCTTTGCATAATGCCCCTGCTGAATATTTGGATCATTTTGTAGCTTTGTCATTTCCAGTGGGCGCCTGTGTGTCATGTGTATAACAAATCCGCAGTAACAAAAAGTACCAATCACAATACATTTGTAGCCTTTCAGAGCATTTGTCTTTTAGATGGGGTCAGTGACCCACATTTGAAAGCTGGAAAGAGTCAGAAGAAAAAGCCAAAATAATTCAAAAACTATAAAAAAAGAAAATATGAAGACCAGTAAAAAAAAAAGTTGCCTATAATTAGCCGTTCTATAACATACTAAAAGTTAAAGGGATCCTGTCATCGGAAAACATGTTTTTTTCAAAACGCATCAGTTAATAGTGCTACTCCAGCAGAATTCTGCACTGAAATCCATTTCTCAAAAGAGCAAACAGATTTTTTTATATTCAATTTTGAAATCTGACATGGGGCTAGACATTTTGTCAATTTCCCAGCTGCCCCTGGTCATGTGACTAGTGTGCTAAAGTGCTTAGCTAGGTTGTATCCCCCCCCCCCGCTGATGATTCCAGAAACTACATTTGATCTTAGCCACAAGGCCCAGCTCCTCTATTGAAATACCTGCGCCCGCCCTGCAGTGATGTCATGAATGGGGCAGGTGCAAATCTATAAATGGAGAAGCCGGACTTGTTAGGTCGTGGGTGGGGAGAGCTGAAGGAACCGCTGAACCCGACCATGGTAAATCCACGGGTTTCGGGGGGCCTGCACATCACTACTACACGCGACAGATCTTTTTGTCCCTCTTTGTATTTTCCAAATGTTGGGATGTATTAAGTATTCATTTTAGGGGTAGAGTTTACTTTTAAGGGGGTTGCCCTTGGGTAAATAAAAATTTGCTCTGAAGACCAGATCTCCCCAGCCGCCACCGCATACTTTAAAATAAGAAAACTTATCAAGACTAAAGGTGGCCATAGACGTAACAATTACGATCTTTCTTCGAAAAGATCTTTCCAAGAAAGATCGTTTGTTTCAATACACACGTGTAGAGCTGGGTCGTCAGATATACAGGTAGATATACAGGAAGAAACAATAAAATTCTCTCTGTATCTGACGATTCAGCACTAACAATGGCCGTTGTTTGGGTTCCTTCAAAGGCACCCGATCAAAATTTTCCATCCAGCCCGATCGGCGAGCCGACCGATATCCAAGTTTTCTGCCGATATCGATCGGCTCTTTTTCCACCATACACGCACCGAATATTGGACGAAAATTAGTTTTGTATGATATTATCTGTGCGTCTATGGCCACCTTAAGTAAACATCACCACACAGATATTTGTATTTGTTTATATTTATTCAAACTGAAATATATTTAGTATAGGACCATTGCCCATGTGACTCATCTGAGCAGAACAGGAGAGAAAGATATAATCTATTACAGTATATTAAAACTCTAAATTACTTGGAAATAGACACGAGTAAATATTTATTAGCATGCTGGAGTCCTCTAGTGACCAAATACAGGTATAGCCTCATGACAAAAATTTCCAGAAATATGCTTTTAAGATAAAAAATACAATTTTATTACATCCCCATGAGGGGATTTTTTAAAAGATGTAATAAAATTGTATTTTTTATCTTAAAAGCATGTTTCTGGCCATTTTTGATAAGTAACAATCTATTACAGAACATGAAGCAGACGACTCTAGTGACAAGCAAGTCGGCATAAACTGATATGGCTACATTTGAGATTTTGATTCTGTGGAATGTTTGGCAGTTATTGAGGAATGACATCCACAGCAGCTACCACTGCGGACCAAAAGAACTACAAGCCCCGCTTGTAATACAGAATTGCAGCAATGTCTACATATAATGTATCGTCTAGCACCTACCTCTGTAATGTACACATGTGATATCACAAGCATGGAATGTTTTATTTTTCTTTTCTTCTCTGGAGAATTTTTTTCTTAATAAAAATTTTAAGTTACAAAAAAGAACTACAAGCCCCAGCATTCCTCAGCAGTTTGTTGGCTGAAGGGTATACAAGTTGGCATGTCTCCTCTCCTCTAGATCAGTGTTTCCAGGTTGGCGGGTTTCCAGCCAAATTGGGCTACTAATTTAAAGCCCAGGTGGGTTTTGAAAGTACAAACTAGCCTAGGCACTGATTTGGGCTACTTTTTGGGCTAGTGTGTACTTCATACCTCCCAACTGTCCGTTTTCAGTGGGACAGTCCCTCTTTTGACAGCTCAACCCGCAGTCCCTCGTTTGTACTGGAAAGTCCAGTTTTTCTCTGCACTGAACAGCCAGAAAAAGAAACAAAGTTTCTAACTTAGGGTCAGTCCACACAAGCAGATTCGGGGAGATTAGTCGCCCCAGCAACTAATCGCCTCTTCTTCGGGGCAACAATCTCCCCGAACTGCCTTCCCCCTGCCCTCCGCCGACTAAAATGAAAATCGTCTGCGGCAATGCACACGCGGCGCTTTGTTTTCCGAAGTCGCCCGAAGTAGGAAACTTCACAAACGAACTGCCGCGTGTCTGGCCTCTGTACCCCAGTCTTGCGTCCCTCTTAAGCATTCGAGCATTTTCCGGTTACTTTCCCCATTTTCAGACAATTTTGCGGAAAAAATCGACTAGCCACCAAAATATGTAGAGGTTGACCTGTTTTACCAATATTTATTGAAATTGTAAATGTATTAGTGACTTATGGGGGGGCCTATTCCTCCTGATGGGGGAATCTGTCCCATTTGCTTCATGGAAAAATTAGCAATTCAGTGAAAACTTGAAAAAGGTGTATTTTCACATATATTAACTTTTTTGAGACTTTTATTTTCACTGCACATATTGTGCTATTATTTTGATGCTACTTTTGGAGCTGACTTTGGCTATTGAACCTGGTAACCCTGATATAGATTTACTTTCTTTCCCACAATCCTCCGCGTCGCATTCTGCGCCGACATACGCGTGACGTCAGTGCGTTGCCCCTGATCGGAAACCCCGATTCTCAGGGAGATGGTCACTCGGTCCGCCATTAGAACTGCGAAGAGGAAGCGGTCACGCCGCCATTAGAAGGAGCAGCAGTAGTCATTAGAAGGCGGAAGAGAACGGAGGCAGCCCGGTTTTTCTCCAACGCAGTTCTTAATGCCGGACCGTCTGGGCAATAGGGCTTCGATTTCATCTGTTCCAACGTGATCGTGACGCTAGGCCTTAAGCTTCCATTGTGTTCGCTGTTGCCGAGCCTGGGAGCTATAAGCCGGTCTTAGACGGAGGATACGCGTACGAAGAACCTGTCACACCACGCTGAGGGACTGCGCCTTCTGGGATTCGGTGCGGACTGAAGGTCTCGGACACGGGCTGAACCATCTGGGACACGGACTGAGGGGTTCGGACTGAACCATCTTGGGAACGGGTTTATCATTTTGGGACACGAACTGTGCTCCCCATTGGGGCGTGGAGGGAACCTTCTGGGACACGGACTTTGTTTCCTGGGGACTTTTACCCACTAGGACAAGGACTGAGCTCCATTTTGGATCAGGGACTTGCTACCTGGATAGATCTGGACTATTGAACTGTTGATTTTTTTTTTTGTCCACACAGAATTCCTTGGACTTTTAAAGAAGACCGGGAGATTGTCCTGGAGTGTGGGGGGAGGGCAGGGGCCTTGCCTGATGGGCTCCTGTGGTGCCAGTGTGGTGCCTGACATTACACATCAGTGTGACCTATGCTGAGCCTCTCCTGTGTGTGTGTTGTGCTGAGTGAGTGAGTGAGTCCCTGTTGTCTCTGTATCTCTAGCTATAGAAAGGCCGCTAACATGTCTTGTGTGCATTATAAGTTTTCCTCCAAGCTCAACTACGACACGGTCACCTTTGATGGGCTGCACATCTCCCTGTGTGACCTGAAGAAGCAGATCATGAGTCGAGAGCGGCTGAAGGCCAACGACTGCGACCTGCAGATCACCAACGCCCAGACGCAAGAAGGTACGTACAATAGGGCCGCTAGAAAATCTGAGAAACTATGGCAACCTTGGTTGGATGCCAACCCTCATGCATCCCTTCCAGATGACTCAATTGTTCTACTCTGAATATATGATATTTGCTAACTATCTTATATGCTCCTCTATGCTTTAAAACTGTCACTGTACCGAAGAACAATTGTAAATGGAAGCCAAGTAAATGTCAAGTGCATCTGTGTTGTTTAATCTTGTTTTTGTGTTTATGTTTAAGATGCAAAATAAAAACCTTTTTAAAAAAATAAATAAATCAAGTAGTAGAACCTTTAGGCCAGTGATCCCCCAACCCGTAGCTAACCCCTTGGATGTTGCCCCCAGTGGCCTCAAAGCAGGTGCTTATTTTTGAACAAGTTTTGGTTGTATAAAGTCATGGGCTTTCATGACTTAAGTGCCCTGAATGGGTGCGAAACGCGTAGGGTGGATGGAGATGCAGATATACATTTTTAACTTTGTATAAATAAAATAATTTTTTTAATTGAACTTCTCTGGTCCTGTGGATCCATTTGAGTGGCGGTCGGCCCTGAAAAAAAATTGTTTCCTTCCCTGGGAGGCCCTCTGTTGGGGGAAACAATTTTCCATTGATAGGTGCCCCTTAAAGGAACAGTAACACCAACAAATGAAATTGTTAAACTATAATGTACTGTTTCCCTGCACTGGTAAAACTGGTGTGTTTGCTTCAGAAACACTACTATAGTTTATATAAATAAGCTGCTGTGTAGCCACGGAGGCAGCCATTCTAGCACAGCTTACATCAGGGGTGCCCAAAAGGTAGATCGGGATCTACCAGTAGACCTTTAGCTGGTGATCAGTAGATCTCAAGACACTGTCAACAAACAACTTGTCTAAATCACCCTCCTGTTTCATGCTGTTCATTCAGATATAGTGTTTATTAAGTTACATAAGAAATAGTTTTGTTAAATATAATATACATTTTCTCATAAATCAATATAATGTTTAAGTAATATTTTCAATAGAACAGAATGCTGACAATGCTTTTATGTAGGTAGGTCATGATGGGACAACGTCACTAAAAGTAGATCTCACATTAGTGAAGTATGGACACTCCTGGGTTACATAGACGATTACAAATACACTCTGTAGAATCCCATTGTATTCTATTACATATCTGTTATCTATTAAGTAGTTTGTGCTTTGAATGGCTGCCCCCATGGCTACACAGTGGCTTGTTTCTATAAACTATAGTAGAGTTTTGAAGCAAGCACTTAACTCCTACCAATTTATAGCAACAGTACATAATATTTTAATTAATTATTACTAGCACATTGCCCTAGTCATGCCAGAAAAGTATTGACTTTATTGGTTTTAACTAACCTGCTAAACTCCTAAAAAGAATCATGACGGTAACATCATTTGGGGTGCCAATTTCTTAGCCCCAGTGATTCTAAAAGTTTATTTCTTAATATAATTTGAGTGCTGCCATCTCGTTTTATTTTTTGCGGTCTACTTTGTGCATATTGATGGCTTTCTGGCTTTTTGTAGCCACAACAAGTAGCACTGACTGTCATTGCCCTTAGAGTAATGGTGACAGTGTGTTTAGTTCCACAGTATGAAGCGACAGTTGTGTACTATACAATTGCACAAAGTCTTCCATACATTCCCTGTTGACTTGCTATTTTCCCTACAATTTATTAAATATATTGCAGCCATGCTTAAATTAGGAAAAAATGTGATATTTTTGGATAAAAATCAACATCATGGTTCAGTGACGGTGGATTTTTTTTTTTGTGAGGCTGAAGGTATATCCTTGTTTCTTCTCATATATTCCCTAGTACACACTGACCTGCTGTTTTGCAGTTGTGATTTGAGATCAGACACATTGGCAAATATGGCTGTCAGTGGCCATTTCTTTATTCACAAAAAAAAAAAAGCAGCCTGGTGAACCCTGTAATTTAAAGTAGTTCTTATGGTTAAAAAACATTTTTTAAAGGGATACTGTCATGGGAAAACATGTTTGTTTTTTTAAAAATGCATCAGTTACTAGTGCTGCTCCAGCAGAATCCTGCACTGAAATCCATTTTTCAAAAGAGCAAAATTATTTTTTTTATATTCAATTTAGAAATCGGACATGGAGCTAGACATATTGTCAGTTTCCCAGCTGCCCTCAGTCATGTGACTTGGGCTCTGATAAACTTTAGTCACTCTTTACTGCTGTACTGCTAGTTGGAGTGATATCGCCCCCTCCCTTTCCTCCCCAGCAGCCAAACAAAAGAACAATGGGAAGGTAACCAGATAACGGCTCCCTAACACAAGATAACAGCTCCCTGGAAGATATAAAAACAACAGTCAATAGTAAAAGCCAAATCCCACTGAGACTGATTCAGTTACATTAAGTAGGAGAAATAACAGCCTGCCAGAAAGTAGTTGCATCCTAAAGTGCACAAGTCACATGACTGGGGGCAGCTGGGAAATTAACAAAATGTCTAGCCCCATGTCAGATTTCAAAATGCAATATAAAAAAAATCTGTTTGCTCTTTTGAGAAGTGGATTTCAGTGCAGAATTCTGCTGGAGCAGCACTATTAACTGATGTGATTTGAAAAAAAACAAAAAAAACACGTTTTCCCGTGACAGTATCCCTTTAACTTGTCATTTGGTTTCCAAAACAATTACTTTTTCAGTGGAATCGCTATTAATAAAGTTCTAAGTAACTTTTCAGTATACATTCATTAAAGAGATACTGACAGCAGACATGAAATTTTTTTTCTGCATCTATCATAATTTTCTTTGCATGCACCTTGTAAATTTTGCCGTAAAAAAGTATTTGCACAATGCTTTTACATGACCCATCTGATCCCCCATGTTCCTCTATGAGGGGGCTGCCATATTTGTGCTACATAGTCCATTGGTATTCTGACAGGTTGAGTAGGGACAGTTGGGTTTCAGAACTTCAATGTAACAATTACCTACAAAAGCAGACCCATCGGCTACAAATGATCATGATTTTAAAGTTATTTGTAAAACCAGTTGCTATTGAGAGCAGCATTTGCTTAACTACTGGTTGTTACTTTTTAAACAATGTTGTAAACGTCTTGAGTTCCCCCAGCAAAGACAGGTCTTTTAATCAGCTGCCTTGTCTTACATTGTATCATTGTCTACTAGAGAATCCTATAAACATGAAATAAACCCAATAGGCTGTTCCAATAAGGATTAATTATATCTTAGTCGGGGATCAAGTGCAAGCTACTGTTTTATTATTACACAGCAAAAGGAAATAATTTAAAAAAATTTTTGACTTGGATAAAATGGAGTCTATGAGAGACGGCCTTTCTGTAATTCGGAGCTTTAAGAATAACTACTTTCCATATAACGGATTCTATACATGTGTATTCAGGTATAGGATCAGTTATCCAGAATGCTCGGGACCTGGCGTTTTCCGGATAACTGATCTTTCCGTAATGTGGATCTCCGCATCTTAAGTCTACTAGAAAATTTTGTAAAGATGAAATAAACCCAATAGTCTGGTTTTGCTTTCAATAAGGATTAATTATATCTTATTTGGGATCAACTACAAGCTACTGTTTTATTATTACAGAGAGAAGGGAAATCATTTTGAAAAAATAGGATAACATGGATAAAATTGGGTCTGGCAGACAGATATTCTGTAATTTGGAGCTTTTGGGGTAACTGGTTTTATATATATATATATATATATATATATATATATATATATATATATATATATATATATATATATATATATTCGTTTTCTTTTGTTAGGCAAGTATCTTTTTTTCGGTTGACATTCCCTTTAACACCTCTCTGTAATTGAGGGTTGTTAATGAAGTTTGGGATGTTTTCTATTGCCCCATAAGGTAAAATGGTTCTTGGGATGATTCAGTTTTGTTTTTCAAGCGACTTTCAAGCTTTATACACAGGCACCACAAACACCTCCGTTTATTTCTATAGCAATTGTTTGCAGTCAGGTCAGTAAATGTTTTTATTATATTTGCTATTGCAAAGAGAGGAAACAACATAAACAAGACTGGATGACTTAATTCCAGCGTTTGCAAGGCAACTCTCTCAGCCAGCTGTGATACCGTGGGAGTTGTAGTTTCAGATGTTGTTCATGCCTGCCATGCTTTTTTCCATGTAGCTTATTCATTAGTGTCTTTGCATGGCCTCGCTCCTGGATTTACTCACTATTGAGACTGTACAAGAGAAACCACTGTGTTCTCTGTTTTTAAACCGATTAAAGGGACTTTATAATCATTTAAGCCAAGGGAAAATGCTATGCTAATGTCACCCTAAGTACTGGGGGGAACAAAAGCACTGACTAACCATTCTTTGTACAGGTCAGGGAGTTTGGTCACAGCTTCACTCGAAGTTAATTGTTCTAACAAAGGGTAGCCTGGAAGCTCCCAGACACCAATCAATAATGCTGATTATGGCTTTCTGGGCAGAATTGCTTATGGCAGGGTTTCACTGGGCCTGAATATTACATTAAAAGTAAACCTTCAAAATAAGTACATGTGAAATCAACGAGGGTGCTATTCTAAGCACTTTTGCATTGTACCTTCATTATTTATTTTGTTTTAATTCCAAGATATTAAAGGATACATGTGCTGTTAATAATTGTGCTACAACAGCGCCACCTGTTGGTCATTTTCTGACCACCAAGTAGTCAGGAGAGTTGTTTGGAGAAAGAAAGAGGCTGCTCTGATGTTCTTCTTAGGGAATACAATTAGAAACCTTTCTCTGGCGCTGTTGTAACATAATTCATTCATATTAACAGTACATATTTCCCATAATATCTTGGGTGGGGAAATAAAATAAATAATGAATGTTAATTACAAAAGTGCTTAGAATAGCACCCTCGTAATTTTATATTTATTTTAAAGGTTTACTTATCCTTTAAGGCTGTAACCCTGGATAATGTTGCGCTGGGTATTTTGTCTGTTGGATAAACTTGCCCTCTGAAATTGGGCCCACGTGGAAGTTCTTTATTACTTCATTACCTTAATTGAGCTAATGGACTCAAGATTGTTTTGATTTACGTTTCACATTTCCACTACACAAAGAACAATAAATGAAACTGTGATATCCAAAAAACAGTTAACATTTAAAGTGGCCCTGTCACCCAGACACAAACATCTGTATAATAAAAGTCCTTTTCAAATTAAACATGAAATCCAATTTCTATTTTTCATTAAAGCATTCATAGCTTGAAAATCTCAGCTGTCAATCAAATATTGTCTGCCCCTCCTCTCCCCACATTCCCCCGTTCTCTTCACCATTTAATTGTGTAACCAGTGCATGGGGATGGACATCAGGTCCCCCATTCTGGTGCACAAACAAGATTCTGAGATGATACAAGACTTGTCTTAATAACAGTGTCCACAAAATGGCTCCTGCCTGCTTGTTATAATTATGAATTCCCAGACTGAAGGAAACAAGATTCAAATAATTTATATAGTGTAATTAAAGTTCATTTTTCTTCACTAATGTGATAAAATAGGATTTTGAATATTTTTTGGGGATGACTGGTCCCCTTTAAAGGGAATGTGAACCCCAAAAATAGTTTTGCTTAATAAAAAATAATTCTAGGCAACTTTGCAATATACATTCATTACACATTTTCTATAGTTTTTGTTATTTGTATATGTATTGCTATTAAAAGCAGTGTTTGATCTTCTCTATTCTCTGCCCTGATGTCTAAGACTGTTGATACAATGTAAGACAAGGCAGCTGATTAACAGACCCTTCTTTGCTGGGGAACCAAGGCTTTTGCAACTTTGTTTAAACAGTAACAACCATGAGTTAAAGGGGTGGTTCACCTTTAAGTTAACTTTTATGATGTTATTTAATGGCTAATTCTAAACAACTTTTCAGTTGGCCGTCATTTTTTATAATTTAATTATTTGAATTCATTATTTTGACCCCAGCTAAAAAACAAATGCTCTGTAAGGCTTTCATATTGGGGTTAACTTGCCCTTTAACACAGAGTACTCAATATTTTGGGAACAGGGCACAAATAGATTGTTTTTTTTTTTTTGTATATTTTTTTTATGGCCAAACCTGATTTTATTGCATTTGTCGCCCATAGAATACACAGACGAGTCTGTACTAATTCCCAAGAACTCGTCTGTTATTGTTCGAAGAATTCCCATCGGAGGTGTGAAGACTACAAGCAAAAGTTATGTCATGTAAGTATCCCTGTAATTATTATTATTATTGCATTAGGTATATTTCCTTGGTTTTCATGCCTCATTTTTAACTTCAATTTACTAGGGATGGGCGAATTTTTTCTCCTTGTTTCGCCGTGGAAATGACGCCCATAGACTTGTATGGCGGGCTCAGATTCGCCCATCCCTACAATTTACAACAGAGAGGTTTTCATTTAAGTGTTTGTGGGGTCACATAAACAGGTTTAATATTGGAAATTGTCTAAATACCGTTTAAAGTGGACCTGTCACGCAGACACAAAAAGCTGTATAATAAAAGTCCTTTTCAAATTAAACATGAAATCCAATTTCTATTTTTTATTAAAGCATTCATAACTGGTATAAGCTCATTTAAACATTTCAGCTGTCAATCAAGTATTGTCTGCCCCTCCAGCGGCGGGGCAGACAATTACTTTCACTTTCCATTCAGCGCTAGAAATTGCTGCTCTCCCCACATTCCCCCAGTTCTCTTTACCATTTAATTGTGTAGCCAGGACATGGGGATGGACATCAGGTCCCCCATTCTGGTGCACAAACAAGATTCTGAGATGATACAAGGCTTTCCTTAAAGGGAATTTTTATTTTTTTTCAAAATGAATCAGTTAATAGTGCTGCTCCAGCAGAATTCTGCACTGAAATCCATTTCTCAAAAGATCAAACAGATTTTTTTATATTCAATTTTGAAATCTGACATGGGGCTAGACATTTTGTCAATTTCCCAGCTGCCCCTGGTCATGCTCTCTGGAAAATGGGTTTCCGGATAATTGATCCCATACCTGTACAAGCAGAGAGCGCCAAACTGCAGAGTGCACAAACAATAAAACTACAGAATTAGTCAAATACTTTAATGCAAGTACTGCCTGTGTTTTTGTAAGCCCTATTAAGTGTTATTTTCATTTAATTTGTGTGTAAATGCATCATAATGACTTTGTTTATGACTCTGTATATTTTCTTGGAAATCCTAATTACTTTCCCCCCTTTCCTCTCTTCTTGCTTTTGTAGAAGTCGAACAGAGCCACAGAGTGGACCGCCGAAATCAGTATGTAAACACAGAATCGCATTTTTCCTTATACATGTCTTTCTGATATTTTAACAAAAAAAAATGGGTGTTTAAAGTTTTTGTTTCGGGGGGGGGGAGTTCAGAACAATATTAATTTGTATAAATACAATGTATTCTATTTTAAAATCTGCATTACTTGCACTGTGTGCCACCCAAGCACTGTATTTGATGCTGAATGCACGGTTCTCTCCTGTACAACAGGAATGGTACGGTCCATGATCGCTAGTTACCCCTGTGAACATGATGTCATGTTCTGTTGTTTTTCTTCTGTATAGGTCTGTTGTATTTCCTGCAATAAAATGTTTTGCCGTTTTCACCTTATTTTTTTTTAAATGACATTTTGTTGGATTCCTATTGGTAGCATTTTTTCGAGATTGAAATGTTTCAAATGTTTTGCTTCAATGCACAAAACACTGTATGGCTATTGAATGTATAATGTCTGTACCTTTCCTGGTTCTCTTTACCAAAAAGGTTTCTAGTGATTTTTACGCTGAAACGTGCTGCTCAAATCCCGTGTGAAATACTTGGTGCCTCATTGAAAAGAATCGACTGTGCGGATGTAATTATTTTAATTTCTCTTGCTTCGTATAATGGAAAAAATTCAAAACTACACGCAAGTGTTTTTAGCGCTTTTAGAAAAATTTTAAGGGCGTTCATTACTCCCAAAGAAGGGAAAAGGGACACTATTAGTAACATTCTGGGTGTGGGCACTGAGCCGGGGAGTGATATTATCCCATTAAAATGAAGTCAGCCTGATAAACTGAAAAAGCTATCTAATAACCTGTTCCTGGTAGAATGAAATGTGATTGGCTAGTCATCCTCTGTGCTGCCTATGTTTAACTCGAGGACATTTTAATTGTCTAAAGGGAATTTACTCACAGGATTGGGCAATATGTTCCATGGCACCTGAGAGATCAAAACCTGCATTCGATTCTGCATTCAGCATTCATACCTTTCCCCATGGGTACATACTTTCTAAAAATGACAGAAAGCCGTCATCATCTTCCTCAGCAATATTTTTCTTTGCATGTAGTCTGTGGGACATGTTTATAAAAGTGTGAAATTTTACTGCTCTCTATTGACTTTTCTAGGATTTTTAGGTTTATACGGTATTATACATGCAAGTTTGTTTTTTTAAAGGGGTGCTATACCTCGAAGTAAACTTTTAGTACAGGTCTAGGATCCGGAAAACCCAATTTTTTTAAAGGCCGTCTTCCATAGTCTCCATTTTATTCAAATACTCCAAATTTAAAAAATGATTTCCTTTTTCTCTGTATTAATTAAACAGTAGCTTGTACTTGATCCTAACTAAGATATAATTAATCCTCATTGGAAGCAAACCCAGCCTCTTATCCAGAAAAGCCCCAGGTCCTAAGCATTCTGAATAACAGGTCTGATACCTGTATATAATGTAGTTATAGAATGGCTCGTTCCAAGCAGCTTTTCAATTGGTTTCATAAATATTACTTTTTTTTTTTCATTTGTCTTCTGATAATTTACAGTTTTCAAAGAGGGGTCACTGACCCTTTCTAAAACCAAATGCTCTGTAAAGGCCCCCATACACGGGTGATAAAAGCTGCTGACCAGACCAAGTCTGGATCTTATTGTCCTGTGTGTGGGGCCATCCGAAGGGCATCCCCGATCAATATCTGGCCGAAAGTCGGCCAGATGCTGATCGGGCACGGTAAAAAATCTTGTGGATCTCAGCCGCATCTATTCGGTGATGCGGTCCCGAGATGCAACCGCCCGTATCACCTCAATTCTGATCTGATCATTGGGCCCTAGGGCTCAACAATCGGATCAGGCTGATATCACCCACCTCAATGTGGGCATATCAGGGAGAGATATTCTAGTTTGGCAAAACGAGCGGATCTCACTGTGTATGGCTACCTTAAGGCTAACACATTTATGGGCAGATTTTTCAAAGGTCGAATTTCAAATTAATACAGTAGGTCTCTGACAGGATTTCCACCTCTTGGTTTGGGTCCAGGCCACTGCTGCAGACAAGTCAAAGCCTGGACAAGCCCTGTGCTGTTTCTGTGTGTCCGGGCTTCACCACTTGCTGCTCCCAGTTCAGACCTCTTGGACAGTAGAACAGAGCCTTGGAAAGATTAGAAAGTAATATTCATATCACTGTGGAAAAGCTTTACCAGGATAGGGCCAAAGAATAGCAAAACCCTGGCAGGCTGATCATTGGATGCTATAAATTAATAGATCGCTACCTTTAACAACATAGCGCGTAAAATGTCTCTAGTAGACTTAGGGGCCGATTCATCAATAGTCGAATATCGAGGGTTAATTAACCCTCGATATTCGACTGGGAACTAAAATCGTTCGACTTCGAATATCGAAGTCGAACGATTTTGCGCAAATCCTGCGATCGATCGATCGAAGGATTTTTCGTTCAATCGAACGATTAAATCCTTCGAATCGAACGATTCGAAGGATTTGAATCCAACGATCGAAGGAAAATCCTTCGAACAAAAAATCACAGGCAAGCCTATGGGGACCTTCCCCATAGGCTAACATTGACTTCGGTAGGTTTTATCTACCGAAGTAGGTGGTCGAAGTATTTTTTAAAGAGACAGTACTTCGATTATCGAATGGTCGAATAGTCGAACGATTTTTACTTCGAATCGTTCGAATTCGAACCAATTTAACCAATTCGATGGTCGAAGTACCCAAAAAATACTTTGAAATTCGAAGTTTTTTACATTCGAATTCTTCACTCGAATTTTGTAAATCTGCCCCTTAAAGGAGGCAATGCTTGGGCAGATCTAGGGCAATTTGGTCACATATCTGGTGGGCCAGATCCCAGAGTTCCAATCATCCCGGCCAAGACTGAATGACCAAATTTCAGAGGGATTCAATCATTTAAACAAACCATTCTTTATTTATACAGTTCGGTCCATAAATATTTGGACAAACAACTTTGTTTTTTTCTGTACATTACCACAGTGAATTTTAATGAAACAACTCAGATGCAGTTGAACTGCAGACTTTCAGCTTTAATTCAGTGGGTTGAACAAAAAGATTGCATAAAAATTTGAGGAACTAAAGTCTTTTTTTTTTATCACAATCACTTCATTTCAGGGGCTCAAAAGTAATTGGACAATTGACTCAAGGGCTATTTCATGGGCAGGTGTGGGCAATTCCTTTGTTATATCATTATCAATGGAGCAAATAGAAGCCCTGGAGTTGATTTGAGGTGGGGGGGTGCTTGTATGTGGAAGATTTTGCTGTGAACAGTCAACATGCGGTCAAAGGAGCTCTCCATGCAGATGAAACAAGCCATCCTTAAGCTGCAAAAACAGAAAAAAACCCATCCGAGATATAAGGACTGGCAAAATCTACAGTTTGGTACATCCTGAGAAAGAAAGAAAGCACTGGTGAACTCAGTAAAGCAAAAAGACCTGGACGTCCACGGAAGACAACAGTGGTGGATGATCGCAGAATCATTTCCATGGTGAAGAGAAACCTCTTCACAACAGCCAAACCAGTGAACAACACTCTCCAGGAGGTAGAGTATCGATATCCAAGTCTACCATAAAGAGAAGACTGCATGAAAGTAAATACAGAGGGTGAACTGCAAGGTGCAAGCCACTCATAAGCATCAAGAATAGAAAGGCTAGATTGGACTTTGCTAAAAAAAAAAAACTCTAAAAAAGCCAGCACAGTTCTGGAAAATCATTCTTTGAACAGGTGAAACCAAGATCAACCTCTACCAGAATGATGGCAAGAAAAAAGTATGGAGAAGGCGTAGAACAGCTCATGATCCAAAGTATAGCACATCATGTATAAAACATTTGGGAGGCAGTGTGATGGCTTGGACGTGCATGGCTGCCAGTGGCACTGGGACACTAGTGTTTATCCATAATGTGACACAGGACAGAAGCAGCCGAATGAATTCTGAGGTGTTCAGAGACACTGTCTGCTCAAATCCAGCTAAATGCAGTCAAATTGATTGGGAGGCGTTTCATAATGACCCAAAACATACAGCCAACGCAACCCAGGAGTTTATAAACGCAAATAAGTGGAATATTCTTGAATGGCCAAGTCGGTTACCTGATCTGAACCCAATTGAGCTGCATTTCACTTGTTGAAGTCCCACAAAAAAACAGCAACTGAAAGCCGCTGCAGTAAAGGCCTGGCAGAGTATTAAAAAGGAGGAAACCCAGAATCTGGTGATGTCCATAAGTTCAAGACTTCAGGCTGTCATTGCCAGCAAAGGGTTTTCAACCAAGTATTAGAAATTAACATTTTATTTTCAGTTTTTTTAATTTGTCCAATTACTTTTAAGCCCCTGAAATGAAGTGATTGTGTTAAAAAAAACTTTAGTTCCTCACATTTTTATGCAATCTTTTTGTTCAACCCACTGAATTAAAGCTGAAAGTCTGCAGTTCAACTGCATCTGAGTTGTTTCGTTTAAAATTCATTGTGGTCATGTACAGAACCAAAATTAGAAGAAAAACTTCTGTCCAAATATTTATGGGCCTAACTGTATACTCGCATAATAAAATATACTCGCAACTCAAATGGGAGGTTAAAGGAAAACTATACCCCCCAAACAATGTAGGTCTCTATTAAAAGATACTGAGTAAAACAGCTCATGTGTAAAACCCTGCTTCATGTAAATGAACCATTATCATAATAATATACTTTTTTAGTAGTATGTGCCATTGGGTAATCATAAATAGAAAATTGCCATTTTAAAAAAATAAGGGCCGCCCCCTGAGATCGTAAGATTCACTGTACTCACATACAAACCACATGTAATGTCACATGAGCCAATTAACAGACAGAGTTTGCTTCCTCACTTCTTCCTGTTACAGTTAGAGTTGTAGTATTTCTGGTCAGGTGATCTCTGAGGCAGCACACAGACCATCACGAAATGGTGGCTCAAGGCAAGAGATGTAAAAGGGCAATATTTATGTAAATATTCCTGTTTGGTAAGATTCTTTAATATGTCATTCAATTTGATATAAACTATCTGTTGCTTAAGTATTCATGTTGGGGGTATAGTTTTCCTTTAATTAAATAGTCCCAACCCCAAATTTGAATCAAATTTGAATCGTTTTCCCATCGAAAAAAAACTTGAATGTCAGGAAGACATAACGTATTGAAATTGTTCAATGGTGAATATTCAAATTCAAGTTACTTTGTTTTATTATTACAGAGAAAAAGTTAAACTTTTTTCAAAATTAGTACTAGTTTAAAATGGACTCCTTCTCGTAATTCTGAACTTTCTAAATAACCGGATTCTGGGTAAGGGATACCGTGCCTCCTGATAATCTTAAACAATAGAGAGCAGTGAAACTTCCCCCTGCCAGGGTCTGGCAAACTTTATTTCACCTTTTAGATGTATATTGTGTCTGAGTCAGTTTCTTTTGATGGACTGTTCCCTAAACCAGGGGTGTCAAACCTTTTTACCTGTGAGCCACATTCAAGTGTAAAAAGAGTTGGGGAGCAACACAAGCATGAAAACGTTCCTAGTAGGCTTTAAATAAGGGCTGTGATTGGCCATTTGGTAGCCCCTATATGGACTGGCAGCCTACAGGAGGCTCTGTTTGGCAGTACATCTGGTTTTTATACAACCAAAACTTGCCTCCAAGCCTGGCATTCAAAAATAAGCATCTGCTTTGAGACTACTGGGAGCAACATCCAAGGGGTCGGAGAACAACATGTTGCTTGCGAGCCACTGGTTGGGGACCACTGCTCTATACCGTTGGTGTGTGCTCCTTGTGTCCGGGTGACGTATGAGCTAAACATCTTTTTTAAAAAAACTGATTTGTAATGAATTATGTTTAGAAAGTTGTTCCATGAGAGAGTCAATCGTAATTGTTTTCTTAATAATGCCTATTTAAATCCCATGGAATATAGTACAGGGCAGCCAAAGAAAACCACAAATGACTTGTATCCAAATAACTGCGTTTTGTCCTTAGGCTGCTGTCTTATCAGCCAGTTAATTTACTTTTTCTTGGGATCAACAACAAATTCCCTATGCTGACATCGATAATGTTATTGCCTGAGAATGGAAACCCATGAGTAGTTCCCAAGTACCCACGTACCTTTTTTCCCTTTTGTAACCAGCAACATTCGTTTTTTAAATCCACCATATTCTTTGGCGTCCTTTTTCCATGACTGGATTTGTTCTCCATGGATTTTTTTCTACTGCAAACGTTTACAGTTCCCATGTAACTAAAGACCTGATTAAAAATCCGTAAGCTCAAGGAGAGAAGAGGTACACAGCAAGGAGCCAGAACTAAGCTGGAGCATAAAAATAGACCTAAATTAGTAGAAAAAAATTAAACCGATCCTCATGTCTCCCATTAGCATTATATGTGGGCCTGTAATCCAGACTGCTCCGGAATGGAGGTTTCCCGTAGAAGAAAGCAAAAGACAGAACTGTCTGTTAATTGGCTCCTGTGACCAAGCATGTTTGTGTGCACCGTGAATCCTAGGATCCCAAGGGGCGGCCCTTATTTTTTAAAATGGCGATTTTCTATTTGTTTACCCAATGGTATATTATTTTGATTTCATCATACTTGAAGCAGGTTTTTACATTTAAGCTGTTTTAATCAATATCTTTTTATAGAGACCTGCATTGTTCAGGGGGTATAGTTTTCCTTTAAGTCTGCTAAAAATCATTTAAGCACATTAACAGGAAAGGCGTCGACCTGTAAATGCCAACACAAGTCACCCCTCGAGCATTTTGAGTTAAAATCCACTAGTTGTGCACCTTTCATGTCTAGTTGCTCTGCCTATAGCATGTGTAAGAGAGGGAATTTTCTCAATCGGTTCTTTTCCACCAGCAGAGAAAAAGCCTGCTGTGTCTTTTGATAGTAAGGTTTGAGGTTTTTTTTGGATAAATGAAAAGTATAACACTGATCTTCTAAGACAGGGTAAGCCTTCTGGCACTCTATAAGTTATATTGCCCTCCCTCTCCACTCAAGGCTCCACTGCTTTATTTGTATTATTATAATCTGTTCTCTTAACGTTACGTGGGGGAAACGTTACGTGACGCTGTCCTATGGCACAATAAAATGACTGTTAATTCCAATCCCTTTAGCAAGACAATCTCCCTATATTTATTTCAGTATACAGGTATGGGATCCATTATCAGGAAACCCAGAGACCTCTGAATTACGTAAAGGCGATCTACCATAGACTCCTTTTTATCCAAATAATCCAAATTTTTCTTCAATAATAAAACAGTATCCTGTGCTTGATTCAAACTATTATTCCAATATTGGAAGCAAAAACCATCGGTTTTATTGAATGTTTACATGACTTTCTAGTAGACTTGAGGTATGGAGATCCAAATTACGGAAAGATCCGGGAAGCCCCAGTTCCAGAGCATTCTGGATAACAGGTCCCATGCTTGTCTCCCTTTGGAGAAAAGGTGGCAGGTGCTTGTGCTGAACATGTATCCAGTCTTTAGTTCCGCCTCAATAACAATTTCAAAGCTTTTGATCCTCTAAAGTACCTTTGCCGGTCCAAGATGTCATTTCATTTTACCCCGTGAGCTTTCCTTTATAAGTTTCCAGCACAAATGTGACCCGTCATTCGTGCCCAGCATTTTACATAACCTTATGCTTTGCCTGTTGCTGTTATCCTGGACTTCATCTCAATATTTCTACTCATCATTTATTTATTCCTTCAACAAATGTGTACGGCATTACACTAACTGGTGTCCATTTTGGCATTTCCTCACCCCCCCCCTTTGAAAAATGATTATAAAACAAATGCTAATTCGAATTCTTTTGGTGCCTGAGTAGTAACTGTTTTGCGATATATTGTGCAAGAGTTTGAACATTACAATTCAGTTTCCATTTTGCAGTAATTGCCGTTTATTTTGTGTTCATTGGCATGTGTATGAACAGATGAGTCGCACAAATAAAAATGAACATTTATTTTAGCCGTTTGTGTTCCCTCTAATATCTATTACATGTGTCCATTCGCAAGGCATAGTTGCAACGATTGCTCATTGTGTTGATGCTGCCTATACAAAGTCCATTGATTTGGGTTCTAAAAGGATGATTTCTGGCTAGCAACCAAACATCTCACCGTGTGTGTGTGTGTAAATGCAGGGATGTGCATTTATTTTTTCCAAGATAGTTCAGAATTCTGCACTGAAATCCGTTTCTCAAAAGAGTAAACACATTTTTTTTATACTTAATTTTGAAATTTGGCATAGGGCTAGTTGTCAGTTTCCTGGGTGTCCTTGTTCATGTGACTTGTGCTCTGATAAACTTCAGTCACTCTTTACTGCTGTACTGCAAGTTGGAGTGATATCCCCCCCTCCCTCTCCTCCAGCAGCCAAACAACAGAACAATGGGAAGGTAACCAGATAGCAGCTCCGTAACACAAGATAACAGCTGTCTGGTAGATCTAAGAACAGCACTCAATAGTAAAATCCATGTCCCACTGAGACACATTCAGTTACATTGAGTAGGAGAAACAACAGCCTGCCAGAAAGCAGTTCCATCCTAAAGTGCTGGCTCTTTCTGAAAGGCAAAATGACCTGAGATGCACCTACACACCAATATTACAACTAAAAAAAATACACTTGTTGGTTCAGGAATTAAATTTTATATTGTAGAGTGAATTATTTGCAGTGTAAACAGTGTAATTTAGAAATAAAAATCATAAAGACAGAATCATTTTAATATGCGTGTTATCAGATCTGAAAGGGATAACCAATTCTATTATTTGTAAACAAATTGACATTCAGGTGCCGATAGCATTGGTTATTACGTTAAAGGTTTGGTTTCGCTGGAATTTCGCCAAACTCTTCAAATCCTCCAATTTATCTGGCTATATAAGATCATACAGAAGTATCAAGTGGCAGAAGGAGTCGGGAAATCACTGTCAACATTTTGGGCAAATTTTATAGAACAACAGGCTGACACCACTTGGGATTATTTTCCTTTAAACGACATTGGTTATAATTGTGATGGTCTGGTTTGTGCCTGTTGTTCTATAAGAGAAGTATTATTTACCTTCTATAAACTGATGGGTTATTAGGGTTGCACCCCACTTCATGTCCCATGGTGAGTTTACCTTAATAACGCCTGTTCATATAGATTAAAGTGATATTTCCGGTTTAATTTTTAGGTAGACCAGACTTTTTTTCAATTCATTTCCATTTTTTATTTTTTACCGCTTTTCCAAAATCTAAGTTTAATGTCCCTGTCTCTGGTGTTTCAATCTGGCAGCTCAGGTGCAGATTCTGAACGGTTACAATTTTGCATTTACATTTAGTTGATACATTTCTCAGCAGCATCTCTGGAGTATTAGCAAATATTGTATCAATTCTAACAGCTGCCTGTAATGAAACTCAGGGATTCTGATCAGCAGGGACAAAGATAAGAAATGTATCAACTAAATGTATCCATTTACACTTCAATATAAGAAAAACAGTCACGTATAGAAAGTGGAAAGTCATTGAAAAAGTCGATATTTCTGGTGAACTATCTGAAAACAACTAGTTGTTTGAAGGTGAACAACCCCTTTAATGTTTAAATGATTTTCTAGTAGACTTAGGGCAGAGACACGCTCAGATTCAACAGATCTTTCTGTAATTTGGATCTTCATACCTTAAGGTCAGAGACAAATGCTCAGATTCGGGGAGATTAGTCGCCCATCGACAAATCCTCCTCTTCTTCGGGGCGATTAATCTCCCCGAACTGCCTCCCGCCGGCTAGAATGTAATTGCCGGTAGGATGGCACTCGGAGCAATTTGTTTTCCGAAGTCGCCTTAGGACAGAGACACACACTCAGATTCGGGGAGATTTAGTCGTCCGGCGATAATTTGCCTCTTCTTCGGGGCAACTAATCTCCCTGAATTGCCTCCTGCCGGCTAGAATCTAAATCGCCTGCTGTATTGTACTCAGGATGCTTAATTTTCTGAAGTTTCCTTGTGAGGCAACCTCAGAAAACGAAGAGCATCGATTGTCATCCTGCCGGCAATTTACATTCCAGCTGGCGGGAGACAGTTTGGGGAAATTAGTCGCCCTGAAGAAAAGGAGATTTGTTGATGGGCAACTACTCTCCCCGAATCTCCGCATTTGTCTCTGCCCTTAAAGGGGACCCGTCACCCAAAATAATTATTTAAAATCCTATATTATCACAACAGTCAAGAAAAATGAACTTTAATTACACTATATAAATTATTTGAATCTTGTTTCCTTCAGTCTGGGAATTCATAATTATAGCAAGCAGGCAGGAGCCATTTTGTGGACACTGTTATTAAAGGAACAGGAAAATATAATGCAGTGTTGCCCTGCACTGGTAAACCTGATGTGTTTGCTTCAGAAACTCTACTATTGTTTATATAAATAAGCTGCTGTGTAGCAATGGGGGCAGCCATTCAAAGGAGAAAAGGCTTAAGTTACACAGCAGATAAGCTCTGTCTGTCTAATGGTGTTATCTGTTATCCATTAGTTAACCTGTGCCATATAGCTGTTTTTCAATTTCCACCATTGCTCCACAGCAGCTTGTTTATATGAACTATAGTAGTGTTTCTGAAGCAAACAGATCAGTTTTACCAGTGCAGGGCAACACTACATAATCTTTTCATTACTTTAAAACACTTACATTTTTTGGTGTTACTGTTCCTTTAAGACAAGCCTTGTATCATCTCACAATCTTGTTTGTGCACCAGAATGGGGGACCTGATGTCCATCCCCATGTCCTGGTTACACAATTAAACGGGAATGTGTGGAGAGCAGTGACATCTAGGAAGTGCTGAATGGAAAGTGAAAGTTATTGTCTGCCCCGCCTCTATGCCCATGGCATAGAGGCGGGGCAGACAATATTTGATTGACAGCTGAGATTTTGAAATGAGCTTACAACAGCTATGAATGCTTTAATAAAAAATAGAAATTGGATTTCATATTTAATTTAAGGACTTTTATTATACAGATTTTTGTGTCTGGGTGAAAGGTCCACATTAAGGTATGAAGATCCAAATTACGGAAAGATCTGTTATCCGGCAAACCCCAGGTCTCTAGTATTCTGGATAACCGGTCCGATACCTGTAATACAAAACAGCAATACATTTGTACCCTTAAGGAGCATTTTTTTTTTGATGGGTGACCCCCATTTGAAAGCAGAAAACTATTTAAAAAAAAAGCTATTATAAATAAAAGCTAATTGAAAAGTTGCTGAGAATTAACCACTCTAATACATACTGAAAGTTACCCACCCCTTTAAAATCACTTGACTAATTGAGCCAAATCTGCCTTACATGATGGATTTGGGGAGGTAAAAATGTTATAAGTAAAGCAGTTTTGCTATTATGGAGGACACCAGTTAGTTGGTTCATGCATACAGACGGCTTTGAATGGTTCACTTCTTGCTTTTCTGATGGCTTGGGACAGTAGAAAGGTGGCCATGTCTTGGCTAGCAGTGGCAAACTGTTTGTGACTGGCCCGTACACAGCCTCCGTTAGGGTGAGTCTTTATACTTTTATTTTTTAATACAGTGCGATTTCTGTCTACTGTTATATTTGGTCCCCAGAGAAGAATATTATCATGTCCCGTATGACCTGTACAACCACAACATTCTAATAATTTGTTTAATTGTTTACTTCTTTGAAAGCAAAGTATTGTGTTGTAGAGTGATTAAAATATCATGTACTGTTGCCTTGCACTGGTAAAACTGATCTGTTGGCTTCAGAAACTCTACTGTTTTGTGTATACAAAGAAACTGCTGTTCTAGCAATGGAGGCCGTTGAAATATGGCTAAATGGCTCAGATTAAAGTGGGTTGTTGATGTAGAGAGGGATATTCTGAGACAATTTGCAATTGGTTTTCATTTTTTATTATTTGTGGTTTCGGAGTTATTTAGCTGTTTCAGCGATCTGGTTGCTAGGGGCCAAATTTCCCTAGCAACGACGCACTGAATTGAATAAGAAACTGGAATATAAATAGGAGAGGCCTGAAGAGTCGGATGAAGAAGCCAAATAATTAAAAAAACGATATAAAATAAATCTAAGTTGCTGAGAATTGGCCATTCTATAACATACTAAAAGTTAAATTAAATATGAACTGCCCCTTTAAGTAACAGATAAGCAATGTAGAATACCATTATATTCGACAGAGCTTATTTGCCTTTTCCCTTTTAAATGACTACCCCCATGCTACAGAATGGCCAATCCTAAGCAACTTTCAATTGGTCTTTGTTTTTTCTATTTTATAGTTTTAGAATTATTTGCAGACTTTTTCCAGCTTTCAAATGGGGGTCATTGACCCATCTAAAAACATACTCTGGCTACAAATTTATTGTTATTGTTACTTTTTATTACTCATCTTTTCTCTCTCTCCTATTCATATTCCAGTCTCTTATTCAAACCAATGCATGATTACTAGGGTAATCTGGACCCTAGCAACCAGATGGCTAAAACGGCAAACTGGAGAGAAGAATACAGGCAGTCAGATTGTGGGCCTCATCAATGAACCAATGCGGTCCAGGATCCGACTGGATTTTTAAACCCACCTGATAGACATCTGGCTGACTTTCACAGATATCAATCGGGAAGCCTGTCAGAGGGCCCCATACACTGCTTAATAAGCTGCCAACTAAATCTGTCAGAAGGTTATATCTGCTTGTGTATGGGGGCCTTAAAGGAGAAGGAAAGGCTAAAACTTAAGTAAGATTTATCAGAAAGGTTCATATAAATATACAGGTAAACCCTCAAAGTAATGCTGCTCTGAGTCCTCTGTTAAAAGAAACACAGCATTTCTTTCCTTCTATTGTGTACTCATGGGCTTCTGTATCAGACTTCCTGTTTTCATCTTAAACCTCCGGGGCTAGGGCTTGAGCATGCTCAGTTTGCTCCTCTCTCCCTCTGCCCCTCCCATTTCTCCCCTCCCTGCTGTAATCTGAACTGAGAACTATGAAAGAGCAGTGTAAGACTCAGGCGGGTAGTGATGTCACATCAAGCTAATATGGCAGCTGCTATACTAAACAAACAGAGCGATTCTAGAGCTGTTTACTCGGGTATGGTAAAGCATTCTACAGAATAAATATAGTCTTATAGCTTGCACTATTGTGACTCAGCTATTGGCAATAAACTGCATTGGTAGCTTTCCTTCTCCTTTAAAGTGGGTGATATCGGGCTTAATCTGTTATTTGGCGCTAGGACCAATAACCAGATTACAACAGTAGGAGTAGAGCAAGGATCTCATCAACTAGCTTTCTGTTAAAGGAGAAGGAAACACCCTGGGTGCAAAACCCCTCCCCTGTGTTGCCCTCCCCCCTGGACTACCTGTCCCCCTGGGCAAATGCCCCCTAACTTGTTACTCACCCCTCTGCTCAGGTCCTGTCCACGGAGTTCACAGTCGCCATCTTCTCCCACGCGCGTCTTCTTCCTGCTTTGACCGGCATTTTGGCGCATGCGCAGTAGGAGCATTTTGCCGGTACGATCTACTGCGCATGCGCCAAAAGTCATTAAGTTTTCCGTGACTTTTGGCGCAGTAGATCGTACCGGCGAAATGCTCCTACTGCGCATGCGCCAGAAGACGCCGGTCAAAGCAGGAAGAAGACGCGCGTGGGAGAAGATGGCGACTGTGAACTCCGTGGACAGGACCTGAGCAGAGGGGTAAGTAACAAGTTAGGGGCATTTGCCCAGGGGGACAGGTAGGCCAGGGGGGAAGAGGGAGGGGGGGCAACACAGGGGAGGGGGGAGGGGTTTTGCACCCATGGGGTTTTCTTCTCCTTTAACGGGATACAATTACAAAACTGCAAAATAGACTGGCTCCGGTTTTAAGTTCTTGGTTCCTTCTTTCCTCTGACTCCATGGGATTTGTTCATGAGCAAAACTAAACACACAGTAAAAATGTAGCTGGATAATCCATGTCTGTCTCTTGTATTATTGTTCATTGATTTGTATGAAAAGTGTCAATATCTGAAACCACCTTCCTTCCTCGTTAGGTAACTGAAGTGGTTTGGGTTATGGGGATTATCTGCAAACTCAATGATACCTGAACGTGTTTTTTTATTTAATTTCCCATGAACAGATTGATGACGCATCTTCATCTATTTCTCTGGCCCAGCTAACTAAGGTATATATATATATCTATTATTGTCCTACACATTGGCAACTGTTTAATACCTGCATTTTAATGTACTTTTATAAACCTTTTCTGTACAATTGTCTTGAATAACCTTAAATTGTACATGGTGTTTAGTAGTGTCCTGTAAAGAGTAGCAACCAGATTCAGGAACTCAAAGGAAAACTTGGGGGTGTCCTGTACCCCCCAGCATGCACCGTATTCCATTTTCTCAGCAAGGAAAATATACTGGAGGCGCCAAGAAATCGACACCTTGAGTTTTTACTTTTTAAATACTTTTTATAAGAAGAATTTGTTGATCCATCTGATGAAGAATTATTGTATAACACACGGACTGGCCTGATTTTCAATACAGGACAATGATAAATCCTACCTTGGATTTACGGCATTTAATTCTTCGGCAGCTCCGAAATATATAATGTTCCTCGCAACTGGATTTTGTTTTGATGGAATGACGCGGATCAGGCCTGAAGCCTCGCTAATAATTCCCAGTACGAAGCTCCGCAATTAAACGTTTGCTTCCCCCTCTTCTGAACGGAACAACAACTTGTAACTGATTTCATTGTGACAATTAACTGTCATGCCTGAAATTGAGTGGATTTATTAGAGCTCTTTCTGGAGATTTTCACTTACATGCATGTGGGTTGGACGTACCTGTATGATCTGTAAATGGTTTTACTAGTGAATTGTTGTCTGTAAGAAGTGCCCTGTAATAATGACGTTTGTAATAAAAGCTTCAAACTGTGAGCCTGTTCTTTGAATGACTGCGGAGCCACAAGCTCCCACAAAGGCCACTTTTTAGACCATGTTTGTACTTGTTTTAATCCGATTCCTTCACAGATCTGGTGATTTTTACTATTGTTTTGTTTTTGCTAAAATTATAGTTTAACACGACCAATTGTGTGTTTGAAAGTATGTTACCAGAGTGTGTGCTTTAATGGGTTTGTGTCTTAATTTTGCCCAAAATGATCCGGTTTGTAATGACATCAATGGCCACTTTAATCGAATCTGCCTCAGATGGCAGTTATTATTATTACTATAATAGTAATGGTTAAAGGGCAAGGAACTTCCTTATACTTTATGATCTAGTATGGTGTTGGAATGACTTGGAATTAGGGTTGGCCACCAGCCGGTATTTTATCGGCCTAGTTAAACTGGTATTACAAATTTACCAGCAATGTAGCTGCCGGTAAATTTGTATTACCCTTAACAAGACCCCTTGGCCTGCCCCCAATCCCCTGAATTGTCCTCCTTCTGGTGATCTCAGTGACGTGGCCCCGTCCCCTTTTACATCGCGGCTCGTCTCTTTTTGTTCCCGCCCCCCCAGCAGCCGGTTAAAATTTTAGGAAAAGGTGCCAACCCTACTTGGAATACATCTAAGGGATAACACAGTCTACCGAATTTTCCATTGATTCCCACTATTACCTTAGGCTGGCACATTCGTGCGATGGAGAATTGTCCATTTTAATCAAAATGGGAAATTGTGGGCCAGAACAGCACAAGGATTAATTGGGAAATGCATAAAGATGCCAGCACATGGTACCTAAGAAATTAACACACCCCATTGATTATGCAGTTACTTTCCTAGTCATTATTAATGATTTGCAAAACAGATGTATTTGTTATTCTAGCTATTTTATGATTGCAAGCTCCTCGACCTAACCATATTTTATTCCAGCTGCAGCCAACACTTCAATGTTGTGAGTCACTGTCAGATTTCACAAGCTCTGACTGGCTGATTTCCAGCACGAGTCGGCAGCACTGTTGATTGTGAGCTGTAGAAAACAAGGTTAGGTTGAGAATGCACGCCAGTAAGACATCTATCAAAATGTATTATAAATTCTTTATTAATATATTCGGTTAACATCTACTGGTTGGATATATGTTAATAACAAAGATGGTTCCCTTTTAACTGGAACCAGTTATCTATTTGTATCTTATACCAAAGAACCTTTATCGGTTACTATTACATGAAGAACAAAAGTTTCAGGCCCATTTGTTATCCAGCATTTAGATACCGGCTCGCACTTTGCTCATAGCAGGGTTACTATATCTACTATATTATCTACTATATCAACTCTTGGCCACGAGTACAGTATAGATCTTGGGTTATCTGAGAATAAAGCCTTCACCCCCAAACTGATGGCTTTTTCGTTATGTGCCCCATCCATTGTAGAAGGAAAACCACAATGAAATCTCCACATACGACATGACTGTTCCATGTGCTTAGTAATATGACTTTGACTTGAGGGTGAATATTCTAATAAACAGACCTCTCGTAACTGATTTACCCTGTACTGACCTCTCGCACACTGGTATGTTCCAATTCCCACGGGACCATGTCCAACATTTAGACCTACCTTCCATATGCAGCTTTTGCTGTTCAAAGAAAAATGCGGAATTGCCTAAAATATTGCTGGATGTATGCATGCATTGTTAGTTGCTGAAAGTAGAGATGCACCAAATCCAGGATTTGGTTTGGCCAAGATTCAGCCTTCTTCAGCAGTATTCTGATTCGGCCGAATCCAACTGCCTGGCGTAACCAAATCTGAATCCAGAAAAATCACAGGACTTTTCATCACACAAACAAGAAAGTCAAAAAAAAATTCTCGGTGGTTCTCTTCCCCTCCCCTCCTTTCCCTAATTTACAAATTAAGGTTCGGGATTCAGCCAAATCCTAAAATAATGGATTCAGTGCAACCGTAACTGAAAGGTATTCAATAGACATTTTATCTGGAAAGGAACATGTTGAGACAATTTTGCACTGCTTATACCTTGTGAAGATGAAGTTTGATGCAATGCCAGGGCTGGTGGGAGGTTGGGTTATGCTTTTTTATAACGGCCCTCAGCAACCCAACTTCTTTACCCCATTTGATGAAAGCCAACCTAAGTGTCCACCCCTCTTTTCTACTTCTTGTACCCCGAGAACAGCAAGTCCTCATTTTGCACACGCTTCTTTTCAATCATGACCTATAAGAGTAGCTCTTTTATTAGAATTGTGTATAAACATGGCCTAAACAATTGCAGGTGTAATATCCCTGGCACTGAGAGGTTTAACAGTGGCTCATCCGTTAATATATGTTTTAATGGCCGTAGAAGTCACCATTTTCTCTTCTGCATCATCCTCCATTCTGAAAGTTGACGATGATGCTCTTTACAGGACTGAATGTGTGAGTGCTTGTGTTTGCAGGCTTCTCAAGCCAGTCTTTCTGTCTACTAACATCTCTTTTCAAAACAATTACCTGTTAAACAGACAGCCAATCTGGTTGAAGCCAATGCTTCTGAAGAGGATAAAATCAAAGCAATGATGTCCCAGTCTGGTCATGAATATGATCCCATCAAGTAAGTTCTCATGGAAGCGTCAACCTAAGACTTAACAACTCCTCAGAGGTAACCCTGCTACAATAAATTACATTTTTTATTTTTTCTTAGCTATATGAAGAAGCCTCTAGGACCACCCCCTCCGTCCTACACGTGTTTTCGATGTTTGAAGCCTGGACATTACATTAAGAACTGTCCTACAAATGGGGTAAGTCTTCACTCTACACATGGTTGCACTAGTTGGATATTGAAAAGGCTTTTTACACTGCACTTCTAATTTGTGATATTGAGCTATTCCTATCATTCGTAGGAGTATTTCATTAGCAGTGCAAGACTACACTTTTGTTTTTAATAGTACCCACCAAGTGGTTCCTAGCCATATTCGCATTCCAACATAGGTTGCTTGCCACACATATACCAATAATATTTTAGAGAATTATTGGTACAGGTATTTGACCTATTAATCAGAATGCTTGGGACCTGGGTGATTTTCTAAGGTATAATGATCCAAATTATAAACATTAAATAAACCCAAAAGGCTGGTTTTGCCTCCAATAAGGATTAATTATGTCTTAGTTGGGATCAAGTACAAGCTACTGTTTTATTATTACAGGGAAAAAGGAAATGATTTTTAAAAATGTGGATTATTTTGGTTAAAACTGAGTCTATGGGAGATGGCCTTTCCGTAATTCGGAGCTTTCTGGATAATTGGTTTCCGCATAACGGATCCCATACCCGTACATGTGTGTTTGTCAGCCAATCTTGACTGGTGTGGATATTCGTTGGTTTGGTATTTGGGCAGGTTTGAAAATTTCGTCTGCCAGAAACATTGTGCATGCGAGTTGAAGCGAAGAGGAGCCTCAGTTCCTCTTCACTTCCTTCTGTTCCTATTACTCGGCATCTATGCAAGTGATTAGGGTGATCGAAAGGCAGCCATATTATGTGTAGCAGAATTGAAATGAAAAATCCGACTCACCGCTACCCTTCTTTGCAATGCGGAGCCCATGGATGTGTCTCCAGGTGCTGAATTCTCTTGGCGTCCCACGGCGCACTGAATAATAATAAGAAAAGACGAAGTTTCCGCACACTGGAGTGCTTTAAAAATCTAAAATCTTTATTGACATGCTGTGTGCTCCTCATTATGGATCAATAAAGATTTTGGATTTTCAAAGCACTCCGATGTGCGGAAACTTCGTCTTTTCTTTTTCCTATATCATGTGTAGCCTCTCATATTCTTCCCAGCCCATGGACTGATCAATCACAAATTGTACCTAATGGGCCAAATAATAAAAAAGAAGAATGAAGGCCAAATTAAAAGTTGCTTAGAATTAGGCAATTCATAACATACTAAAAGTTAAAGGAGAAACAAACCCTTTACCAAAAAAAACCCTACCCCCCACCCCACGTAGACCCTCCTCCCATGGAAGATGACTGTGATGAACTCCGAAGCTATGACTCTGCACTGAGCGTTAAGTAAAAAGTTTTGGGGGGATTTCCCTGGAGGGGGGGGGTCTACGTGGGGTGGGAGGTAGGGTTTTTTCCGGTTAAGGGTTTGTTTCTCCTTTAAAGGTGAACCACCTCTTTAAACAGTCATTTCCCTTGGGCCACCATACACTTTATTTTGTATGGTTTTGTTGTTAGCGTATGTGGCCAGAGAAATCCTTTAAAAAAAAAAAAAAATCTCCATCAGCAATGTATGACTCAACAGTTATTGCCAAACTACAGTACCCATCATCCCCATACTTTTTCATGGAATAGGGTAGCAAATAGTGTTTCATTATTTACCTTTCTTTTCTATTTGTAACCTTCTCAGTAGTTACATAGTAACAGTAAATTAGGTTGAAAAAAAACAACCTTTTAATTCTATTGTATTGTTGCAGGACAAAAATTTTGAATCTGTTCCTCGAATCAAAAAGAGCACTGGAATTCCTCGTAGCTTTATGGTTGAGGTGGAAGACCCTAATATGAAGGGAGCCATGCTTACAAACACTGGAAAATACGCTATACCAACCATAGATGCGTAAGTAATGCACTCCAGGTGCTCCATGAATTAGTACTTAAATGGGACCTGACATCCACACAAAAATCTGCTGTGGAATTAGGGTAAAATTAAGTTTATTTTGCTCCATTATCATGATAGAAAAGCATTTGGAATAATTTCTTAGGTGGACAGGTCCCCTTTAAAATCCCATTGGAATCCCAAAGGAGCGCCTTTCTTTGTAATCTTTTTCCATCCTCCTTTTGGAACTCTTCGTTGCCCTTCACATACTTTACTTATAAATGGAATAGTTGGGGATATAGGGAAAGCGGCAAAAGCATCATCACAATGTTAACTTTCCGAAACTGTTGTCTGTCTCATATAATGCCATGACCTTGGTTCACATGTTCATCCTTTCTTTAATTACATCAATAGAAGCAGTGAAAACCTTTTTATATTGTCTTATAGTGTGGCTTATGCTATGGGCAAGAAAGAAAAACCACCTTTCCTTCCGGAGGAACCTGCTTCTTCTTCCGAAGATGAAGACCCCATTCCCGATGAATTGCTGTGTCTCATCTGTAAAGATATGATGAGCGATGCTGTTGTTATCCCTTGCTGTGGGAATAGCTACTGTGATGAATGTAAGTATTGATTTAGATCTACACATTGCAGGCATAAGCTAAACATTCCTTTTCTTAAAGGGGAAGTAAAGTCTAAAATAGAATAAGGCTAGAAATGCTGTATTTTGTATACTAAACATAAACATGAACTCACTGCACCACAAGCCTAATCAAACAAATGATTTATTTAGGGATCATCGTAAATTATCAAAACAGCACAAGTCAAATATCTGCCAGAAGCCGATACAGCAAGACTGATTAATAATCAGAATATACAGACTGCACTGGGTCCTGTGTTGTCATGTAATCTAATGTGGATTTGATAGTTTTTGTATTGTTTAAAACAAACTTTCTCCAACTCTGCAGAACCAGTGGCTGCAGCAAAATAATCCTCCAAATAGAATCCCAGTTTATCTGTTTAAATCTTTGTCCCTGCAGCTGGAGTTGGAAACCGTAAAGGAGATGTAAAGGCAAAAATAAAATCCAATACAAATATCTACACAGTCGCCGACTGCTCTACAGGGAAACAAACAAAGCTGCTTGAGTTCTGCATGGCTGGGAAGTAAGACGGGGGCTCCCCCTGCTGTTCATAAGTATGATTGTTTCCCTGCAGAGCAGTTGGGAACCGTCTGACAATTCCTATCCACAGCAGTAAATGAAGGGAGAATCTCACTGCATACAGTCAGGTTTCTTATAAAAATGGTACACATTTTATAATTAAAGTATATTGGAGATAAGTTTATTTTTATATATATATATATATATATATATATATATATATATATATATATATATATATATATATATATATATATATATATATATATATATATATATATATACAAATTACAAAATTTAACCCCAGCACTCCCAACATATAGCCCCCTGGGAAAACCTATTTTTGTACAACAAGGCAGTGTCTTACCAGTTCTTATTGAAGTATATATAAGAAATGCTTGACCTGATCAGCTCAGCTGTATAGCAAGGTATTGCTTTGAGTGCTATTTTTAATGCAGGTATTACTATTTTTTTACTATTTTTAATGCAGGTATACGCTCTGCACTGCTGGAATCTGAGGATCACACCTGCCCTACGTGTCACCAGCCCGATGTTTCTCCAGATGCTTTAATTGCCAACAAATTCTTACGCCAGGTAGCACAGGAATTCTACTTCTCATTTTATCATTGCCTCCTTATCCTAAACAACAGATGGGAGAGAGTGTGGTTTCATTATATATGTAGTAGACAAAAACACAATTGCTGTGAGGTGTTGGCATGTGCCATGCAGACCAAACACGTTTATTGTTTTTACTTATTGCCAAGAGTCAGCAGTCTGATCCTTTTTTCACCTTTCTTTTAGGCTGTGAACAACTTTAAAAATGAAACGGGATACACAAAAAGAATTCGTAAACCGCAGTCTGCTTCATCTCAGCGTCAGCCACAGCCTTCTGCGTCTTCAAGCAAAGCACCGCCTCCTTCACGTCCACTGACCTCTCGTCAGCAGGACCCTCTCATAGCTCCGGCTGCATCCTCACCCCCAGCCAATCCAACTCCAGCTAGTACTGCTCAAAGCCAGCCAACAGCAACTGCTGCACCACAAGCCAATCCTGCTGCTCCTCCTCCTCCTGCTGCTGCTACTTCCTTGCCTCCTCGGACTGCATCTCCAACAGACCCACCTATAGTACTGCCATTACCTGTCCCCAAAGAGAGAGAGAAACCAGAGCCATTATTCCAGTAAGTTTCCTAAATTGCACAGCCATGTACAGTGATGCATAAGAGCTAAAATTCACATTTTAGGCCCACATATGAGCTATATCCAACACACTGCATGGTTTATGGTTTAAATAACTAAGCTATCAATATTATGCTGTAGATGAACTTGATCTAACAACCAGTAGTGCTTTGTAGACTGGTTCAATAGTATTTGTTCTCTCATTACAGCATAGTCTTCATTCTCTCCTTTTTTCTTTCCTCTATTTCAATTTCCATACAGCAGTCGGGAAAAGGTTACCGCTCGGTCCAACTCTTCCTCTTCTGCCCCTGTCAATACAGCAAGTTGCTTGCCCTTATCAAACACCTCACATGTAGGAGAGAAGGTAAGTGCAGAACTGTTACAGGGTAGTCTGTAGTTACAGATCCCTTGCACCCATACCCCATCTGATTTATGACAGGTTAAAACAGTGGTTTCCTAAGTGTGGGTTTGGCCTTCATACGGGGCTTTTCAGCAGGAGGTTGTTCTCAACCTGAAGACCAGTTCGGCTAAAATTTGGGGATAAATATGATTTGCTTTCCTGAACCCAAAGTGAAGGTCAGTTAGGATGAGAGAAGGTGTGAAAACATATTGATGTCCTAGAACTGTAGCTGGATGACTGATGCACCAGTGTTTTCCTATATCTATCACCTTGTTATGAGCTAAAAGGGGCCCTGATCTTGAACATCTAAGAGGCGGTTCAGGAGTGGTAGTGTAGTTGGGGTGGTAGTGTAGAAATGGTCTAATTTGTTTTTTTAGTATTTTTTTTACTAATATATGCAAAACCCTATACTTTATCTTTTTTGTAAATTATATTGAAATTGTTTTTTTATTTCAGGGCTTCCATGTTCCTGTACTTGGCCAGTTACCATCCCTATTGCACTCTCACCCAGCACTGCGTAAGTACTGAGAGCCAACAAAAGATAGCGGTGTATTGAAACACATGGGAACTTGACATGACCTTGCACAATTGTGATTGGGCCTTTATTTCATTTGTCCCCCATGCTTACATTAACAGCACTACCAATCTCTTGACTTTAGGTCACTGTGTAGTTTTAAGCCCATGCTGTCTTTTATGCTATGCAAAGTATTTTGTATTGGCAGCTAGCTGAAAAATGTTGGTAACTTGGTCATAAAAAAGTCATGAGTTTCAACTCTTTGCAGTTTGCAACTCTTATACATTTTGTATTGGTTGGAGACCTGATCACAGATCCTCCAGGCAGCTGAACAGTTTCATTGATGTAGAAGTATTGATATCCATTCAGTACAGAAGAGCAGTGATCCCCAACCAGTTGCTCATGAGCAACATGCTACTCACCAACACTTAGGATGTTGCTCCCAGTTACCTCAAAGCAAATGCTTATTTTTGAACTCCAGACATTGAGGCAAGTTTTGGTTGCATAAAACCAGACGTACTGTCAAACAGAGACTGTCTACCCACATAGAGGCTACCAATCACAGCTCTCAGGGATTTCTTTCATGCCTGTATTGCTTTCAGCTCTCTTTAGAATTGAATGTGGCTCATGTATAAACAAGTCTGGTGCCCCTGATCTAGAGCAAGAATACATAAGGTGGATTTTAGAGGTTCTTACATGTACCCTATGTATGGCTTTCTACACGTGTCACAAAATGTACTTATGTCTTTGCTGCCTTGTTCTTTTATGTATTGCTTACCATCTCATTTCTTTTGCCCAGCACCCCTTTTGAGAACCAATATTCACAGACTTTCTGCACCAAGACCACTTATGGGATGGGATAGGTAAGTGTTCATGTTCAGATTTGTCAACATCATCTTTGTGTAGAGTCAGTAACACATCGCTTGGCCTCAAAACATTTATTTACTACACAGCCTTGGGATTGCTTGCCAGGTAAATCCCTCAGGCCCCAAAGACTATTTCCAGTATTGGGCATGAGCTCATGGGATTTAGACTTTGAGAGTAGACAAGTTCATTATCTCAGGAGCGATTACTGCAGGTTTATAACATGGTTTACTAGTTCTCGCTAATGTTTTTTTTTTTTTTTTTAAATTAAAGCCTATTCAAGGCAAAGGACATAACAGATTATTTTTCACACTTTGGGACAACTAATCACAAAGTGCTACAAATGATTCTACCCGTGTGAGAATTGCTTATTAATGTTTATCATATTAAAGTACATGTAAAGCCTACATTTTCCTACCATGCAGGCCTGGACTTGCAATCTGTGGGTTCTGGCAAATGCCAGAGGGGCTGCTGTAAGATGCCATAGACAGACAGTCACTGTGGGCTGGTAAGAGACTGGTTGGGCCTCTGTGTAATTGAAATGCCAGGGCCTATTTTGACTCCCAGTCCAGACCTGCTACCATGTATATAAGTTGGGCATATCTCTCCCATCCAAGCCACATCATTTTTACTGCCTATACCCCTCCATTTGCCAGCGCCATCACATTTTCCTAAAACAATTAGCAGCTTTCACCCGGCAGCCATTTTCAATCTGACACATCATCAGTAACATTGACATTTGCAAACAGGACATGTATACTGTAAAATTAAACTGAGCTCAGGAGAGAAAAAATAGGATCAAAAATTAGGACAGCTAGAGGAACCAGTAATGCTGTCTCTTCATTGGCTGTTAGACTGGAGGGTGTGTTAAGTAATCTGAGCTGAGAAGAACTGAGCATGCTCATAATTCAACAGCCAAAGCAAATTCCTGAGGGAGGGGGCAGAGTGGATTAAATAAGTAGAAGATTAACCTTTTAACAACCAGATTGGCAGGTATCTAAAGATTTCAAAGAGGCTGTTCACTGATTACGTTTTTGTGGAGGGGGTTTACATGTCCTTTAAAAGTGAGTAGTCTTTTCTAATGAGTATACTTATATCTCTTTTCCCCCTAACCGTATGCTGAGCAGTCTCAACCGGGGCCGGCATCCACACAATGATCGTCCACCTAGAAACCAGAATCCCTCCCTTGGATCTTCCGGACCTGCCTACGTTCATACGCCCCCACCTCCTTTGTTTCCACCACCGCCCCCTCATGGGCTGTCATTGCCGCCTGGAGTGCCGCCACCACAATTTCCACCGCAGTTCCCTCCTGGTCAGCCTCCCACTGCTGGCTATAGTGTTCCCCCTCCAGGCTTCCCTTCTGCTCCTGCTACTCTGTCTGCTCCATGGGTTGCTCCAGCAGTGCAAAGCGCACACACTGGAGCCCACCAGACGCCTTCGTTGGCACCCCCGTTATCAAAAGAAGAGTTCTACAGAGAGCAGCGCAGGCTAAAAGAAGAGTGAGTACGATGTGTACCCTTACATTTTCCTATATGAGCCTAGTTTCATTCTGTTTCTTCTTGAATTACCTAACAAACCCCATATAAATCCGCTTGATTTAATAAAGGTTTTCTGTTTCTTATTTTTTTTTTTTTAGAGAAAAAAAGAAATCAAAACTTGACGAGTTTACAAATGATTTTGCAAAGGAGCTTCTAGAATATAAAAAGATTCAGAAAGAGCGCAGACGATCCTATTCCAGGTAAGTCAAGTCAGATCAGCTGTTTGCACTGAACATTTTGTTTAGTAGGAACATTGCTTAACTTAATTTAACTTTGTTTAACAAGCAGATACATGCAGCCAGTTAGCTTTATAGTGCCACCCTCATTGCTCAAAATTCTCTTGGCAGAGAATCAGAAAATAAAGCCAGTTAAATATCTTTTCCCTCTGTATGCTGAAGCATAAATCTTAGTATCCCATAGATTGCTGAGAGTTATGTCTTGGCATCTAAGGGTTGATGATTTTCAACCCTAGGCTTGTTTTTTTTTTTTTTCTTTGTTTTTAATCAAAATGTGGATTTATTTTCCCCCTAGATCCAAATCTCCTTTCTCTGGATCATCATATTCTAAAAGTTCCTACTCTTATTCAAAATCAAGATCATGTTCTTCACGTTCACGCTCCTACTCGCGATCCTTCAGCCGTTCTCGCTCCCGTTCTTTCTCTCGGTCCCCTTCGTACCAGAGGAAACCTCACTCAAAAGGTCGCCCCCGTTCTAGATCTAGGTCTCACGGATGCCCTCGCTCCAGATCCAGATCTCCCTCATACAGACGTTACCACTCTCGCTCAAAGTCCCCAGTATACAGACTTCCTTCCCCTGCCAAGAGGGTGATACCCCAGGGGGAGGCTGAGCGTGGCTACTTAAACAGATATCGTGACATACCTCCCTATGATGTCAAAGCTATGTATGCTCGGCAGCCTAACCTTCGAGAAAATTATGAAAAAGAGCAGTATAGAGAGTGGGAAAAATATAGGGACTTGTGTGAAAAATATTATAAAGACTGTGCAGTTAATGCTATGCCGAGACAGAGATCTCCTATGAACAGAGATCATTTCTCTCCTAGCCGATATGTCATTCCTCCTCAAGGTCGTAGGGACAATTCTCCATACAGTAGAGGGCGCAGAGAAGAATATCCTCCATTTACACACAGAGGTCGTCCATTAGGTGCCAATTATCCAGAAAAACTATTACCCCGTGACGCACACATTGTAAAGGATGTTAGAAGATCAAAAGAAAAAGAGAGTGCTAATGTTATTGGAGACTCCAAAGGAAATAAACACAAAAAACATCGAAAGAGAAGAAAGGGGGAAGAAAATGAAGGGTCTTCAAAAGTCGAGGCGCTCTCGTCCAGAAAGACACGAGATCTACATGGAGACGATAACAAAAGAGCTGAACCTGTCTTCGTACCCTCAAGCAAAGACGATGCCACACCAGTGAGAGATGAACCAATGGATGCAGAGTCCATTGCTCTAAAACCCCTGTTGGAAAAAGATAAACGAGAGAAACCAAAAGTAAAGCAAGAAAAGACCAAGCGCAAGCCTGATACAAACCAGTCTAAAAAGGAAAGCTTCTCTAAAGTAGTCAAGGTTGAGAAGGGTGGTGGGGATGGTGATAAGGATACGCCTGCAGTTAATGAGCCACCAGCCAAGAGGGTCAAAGAGGAGTCCCATAAAGGTGACGGCACAAAGAACCCAATGCCACAGAAGGACGATAAAGCTGCTTTGCTACCACGGAAGGTGCATCTCAAGATGATCAAGGAAAACCAGGATGGCAAACCAGCAAAAGAAGACAATCCCAAGAAAGAGCATACAAAACAAGACAAACCTCCTAGCAAGGATGAGAAACCCAAAAAACCTACAGAGAAACCCAAGCCCACAGAGCCCAAATCAGAAAAACGCAAGAGGAAACCAGATGATAAACTCTCAGATAAGGAGCAAGAAAAGACCACTTTGAAAACCTCTAAACCCGACACCATCGAGAATGCAAAGCCTTCAACCTCCAAAATTAAGTCTGAGGTAGAAGTACAGAAACCAGAAAAAATCCCAGAAAAGGAAAAAGAGAAGGAGAAAGCAGTATCCACGACTGTCAAAAAAATTAAACTGAACCGAGAAACTGGAAAAAAGATAGCCAGCTCTGAAGCCAGTGGCCCAGTAGAAGTTCAAGACAAAGCAGAACCTGCACCAGCAGTGAAGTCCAAAGTAGAGCGTGTTAAGGGGAAGATTAGAAAGAAAGTCCCAGCTCCAGATGGTTCTGGCTCCACTTTAGTTGATTATACCAGGTAAGTCGGTTGAGAATATTCTAGAGAAAATTATACACATGGGGCGAAAGATCTGCTTTTCTCCACCTGGGTTTTCTATGTTATCCACTCCTTTGTGTAAGTCCACTGACGGGCATGTCGTTGGCCTGTGTGTAGCTGCTTTGAGCAGATTTTAGTGCAAAAAAAGTGCATCATATGCCCTTATGTGGCTAGGCATAAACCTTCAAATTTCTTAAAAACCGTCTATAAATATCACTTTTTTTAAGATAAAGAATGGTCCCCTTATCATAGTTAGGGCTGGTGGTCTCATATAGACTAATTAAAATGAATGGGACCACCCCACCTTATGGGTTTTTAGTTAGGGGAGTATGACGTTAAAGTGATGCTGACACTAAAAACTAGTCTTCAAAATGCATTAAAGCATAAGTAAACCTTAAAAACAATTGAATGTAAAATTAACAAGGGTGCTGTTCTAAGCACTTTTGCACTGTACATTCATTATTTTTAATTCCAAGATATTAAGGGATACATGTACTGATAATATGAATGAATTTTGTTACAACAGCGCCACCTGCTGGTCATTTTCTAACCACCAAGTAGTCAAGGAAGTTGTCAGGAGAAAGAAAGAGGCTGCTCTGATGTTCTTCTGCTTAGGAAAAAATTAGAAACCTTTCTCAAATCTTTTCTAAGCAGAAGAACATCAGAGCAGCCTCTTTCTTTCTCTTGACAACTTCCTTGACTACTTGGTGGTCAGAAAATGACCAGCAGGTGGCGCTGTTGTAGCAAAATTCATTCACATTAACAGTACATGTATCCCTTAATATCTTGGAATTAAAAATAAATAAAGAATGTATTATTATTTGCAGTGTAAACAGTGTAATTTAGGAATAGAAACTACACCATAAAAATTCCTGACAGTAATCCTTTAAGGGAGTAATTGTATCCTAAGAATGTTTGTGTTCTTGCTGGCATATATATAATTTTAACTGTTTATTCTTCTTTTGCATATGTCATATAGTACAAGTTCCACTGGAGGGAGCCCTGTGCGAAAAGGGGCTGAAAAAGTGGACAGTAAGAGAACAGTGATAAAGACAATGGAGGAATACAATAATGACAATTCTACTCCAACTGAAGATGTCATCATTATGATTCAGGTTCCCCAGTCCAAGTGGGATAAGGATGACTATGAGTCTGAAGAGGATGACAAAAAGGATTCCCAAGACACATCTAGCACTGGGAAGCCTATGAGTGTAGTGACAAATGTTAGTGCTAAACCTTTATCCATTACTGCCCCCGGCGACAAAGATGCTGTGCCTACTGAAAAGCCCAAGTCATCCCGTGACCAGGCTACTGAAAGTCATCCTCAAGATACCAAAACTTCAAAGGAACTTCCAGGAACATCCAGCAGCAGGAGTAAAGCCAAGGAAAAGGATAGTCCTGCTGCTTCCGAGAAGGACACATCTGAAAAAAGGAAAGTAGAGGGCAGTTCCGAATGCAGTAGTCGCCAGTCTTCAAAAGAGAGGCTGTCGGAAAAGCAAGAATCAAGTCGTAGCAGCTCCAGCAAAGACTTCACCCCCAACCGGGAGAAGAAATTAGAGCCTTCTGACAGCAAGGACAGAAAGCTGGAGCATGAAACGAGAGAAAGGGAAAGAAAATCAGAGCACGATAGCAGAGCTAAGAAGCCAGAGCATGACAACAGAGATAAGAAGCAAGAGCAGGACAGCAGAGACAAAAAGACAGAGCACGACAACAGAGACAAAAAGACAGAGCATGACAGCAGAGACAGGAAGCCAGAGCATGACAGCAGAGACAGGAAGCCAGAGCATGACAGCAGAGACAGGAAGCCAGAGCATGACAGCAGAGACAAGAAGCCAGAGCATGACAGCAGAGACAAAAAGCCAGAGCATGACAGCAGAGACAAGAAGTCAGAGCATGACGGCAGAGACAAGAAGTCAGAGCATGACGGCAGAGACAAAAAGCCAGAGCATGACGGCAGAGACAAGAAGCCAGAGCATGACGGCAGAGACAAGAAGCCAGAGCATGACAGCAGAGACAAGAAGCCAGAGCATGACAGCAGAGACAAGAAGCCAGAGCATGACAGCAGAGACAAGAAGCCAGAGCATGACAGCAGAGACAAGAAGCCAGAGCATGACAGCAGAGACAAGAAGCCAGAGCATGACAGCAGAGACAAGAAGCCAGAGCATGACAGCAGAGACAAGAAGCCAGAGCATGACAGCAGAGACAAGAAGCCAGAGCATGACAGCAGAGACAAGAAGCCAGAGCATGATAAAAAAGACAAGAAGCCAGAGCATGACAGCAGAGAAAAGGACAAAAAGCAAGAACATGATGGCAGGGATAGAAAAATTGAGAATGAAGCAAAGGAAAAGGACAAGAAGCCAGAGCATGAAAGCAGAGATAGGGAAAAGAAAGCAGAGCATGAGAGCAAGGATAGGGATAGTAGAGAGGATTATGACAGTCGCGATTACAGCAGCTCTAAGAGGCGGGAAGAGAAGAAAAGGGAGTCTTCACCAAAAGGCAAAGATTCATCATCTTCTAGCTCTCAAAAGGCTAAAGCCAAAGACACTCAGATTGAAACCTCAAGGAAACGTCCTGCAGATGCCCGACTTAACTCCAGCCCACCTCGAGAGCGCAAGCCACGTGTGGAGCAAAAGCCCTCTGACACCAAACGCTCTCCCAGTGAGCAGAAACCAAATGAGAAAAGCAGAGAGAAAAGTAAAGAGAAAATAATGAAGGTAAAAAGTACAGAAGAATCAAGCGAGAGTAAAGCTTCTCACTCTAAGTGCACATCGCCAGAGCCCAAGACAGACAAGGACACGAGTGACAGGGACACTAAAGGAAAGGTCCCTCAAAGCCGGTCCTCCCGAGTCTCTTCTGACCTGACCAGAGAGACCGATGAGGCCTCCTTTGTACCAGATTACAATGAGAGTGATAGTGAGGGGTCAGTAAAGCAGGAAGATGCCACTGCCTCCCAAAACAAAGTTAATGACAAACCTGCATTGGAAAGTACAGAACCAGTAGACTCCAGTATAACTGCAACTGCCCATAGCAGCCCAAGTGGCAGTCGCAGCCCAGCAGAGTCGCTGACTCATAGCCGCAGCAGCAGCCCCAGTTCTGGAGGCAGCCCAGATAGGAAACGGCGGAAAAAGGAGAAGAAAAAACACAAGAAGCATAAGAAACACAAGAAGCATAAGAAGCACACGGGCAACGAATCCGAGACTGAAAAGAGCCAGAAACACAAACACAAAAAGAAAAAGTCCAAAAAGAACAAAGACAAGGAGGCAGAGAAAGAGGAATCCAAACCACCTGTGTAATTTAAAGCCAACCCCTGGGGCAAGAACCTTTTGCAAAGACACTCGTATCTTTTTTTTTTTTTTGCATTCAATGAATCCAATCTTTTTTTCTTTGTAAATATGGGAGAAAAAAAAACGATGCCACACTTAATATATTGGGGATTATTTGACTTTTACTTCAGAGCTTTATCAAGTGAACGTTTCCTTTTTTTTCTTTTTTTTGTACAGAGGTTTACATATTGTGACCATATTACAGACAACTCTTGCTTTCGTTTAGATTTTGTTTCCATCTTGGGGGCATTGCGTGTTTACCCATGAAACGGGTGGAAATCGCTGTACTGTGAAAAAACGGCCTGGTAAATCGGAACGGATGCTGCTCTGAATGCCAACACATTGGCCACCCATGCACTGAAATGCCACGTTTAATCCGCAAACGGTCACCCTTTGATATTATAGACATTTTAAAACAGAATCTTATGTGAGAACACAGGGGTTGCTTTAAGGGGGACGTTCTAGAAGAACTGTTTCTACAAGGCCTGATAAAAGCATATTGTACCATGTATTGCACTCTCTCCAATTTCCACGAGGCAGGTTAGAAAATCCCATCGGATGAAGACCACAATGCCACGTTGAGGTGGTCCTTTACCCGACAGGTCTACTGTACATAGGTCCATATTAGGATCCAGTCGTCGGCTGTCACCATACGAGTGGCATTTCGATTGGTCTTCATTTTTATGGTTTTTGAGTTCAAGGATGCTCTCTGGTGCTCAGCTACCTATAAAGCAAGACTGACTGCAAAGCAATGATTCTCCCCTCAGTCCCGGCATGCCCTTTTAGTCAAGCCCTCGAGCCTATGAGACGTCGATAACTGTAAAGTAGAAACCCAGCTGCTTTGAACGGAAGACTTCTAGTCATCTGCAATGAGCTGACATACAAATACAAGAGCAGCTTGTTTTTCAATTTTAACCACCCGCCATCTTGCGTGTGTTTTTAATGGCTTTATAGACAAGGGGGATGTCCAGGCTATGAGCTTCCAGCTGTACAGACATCTTCCAATAGCTGGACGCCATGCTTTAGCTCTCCTTAATCACATGTTCCTCAGCGAGTCCTGGCATGGGGTGTAGGTAGTGGTGCCCTGGACCTGAGTTCTGCTGCTGCTGGATTTTATTTACATGTTGTCGTATTCATGACCCAATCAATGGCCTATTCATTGGCTGTTTAGGCAGAGCACATCCCTGAAGCAACAGGTTTGACTGAGGCACTTGTACGTTTAGCAAGACGTTGCTCTGAGTTTGCAGGTTACATTGAGTGCTACATAGAGAATCGGATGGACACCCCTTCGGAGGCCTAGGAAATAATCAGCCAAAGAGAATCTACCCCAAAGGAACGTCTTTAGGAGATTACAGATTGCAAAGATCCCATTCTTATGATCCGGTGGGTTCTGATTGGCTACGATGCAATATGGTGGCTCTTTGCAAAGGGTCAGTTGCATGTTTGGGTCCATTGCATCTCAAACTGTACCATGGTCTCGGTCATACTCAGTGTTGGACTGGGCCTCCTGGAGGAGCTGGTGCCAAATAGATGTAGATCTGGTAAACGATTTAGATGTTTTATTGCTCTATGATGGAATAAGGGCTGATGGGAATTGTCCTTGGCTGGGTTTGACGGGGACCAGCTACTGTGGCCGGCCCAACACTTGGTCACATTTGAGTAGTTTGGGGCCCAGTGGTGCAGCCAAAACACAATCCAGGGGGTCAGTCATGTTTATTCTGCTTCTCAGTTTAGGTAACGATGACCAACTTTTCTCTGCAACTGTTTTAAACCTGTGACTACTGTAAGGAATGTTCTGTAGAGCCAAGGCTGGAGCCTGTTTAAGGCCTATAATGAAGAGGCCTGTCTTCCTTGGCCTCATTTACAGCAGAACATTAATCAAGTTAGCCTGTTCTTTCCTTTGCACTTTTTATCAGCAGGTTTTTGTTGTTTTTTTTAAGTTACCAATGAGAGTTGTCGCTAAGCAGAGAGAGAGAGAGGAAATGACGAAGCCAATGTCCCATAGGTCGGAATATTTCTTATGTTCTAAACCTTGTGTAAACGTTAAAGGCAACCCTACCTCAGAAGTGTTTGTAAATATTTCTTTTGTGAATAAATCAGAATGAACTTAATGATGCTGTGGTTGCAATGGTGTAAACTAAACAAGACATTAAAATTGCGATTTCTTATGCTTTTTTTTTTTTTTTTAAAAAACCCATTGTTTGTGTTTTATTTGTTGGGGATACGTGGTTGGTTCCGTAGCAGTGATTGGGAGAATTAACCCTTACTTGGCGCCAGTTTGATTTACCCATGGCACAGAATAGAGCAGGAGGAAACCTGGAAATGTACAATGGCAGCTCCGTGGTACTTTCACCGCCATAAGCAAAGTGGTAAAAGCATTTGATGTTAAAAGAAATGGAACCCTAAAAACAAATGTGACTAGAAACACGGCATTTTCTTAACTGCACCAGCCTAAAGGTTCTGCATCTCTATGACATTAATGCACAGGAGCTCCCCATCTTGGACCTTGTTAGGAGTGTCAGTGGCTCTGCACATGCTCAGTGGGCTCTGGGCAGCTGTAGAGAAGCTAAGTTTATAGGGGTCGTGTCATGGAAGCTGATGCTAAAGGCCTGATTACTAATTTTGAAGCAGACTGCACTGGTTTATGTGCTGCCATGTAATTGAAATCTGAATGAATCAATAATCTAAGCACAGAGCATGTGCTGGGAATCAGCAACATAGAATATGGAGAGTTTCAGAGGAACAAATCTTCCCTGCTAAAGGGCTGTAATGTTGGGTGGGTATTGAGCCCCACCAATTTTCCACTGAGGTAGTAGGTGAGGAATATTAGTCAGCAGCCATTCCTCAGCTCTAACAAAGTTGTGATGCTGCACTCACTCCACCACCAGTTAAACAGATGGGTCAGACCTCTGTATATAAATCAGAGCAAGAATCCAGGCTGGATTAGGGTCAGTTACGGATCGAAAACATTTTCAACACAAACACATCAGGAGCAAGCAATGGCCAATGGATCAGCTGCGTCACTAGCCTTCGTTTTCCTCAGTCTATAGTTTAAAATACTGTTTGAAGTGGCCTGGGGGTAAACAAAAATAGCATTGGTCAAAATGAGGGGAATAACATGGGTCTCTTCTATTAACTGGAATGTGATGGCCAAAGTGTAACGCTCACTCTGTGACTGGTGCCTGAAAGTTCACTGGGGCTCATGTGTCTGATCAGCAGAAGTAGAGCCGGGGAAGTGAATTCACTTCATGGGTAGGAGATTTCATCTTGTATACAGAGCAGAGACACTCCTGGGAAGGAAACCCCAATGTTGCCCCTACATTCTTATGGAATACTCTGTAGGCTAGGGGTTCCCAAACTCGCGAACCATATTCAAATGTTAGTTGGGGAGCAACACAAGCATGAAAAAAAAAAGGTTTCCATGGTGCCAAATGTCTCCAAGCCTGGAATTCAAAACGAAGCACCTGCTTTGAGGCCACTGGGAGTAACATCCAAGGGGTTGGTGAGTAACATGTGACTTGTGAGTCACTGCTTGGGGATCACTACTATAGGCTAAAGCGCAGCTGGGGCAGTTGCTGATCAGTTGCAGCTTATTGGGCAGGTTTGATTTTCCCATCTGAAGGCTAAATCTACACATCAGTGCAGTCCTCGTCCAACAGACACGTACACCCCTCAGTATGATATGCTCACTGGCTCTCAGTCCAACGATTGGCTCATGTAGGGTATTGGTGGCTAAGATCGGCTCATCCAAATGAGTTTATCTGGCACTGTATGGGCAGCTTTACAGACTGCTAGCTTTATAGAAATCACTGAAAACCATTGGCTGGAATATGGCCTTACCATATGATAGAACTTTCTGGATAATAGATCCCATACTCTTACATACAGCTTTTCAAGCAGTGGCTCTTTTGTGCTTTTAAAGAATGCACGATATTCCCCGCAAAAATAATAAAGGCACTTGAAGAAACAGACACCTTCCTGCCACAATGTCTTGAATGATTTTTATTGTTTTTCCAAGTTAAACAAGCAGAAACTTTGACAAAAGATGAAGGCTGAACAGTGAAGCTCATTCAGTTATAAACAGTAGATGGAGCCATCTTGATTGTTCAAGAGATTAAGACACATGGGTTACACCAGTCATACAACCAAACTACTAAACTACCTAACCTTAAAGTAACACTCAGCGAATATTACAAAATTCTAAAATAGTATCCTGCCACAATGATGTACATAACGGGTGGCTTATTGTCTTCTGTGTTTGAGAAGGTTCAAAGAATTGGAGAATAAAAAGTCAAAGCTCTGCTCGGTTAAGAGACTTGAGTCTCAAGCAGGTGGGTGGGAGTAGAACTGGCACTTTTCCAGGAGGCATCTAGAGAGAGTAAAGTATTAATAAAAGAGCTAAATTGGGGTCATGGTGTTCCCCCTGGAGGAGCAACTCATACTTGTATCTGGTGGGCCATGTTCTGACTGTGCTACACTCTAATCCCCAGGCAGAAGTGTAAAAAGGCAATTAGGGTTTGACCTGCTGCCTCATTATCAACAGAGGCATTTGTTCATACAGCACATGGCAACCAGACACCTTAATTAGTTGACACTTCCACGCACACCGCCTACTATACCGTCTGCCAACATCTAATGGGATTTCCAGGGTTGATACTGAGATGCTGCACACAATTCACTTTCCCGAGCAACATTTGCCCTGAGCTTCGATGCACCATGTGCTAAGTGGTTGTGTTTTGTACCGCAAATAAACGTCCCCCCAACATTATTTCCTTTAGTTCTGCAGAGGTCAGGTCCCCAGAGGTCGATGGAGGAACTACACAAGACTTTCTGTATACGTTTAAGTCCAACTCATCTTACAATGAGAGCTGTGGAGTGAACGGATTCCCTCGCTGAAGTGCTTGTACTGGCAGATGCATCGATAGCTTAAAGAAGCTCACCTTGATTTACTTGGCCTCAAATTTAAACTTTATACGGTCATGAGCAAACAGGGTGATTGAAGCTATTCAATGTTGGGTCCTAGTGAGGGAATGGACTCCTTCTAACAAAACAGTCACAACAAAGGATGAAGATATGGGATTGTATACTGGTAATTGTATCCTCTACCTCGCAGGGGCCAAACAGCGCTTCTGTCCTTGTTCACCATGTTTAAAGGAGAACTAAACCCTTAAAATTAATATGGCTAAAAATGCCATATTTTATATATTGAAGTTATTGCACCAGCCTAAAGTTTCAGCTTCTCAATAGCAACCAAACAAAACGAGCACGCACTCCAGGAGCCAGTCTTTTGAAGTAAAAACGTAGTTTATTCCATTTCACTAAAACTTACACGGCCTAACGCATTTCGTATCCGCCGAAATATAATCATAGGCACGTATCGATGGATACGAAACACGCTAAGCCGTGTATGTTTTAGTGAAATGGAATAAACTACGTTTTTACGTCAAAAGACTGGCTCCTGGAGTGTGTGATCGATTTGTTTGGTTGAATCCTCACCTCAAGCTACGGGTTTGGGGTGCGGCACCCCGGCCAGCTGTCATCCTCAGTGAGTGTGTTATAAGCTGATATTAATAATCTACTACAGAATTTGTATCAATTGTTCCTGAAGGCGACAGACCTGGGGTCTTACACCCAGGCCCGGATTTGTGGGAAGGCCACCTAGGCCCGGGCCTAGGGCGGCAGGATTTTAGGGGGGGGGCATGCTACCCAACCACACCCACATTGGTTCAAAAACACTGGGGATGCACAGGAGATACAATCTCCATGAAAATTTGCACGAATAAAGGGGAGGGGACAGGGGCGACAAATGGCAGTGGGCCTAGGGGTGTCCGCTATGTAAATCCGGCCCTGCTTACACCCAGGTCGCTCTTCTTATCGGGTGAGCTGCAGTTCTAGTTCACTTTGCAGCTAATTGCATAGTTCAGAGACATATGGTCCCGAACCAATTTTCATTTGATTCGTTTTTAAATTGTAAGGATTAGAGACGACCATATATATATATTTATCTTCTTAATAGCAGCAATGATCCAGGACTTCAAACTTGTCACAGGGGGTCACCATCTTGGAAAGTGTCTGTGACACTCACATGCTCAGTGGGCTCTGAGCAGCTGTTGAGAAGCTAAGCTTAGGGGTCGTCACTAATTATCCAGCAGAAAATGAGCTTCCCCTGTAATATAAGCTGATGCTACAGGGCTGATTATTAAATTCTGATGCTAATTGCACTGGTTTCTGTGCTGCCATGTAGTAATTATCTGTATTAATTACTAATCAGCCTTATATTGTGACATTTCTATTCTATGTGTACTGTATATTGTGAGTGGGTCCCTAAGCTCATCAAAAACCATAATCCATGAAAACCATAGACGATTACAGCAGTAGGCAGAATGTATGTTCAGCACAAGCCCTATTCATTGCACTCATGTTGAACAAGCAGGTGAACTGCCCCTTTAAGCCTTTAAATCTAAATGGAAAAAATGAAGGCAACGTCCTGTTTTCCGTTGCCGTTGGGGCGCGTCACTGATGTAGAAGGCCGGAATGTTTCCATTGCGCATATTGGTGTTTGAGTGTTGCGCACCTGCACAGGTGTATAGCGATTCCTCTGCCCCAGCTCCATGTGTTTGTCTGTCCCCAAGTGCAGTGTCTGTCATTAAACATCATGTAAAAGGCACAGAAAGTCCACACCATCAAGCAGATTTGTAGGATGTGACGCACTATAAACATTTGAAGCCAAGCTACACATCATGCCTCAATCTCTTGGCTTCCTTCAGCCATACATTCACTAACTGTCCATAATTACAAATAAAACGAGATCCCTAGGCTGTGGCAATGGACAGCAGAACCCCAGATACAGGTAGGGTTGCCACCTTTTCTGGAAAAAAATACCGGCCTTCCTATAGATTTATCTTTTTTTCCTATTAATAACATTGGGATCAACCATCATTTTTACCCGCCAGGCTGGTAAAATACTGGCCAGGTGGCAACTCTAGACAAGCTACTTAACCATCCATCCTAGCAATTGCTTCTCAAGGTGAGAAACCCACAGTCATTCATTAGGTTTCCACCAGTAAGATATACTGGACTGCTGCCCAGAGCATGCCAACCTCCCCAGGGATTCTCTGAGACTTCCTCCTCTGTGCCCACCATTCCCAAGCCTCGGCCACTGAAGCATTCCAGCACTGTGTCCCCCCTCTGATTGCTCAGTCTGGTACAGTCTGGCTTCTGTCTAAGATCCAGCAGGTTTTCTGATCGGCTCTGCGATGGGTCGGTGACGGCCAAAGGCTCTGTGCCAAATCCACCTAATTAGGATTAAACATTTGCAGATTTTCCTTGTTTCCTCTAAATAACAGCCGCAAGGGGGTTGGTCATGCTGGGGGGAAGATGATGCATTGGTACGGCTGCCTATTTCTTTCTGCACCTCCCTATTGTTCCAGTTCAGTGCAATCCATTGAGACTTTCTGTTTTCCTTCTGTTCTGTGCAATGACTGATGGTTTTTGTTATTCCATCTCATTGGCAAAACACACCTCTGCTTTAGTGTCTCAATCCCTTTCTTAATCCTTTAATTCTCTTTCCTTATTACTGTTACAAAATTCCTTTCCCCTGTTTGCTCTATGCGTTCATTCCCGCGGCCGATCAGGGGAACTTTCCAGCAGCCGGAACAGCAACCGATATTTACTGTAGCTACAAATTCTCCAGACATCTATAGGTCAGGTTAGAATTCATGTCAGACAAGAACTGAATCCGACTTGCACCCCAAATGGATCTTCTAAGGGCCCCATTATAATGTGATTGGTGACCTGGGGGCTTAAAGCCATGTAGCCTGTCATGCTTTCTATATCTAGGGTTGCCACCTGGCCAGTATTTTAGCAGCCTGGCCGGTAAAAATGATGGTTGATCCCAATGTTATTAATAGGGAAAAAGATAAATATATAGGAAGGCCGTTGTTTTTTTTTTTTTTTTTCAGAAAAGGTGGCAACCCTATCTATATCCAAATGTCCTGGAAACATTTGTTTACGTTGCAGGTGTCCCAATGCAGAGCCACTACTAGGAATCAAAGGGCCACATACTACTACTTGGGGGCCTCAGTTATTAGCAGAAAACCCTGCCCTGGTAGAATGAGAACCTAATGAAAAACAATGGCCCACTCTCAAATGTGGACACATTTAATATGCCCCATTATTTTAACCCCCCACCCATTACATCCCTCTTAGATTTTTATAATTCCTGGGTCCCCCGAATTACAACACCCCCTGATGGTAACTGTTTCATTGATTAGTGTAATATCCATAGCCTTATTCTGGTAGCAGCCTGCTTCCCTCTAGTCTGGGCCCATTTATAGGCTAGGAAATCCTACTAGCCAAGGACTGGGTTGCATGACTGCAGGGTTCCATATGTTGAAGCCCAATAAGGCAACTGAAAGCATCTCATGTAGATTGATGTCCATTTCCAAAAGATGCAGAAAGATTCTTCTTTCAATATAATTAGCCTGTCCCACCAACTTACTGTAGATAGAACTTCTAATGAAATAAAGGAAACACAGAATTGAAATTCAGAGCAGAGAATGTCTCACTTGTACCCAGGGGAGATCCAGCAATTCAACTCTCTGTTGGATACAATAATAGCTGAACAAACACACTCCCCTAGAGACCAGTGTTCTAATCCCCCCCCTGCCCCCGGGAGGTTACAATCTGCTCCAATTTAGCTTTCTCTTTTGAAAACATCACTCACTGCTCTCCGTTCAGATGTGGTGCCCCACGGAGCCTAATAAGGTCCAAACATTGAAGCGTGATACCCTAGGATGTGGGTACATTATGCAGATACAGCACCATGGCTGTGCCGAACAACAGCAACATATTTAGTTTCTCTTCTTCTACCTATTTAGCGTCTATTCCTGCCCAGAAAGGATAGAGTCAACCTGAGATCCCATATTCTTACCCCCTTCAGCATCACAGGGGCCCCTTGTATAAGGAGAAAGGAGAGATAAGTGCTCTTATGTCTCGTATTAGGAAAAGGGAGATGTACATGCGCTAATGTTTTTGTATTGGAGACATACAATGGGGCAAATTTACTAAGCGGCGAAAATCGCCAGTCTCTTTCTCTAGCGAAGTTACGCCTGCATCTAACACACACACCCAACTCGATTCAATGAAATAGAACCTTCAAAATGTGCATCTCTGTGCAAGCGTGGTTTCCTGCATCTAACCCTGAAAACTGTATTGTATAAGATGTAAAGATGTTAATCCAATGTAGAAAACAGTGTTTAATAAACAACTTGTATGAGGAAAAAAATAAATAAATAAATTAAGCCCTGGAAGGTACACAGTGGCCCCAACAGCTTTCAGCATTTAGCAGAGTTTCCAGATTGCCAGTTTGATCCTTCTCTTTTAGGTGCTTTGAGGTCTGTTTATTTGGAGGAGGGAAATGGTAGGGGACCCTTCCTCTTCCTTCCAAAATTGGCAGTTTGATCCTTCTCTTTTAGGTGCTTTGAGGTCTGTTTATTAGAAGGAGGGGAGAGGTAGGGACCCTGGGGCCCATGTACAGGGTCAAACTGGACCAAACTGGGACACTGGGTAAAAACCCGGTGGGCCCCGGCCCTTATGGGCTCAGCCGCCCAGACCCGCACCTGTTTACAGCCCACACTGCCCCCTGATCTAATCCTCCCCCCCTTTCTCCGCTGCAACTACGTGTATGTGCGGGGGGCCCAGAGGGGGGTTTGCAATTGAGGCGGGGAGCCTTTAGGGGGGTTGTGGAAGAGGCAGGGGCAGATCTGTACTGAGAATCAAAATAATCCATTTTAGGTACACAGAGGCCCAAACAGCCCAATAAATAGTGAGTGTCTATAGCATGTTACAGAAGTCCTGGCATTTGCCAGAACCCACAGATTGCCTGGGCAAAGGGGCCCGGAATGGGATGGGGCTGCTGTGGTAGACGCACCACTGGGCCTCCGAATCTCCAGTCCAACGCTGCCCATGTATTAGGAAGAGGAGAGAAGTAGGGACCCTGGGGCCCATGTATTATAGGAGGGGAGAGGTGGGAGGTTTAAAGAAGGTTGGGTCTCTGTTTCCCCTGTATTAGGAGCAGGTAGAATTGCCACCTAGTCGGTACATTAGCAGCCTGGCTTATAAATATACAGCTTGATGTGAATATTAATAGTGCAGAGAAGAAACCATATAACTAGGCCGGCACTTTTTCCCAGAGAATGTGGCAACCCTAGGAGCAAGTAAGAGGCAGTTGCTCTGATGTCTGTGTATTAGGAGAAGTGGAGAGGTAGGTTGTTAAACCTGTTCATCCAAATCATAATATATTTTCCTTGGCTCTGTGACATAAACCTGAAAATGAAAGAACTGAGAGATGGATGGGATAGCAGCATCACTAAATCGACACCCCTCCTCATCTGTAAAATCTGGGCAAATTTGTCCTAGAAAATTCAGAGTTTTTACCCAAAACCAGCAATAGATGGCGCTCTCCTGCTGATTTACAATAGACTGTAGTTCTGCAGGTGACATTTAGTCTCGGGGAGGTGGCAGGGCTTCTGTACATGAAAGAAAATAATAAACCTTCCCGACTCAGACATTACAGAAGTGCTATTAATATATTTCTAACAAGAGGCACCCACAGCCCTTCACACTCTTCATACTCTTCATACTCTTCCTCCCGTCTCCCTGCACAAGCCTGGGCTTCTCCCCTGCATTAAGGGACCCTGGTGCATTACCAGGGCAAGTAGGGACAATGTGCCACTCCCCTCCCCCCTCCTCCCCAACCAACCTATAATATCCGCACATATACAGGTTAATGATTAGGGTGTAGTTCAGCTGCAGTGCCAGGGAAGTGTGCAGTGCATCCTGGGATACGGGTGTAAGTATGTAGTGCTCCAGGCAATCAATGAATGCAGTCTTCTGAATGAAAGATAAATATATCCTGTGAATGACTATGAACATTATTGTTTCCCTGGAATCTTCATTGTTGTGGCTGAGGATGAAAAAAGACAAGGGAATCCTACTGAACCTGCACCTGTACTCACACCATTGGGTGCAACGCGTTTCAAGCATTGTCCCCCCCAACCCCAATTGCTGTCATTGCCCTTAAAGTAATATGTACACATTCCCATTGATATTTTAGTTGCTAGAAAAGAAGAGAAATCATATTCAGTGGGTAACTATAGAGGAGGCTCCTGCAGTCGTGGGATAGGGGGTCCTGGATCATGGGGTCAGTTACCTTTATAACTCTGCTAGAGAGCTGGAAAATGTGTGCACATGCAAGTGGATTTCTGAGCATGTCGGGCCCCTCCGAATATTATTTGGCAGGGAGGACTGGTGCCCTATAGTTATGTGCCTGACCATATTCTTTGGTTACCCAAGTGGCCTCCAGCCCATTGACACCTGCAGTTCCAATAGAGATCTATGGGATCAGCGCTGCTTCCTTCCAGCCAGTATTTTACTGACCTAACCTGTAAAATGTAATTGTTGGCATATTGTTATAATCTCTAAATTGAGCCCCTGACCTGCCCCCAATCCGATCCAATCTTACCTTTTTTCTTCCCCGATTTGCTCAATAACTCTCCCTGCCCTGGAGCACACAAGTTAAGGCCCCCCATACAAGGGCAGATATAAACTGCTGACAGATTAAGTCGGCAGTGTATGGGACCCTCCAATAGGCTTCCCCAAAAGTCGTCCAGATGTCGATTGGTCGGGCTTAAAACTCCCGTCGGATCAAGGAACGAATCGATTAGTTGATGCAGTCATCGATCCGACTGCCCGTTTTCTCCTCGCTATGATCCGATCTTTCTTGATCGGATCAGCCCGATGTTGCCTGGGCACACTCTTGTTACGATGCTGAATGTTTTAGAAATGGAGTAGCCCTAGCCCTACCATTTAGGGCAAAGACGCATGCTCAGATTCGGGGAGATTTAGATGCCCGTCGTCAAATCAACTCATCTTCGGGTGACTAATCGCCTAGAATGTAAATCGTCGATGGGATGGCACTCGGATCGCTTTGTTTTCCGAAGTTGCCAAAACTTTCCTCGTGAGGCAACTTCGGAAAACGAAGTGCACCAATTGCCATCCCGCCGGCAATTTACATTGTAGCCAGCAGGAGGCAGTTCCGGGAGATTAGTCGCCCCGAAGAAGAGGAGATCTGTCGCTAAGCGTCTGAATCTCCCGAATCTGAGCGTCTCTGCCCTTAAGCTGGTCATAGACGCAAGGATCCAATTGTACAAATCATCGTACGATCGGACTTCCCCATCTCCCGACCTGCCACTAACCATTCCGATCAAATAAATTACAAAACAACAGATCAGCAATGTTCTGCCCCTGACAGCAATCGTACGAAAGTTATGTCCGACCAAAGCTGGTGACAGTCTCCCACTGAAAATCATACGATCAGCAATACACGCAGAGATATTACCCGCAGCCGACAGAAATCTTTTAACCTGTCCGATCGACGACACGACTGATCTCCGCTGGACGAAAAATGTCGGCACTCTCCACACACAGTCCGAAAATCGTATGAATCCACGATTTGTACGATCTGATCTTTGCGTCTATGGCCAGCTTTAAGGTGGCCATACACTGGCCGATAAAAGCTGCCGACAGACCGATTCGGCAGCTTATTGGCCTGTGTATGGGGGCCCCCGACGGGCTTCCCCGATCGAGATCTGGCCGAAAGTCGGCCAGATCTTGATCGGATGGGTCTAAAAGTCCCGTCGGATCGCGGCCGCGTCTGTTCGTTGATGCGGTCCCGCGATCCGACCGCCCGTCTGCGTTCTCTTGCATCAGCCCGATATTGCCCACCTCAAGGTGGGCATAGCGGAGGGAGATCCGCTCGTTTGACGACATTGCCAAATGAGCGGATCTCTCCATGTATGGCCACCTTTAGACCCAGACTCCTTTTTGTAGACATCTAACCTGTTGTCTGGACTGAGTGACCAAAACCTGCCCCCATTGCATCATAGCCCCCCCATTATAGCATATGCCAGGTTTTCTACTTGTTGTTTTCTCCACCCCCCCCCCCCCCCATAACAGCCCTGTAATAATTCTAGTAATACTGACACATTCCTATGGATTTTTACAGTGCGACAGATAAGAAAGCTCAGCTGAGGCAGAGTAAATAGAAGCAATTAACACGTATTGTTTCATTGTATTTCAGCTGGAGCCGGTTGCTCCCAGTTTTATATGAATGGAAACTGCCAGTTGTGGCCACTCACCAATCCTGTAAATGACAGAAAGCTCTGGGCACAGGTTATCATATACCATGTCAGTATCCCTTTAAGATGTTATATCCACAGAGGCATTTGCACCAGACAGTGGGTGCGTCTAAAGACAATAGTGGGTGAAGCTATTGACATGGATTCAAGAATTAGCGTTATCACGTATAAAGGGGATTACACGCTTAATGCAAATGGATTCGTGCACTGACAGGCAAGACTCTGCTAGAGATTTGCTTTTTAAAGGGGAACTCCACCCAAAAAAACGTGTCATTTCAAGCAGCTTCCCAATATACATTCATGTAGGCTTTTGTGTTGCATAACTGCTATTGAAAGCTGTGTTTGCTCATCCCTGTCCGCTTTACTGTTTCAGGAGTCAGAACCAGCAGTGCAGATGTTGCTTAGAGTATATTGTGCAACAAAAAAACCCTGTTTAGGGGTATAGTTGCCCTTTATCATACAGATATGATATCGGCAGACACACACACAGCTGCTCAGCCTGACTTGCCTCTCTTTATCCCCCTCCCTTTGGCTTATCCTGAGATCACCTATGTGGCTGCCGATGAGCGGCGAGAGTGTCTGCGCAATTTATCTCAGCGCTCAAGAGAGGAATAAAGAAAAGACTTTGCTCCCAAGATACAATGCAGCAGGTTTAATCACCATGGCAACAGGGCCCCTCAGAATTCCCTTTTCTACATTGCTGCGTTATTTTCTGCATGGAAACAGGACGGCAACCACATCACAGAGACAAGGGGCCAGACATGTACGTCGTATTTAAATATTACAGTGGGCCCGGTGCTTAATGGCTTCAGATTGCAAGCTTATATGATGAATGGACGGTGTATCATATATTAAATATCATAAATTAAATGTATTAATCAGGCTTAGTGTTCTGTACCTCCTGGGGGTTATTCACCAGCTCTGTCGGACCCCAGAGTATAATTAATATCTGCTCTGGAGTTCAAATGGGACTGCAGGGTAAATATAGCAATTAGGAAATGAAAGTATTTCAGCAGATACAAAAGGTGGAGATGCACAGTAAAAGCTACAAAGGCACGAGAAGAGCAGTGGGGACGGCAATGGGCACCAAGTTTGGGCAGCAGAACAGTCTCATTGTCCAATTGTTGCATTGATGAAGGATGTTTAAGCTTACATCTGCCCGTGTAAGTGGTACGGCAGCTCCTGCTCAACCATACCTACACATTACAATATTCCAAAAGGGAGGTTATATAATTCTTTGTTCGACTAAGAAAGGAGGGGGTCCCTCAACATTATCTTGCACAGCGGCAGAACTATAGATATTACTGGGCCCCACAGCATATCCAGAGGTTGTCCTTTTTTACCAATATATGTTGAAATTGCTGATTAATTAGGGCCTCATGGGCCCCCCTGTACCTCCTGGGCCCCCCTGCGGGGGCACATCCCTGCGCTCACTGAAACCTTGTGTAAGCCATGCACGAGCCTCGTGCTGCTAGTTGGGAATTGAATTGCCGCTGCATGGAGCTAAGTCTTACACCGTCCCCCATCCTTCCTGCCCATGACACCCGTGATGATGCCAAACAGGAGATGAGTATGATTTCTCTGCAGAAATAGAATCTTGAGGGGGCCACACACACCTGCTGGACTTTGTATCTGTCTCTTTCTCTCTTGGACTGCAGAGCCAAGGGACGGATGTCAGTGGCAGAAGCTGAACGTTGCTTAAAGGGCCCCTTGTTTTTGTAGTTTTTGAATTATTTGCCTTCTTCTTCTGATTCTTTCCAGCTTTCAAATGGAAGTCACTGACCCCATCTAAAATCAAATGCTCTGTAAAACTACTAATGTATTGTTACTTTTTATTGTTCATCTTTCTACTTGTCAGTACCGTCGCCGGGAGCGCACATCGGAACGTCTTCTCCCGACGGCGGCGCAGGATCCAAGATGGCGGCACCCATGCAGTCCACGTAGGTGGTGCGCCGGCACAATGACGTCACTGCCGGCGCTGAAGTTTGAATAAAAGGGCGCCTCGGACACTGTAACCCTGCCCAATTATAGGTTCCCTTTGCTGGTGTTCCTGGGTGCTGTTATTTCTGTCTCCTGATCTTGACCCCTGCCTGAAACTCTGATTATGAACCTGAAATCTTGCCTGGACATTGACTTCTCTCCTGTTTACCCCCTTTTGTTACCGCGTACTTGGACTTTCACCCAGATTCCTCCTTGGTCCTTACTTCTCCCGGCTGGGAGCTGATAGACCCCCTGACACTATTCAGGCACTTTCCTATTCATATCCCAGTCTTTTATTCATATCAGTGCATGGTTGCTAGGGTAATTTAGACCCTAACAACCAGCTGGCTTAAATTGCCAACTGGAAAGCTGCTGAATAAAAAGCTAAATAACTAAAATAAAAACACAAATAAAAGATGAAAGCCAACTGCAAAGTGTCTCAGAACATCATTCTAATCCTTTAAATGGGCAGATGGGGGCATAACTATGCAGGGAGGGAAGGGAATAAAGTTTATTAGACGTTTACCAGCAGGGTAGTACCCGCCCAGCTTCAGCTGCTGATTTACTTGCTAGTAGAGGCATAACTACAGTGGAAGCATGCTGGCAATCCTAGCTGTGTGTTAAGACATTTAAAGCTCATACAAGTTCTGGTCAGACAACTGCAGTGCCAATTTATAACTGTTATGTTCCTAGGGTTGCCACCATTTTTGGAAAAAAATACCGGCCTTCCTATATATTTATCTTTTTTTCCTATAAATAACATTGGAATCAGCAATCATTTTTACTGGCCATGCCGGTAAAATATTGGCCAAAGGCAACCCTATATGTGCCTCATTTTTGATTTGCTTCAGAATGGTCAAACACCTAAACCAGACATTGCACTATGATGCTTGATGGGTAGAACAAACCAAGGCTGCTTCTGTTTCATATTCAGTTGTTGATCATCATGCAATAAATATGAGATTTCTAGCTGTGCAGCATTAGTAGCCTTATTATCAGTAGCCTTGCTTTGTGCATTTGGAAGCAGCGAGATAATGCAGAGTTGCTACGTAAACCTCACTCTCCTCGGCCATGGCCAAGCTTCTAGTAGTATTTACTTCAAACCACAAGTGAAAGCAGAAATTATCAAGGGCAAAGTAAGCCACAAAGCAGTCGGAAAGAGGAAGCAAACAAAGTGACTCCCTCGGCAAGCACTCAGAATAATAGAAAGATCTACAGCACATTCATAGAGTGACGGCTGGAGAGCAGGATACTCTATATTCCTCTCTCCATTGCACTCAGGGATCTTTAGGAAATAGTCAGAGAATATAATGTGCTGCATCTGAGATAAGCTGAGAACACAAATAGGGAGGATTCCCCCGGGGCCCAGCAACTGTAGGTAGAAAGAGTGTAGAAGAGCAGGTAGAGAATGGGAAGTTGGTACTGGGAGAGTTGGAAGAGAAGATGCAGTTAGGTGAACTGGAAGAGTATTGCACTGGTATTTGTGGATTTGGAAGAGAAGTGTGGGAGCAGTGCACTGGTATTAAGGGGTCTGGAGGAGAAGTGGGCCAATCAGAGTAGAGTCCTGACTCCTGGGTTATTATTACAGGGGTAATAAGTGCAGAGGTGTTGGAGGGAGTACAGGAAGCTTCAGGAGGATTGTGCTAGGGCTGGGGGATTGTGCTAGGGCTGGAGGATTGTGCTAGGGCTGGAGGATTGTGCTAGGGCTGGGGGATTGTGCTAGGGCTGGGGGATTGTGCTAGGGCTGGGGGATTGTGCTAGGGCTGGAGGATTGTGCTAGGGCTGGGGGATTGTGCTAGGGCTGGGGGATTGTGCTAGGGCTGGGGGATTGTGCTAGGGCTGGAGGATTGTGCTAGGGCTGGGGGATTGTGCTAGGGCTGGGGGATTGTGCTAGGGCTGGGGGATTGTGCTAGGGCTGGAGGATTGTGCTAGGGCTGGGGGATTGTGCTAGGGCTGGAGGATTGTGCTAGGGCTGGGGGATTGTGCTAGGGCTGGAGGATTGTGCTAGGGCTGGAGGATTGTGCTAGGGCTGGAGGATTGTGCTAGGGCTGGGGGATTGTGCTAGGGCTGGGGGATTGTGCTAGGGCTGGGGGATTGTGCTAGGGCTGGAGGATTGTGCTAGGGCTGGGGGATTGTGCTAGGGCTGGGGGATTGTGCTAGGGCTGGGGGATTGTGCTAGGGCTGGAGGATTGTGCTAGGGCTGGGGGATTGTGCTAGGGCTGGGGGATTGTGCTAGGGCTGGAGGATTGTGCTAGGGCTGGAGGATTGTGCTAGGGCTGGAGGATTGTGCTAGGGCTGGGGGATTTGGAGGTGAAGCCTGAGTAATGGGGAAACATTGTGCTGGGGGATGTGGAGGAAACCTGTGGTTTGTTGGGGATGGTGGCAACTGTTGTTGGGGAATTTAAGAGAGAAGTGTGGGATACAGACAAGTGCATAACTATTAGGAGATACATAGGATAAGCACTGGTGAGGGGGGAGCTGTTTAATTGTGCCATTGGTAGAAGTGTGGATAAGGTAGATAGCAATGTCCTGGTGTTGGATAGCAGGCCAGGACTGGCAATCTATGGGTTCTGGCAAATGCCAGAGGGGCTGCTATAAGGTGCCATAGAAAGTCAGTATTTAGTGGCCTAGTGGGGGCTGTTTGGGCCTCTGTGTGGGCTGATTGGGCCTCTATGTACCTGAAATGCCAGGGCCTATTGTGAATCTCAGTCCGGACCTGTTGGAGAGTTTGGAGGAGAAATGTGGGTAGGTATGGGATTGGTTCATTGGTGCAGGAGAATATAGAGGAGAAATGTAGCCAGATGGGGGATCGGTGACCTGGGCGAATGTGAAGGGGAAAAGTTGGGAGGTAGGGGAGTGCCGGTGTTTTGTGATCACGGTAAAAAGTACATTGAGCTGCACTGAGAGAAACTGTCATTAAGTAGGGGGGTCTGTTGCATTTCTCAGTCCCCTGCCTTGTGTGTCCTTATTATGCCCTTCCACTATGAGAGAGATGCAATGTATTCCATTCCAGTAGTGCAAGGAATTGCATTGGGTGTAAATTCCAGGGGAGGAGGGGGAAACATTTTTTGCACCTTTCTGTTCCTTTCCCCAGTCATAAATAACTTCTTAAATGTGGTATAAACAATATAAAAAAGGACATTCTTTCAAATAAAAATGCAGAATTTAACGGATAAGTATAACATGCTCTGAACCCCCAGAATATCAGTCATGTGAAGGGGAAGGGGAACATACATGTGTATATATTTATATATTATATGTGTATGTATGTGTATATTATGTGTGTATATTATGTGTGTATGTATGTGTATATTATGTGTGTATATTATGTGTGTATGTATGTGTATATTATATGTGTATATTATGTGTGTGTATATGTGTATATAATGTGTGTATATATGTGTGCTGCAGATTGCTGTATCCCTTCCCCTGAGTGCTGGCTGCCTTTATGAGCTTAGACTTTGCCGTCACTTGTCTTGTGCCTGACTGGAATACACATTCACAGGATTCAGCTCTGACAGACAGACCCCCGCCTGTTTACCAGAGCCCAGCATTTGCTGAGAGCCCCGTGTTCCAAAGCCAATGACAAGCCGAGGGACTGAAGAGGTTTGGTCATTTCAGCCCCTGATTTAGAAATAAAAAGAAACCAACTGTGTTTATCCAAAGACAGACATACCTGCTGCTGACCCTTACAATTGATTTTAGGTTCATATAATGTTAGGTTCATATAATGCTGAATCAAGTAGTTCTTCCAATAGAAGACAATAAGGCCAGAGTGCCAGCCACAAGCCCTGGAGCAGCCAATCATTCATAGGGGTAATGGGAGGGTGGCAGATAACAAAAGATGGTGCCAGTTCTAGAAAATCTATTTTTTAATTTAATGTTGATGCTAGTGCCAGTGACTAGACCATGTGGTCAGATAAGAAAGGTGGAAAGGACTGGAGGATTCAACATCAGCATAGGAAGGGTTTCTTGCCAGAAATGTAAAGATGCAGATACTGAAGGCTGTGCGATGCCTCTTTTTATACTTTTTTTTTTTTATAATTTGTGTATTCAGCCTTGGATTTCAAGCAATAAAAGGCAAATTCAGATGGTTTGTAACTGTCCAACAAGTAAGGAAGACAATTGTGCTTGGGTTTTGGGGGGACGTTTAGGTGTAGAGCCTGCAGTAAAAAGTCAGAAAAGGTGGTAACAACTCTGGGGAGGTCACAGTCTCCCTGACCCACCCTGGTTCCAATGCCTGTTCCTAGAATAGACTATAGGGCTCGTTTATGTCCACAAGTGCAGTGAGCAAAGTGCAATTTCAACTGTCATCTCCTTTTTCCCCCCTACAATCCTAGATTGTGGGTCACAGGGGGGCGATGCAGTTGGCGCAATTGCTCGGCACCTACCGAAATTGCATCTGATTTAAAAAAATCAACTAAACTGACCATGCATTTCAGCGCCAATCGGACAAAATTGCTCAGAAGTCCATCGGGCATCATTTCTAGGGTTCACAATGTGAATGATCCGATTCTCTAGGTGTGCTGTGTCTATTGAGGGAATCCCAGAGCTGCCGCCTGATTGAGTCGTTTTGTTTCCCTGCGTCAGTAGGCGGAGCAATGTACAATTATACAGAAGTGCAAGGAGCACAAAGGTGGTTTTAAGCAAAACTGATTGCAGGGAAATTGCATTGACCACAAATGGGCTCTAAAATCCTGGCAATAAAGTTCCTATGTTATATTAGAGGGGTAAAGTCACTCTGCAGTTCTATAGAGCCATAAATGGCTTTTGACCCCTGTTTATCTCCCTGGTTAAGCACTAAAGCCACAGCATATCTGTTATACATGTAAACGTGCCCTATTGCCCTGTTTCAAGTTGAAAGTCAGCAGCCATGGCTACACATCAGCTTATTTGTATACACTGCATTTCAGCCTCCTAAATGATTCTGAGTTTTAGAAAAGAAAAGTCAGGGAAGTCAGTTTTGCAGAATGTGTTAAGTTGGCCATAGCTGTAAAGATTTTTAAAAGATATTTTCGTTATCTTTAGACCAAGCTTATCTTGAAACAAACATTTAAAATATATGATTTGTCCATCAACTAAAAAGACCATTTCAAGCCATTTTGTCTAGTTAAAGCCAGGAAAACTGAGGGGAGCTGCCTGCTTGGCCCTACAAACATAGTTAGATTTCACTGTGACCAATGAAATTTTTTTAATCTGGCCGATCAATTTTCTGACAGATGGACGAAAAATCGTTAGATGCACGATCGTTTGATTCCCACTAACCTCACGATAATTTGACAGATTGGTTGAATTGCACTAAAATCATTCAGCAAAGAAAAATCTTTGCGTCTATGGAGGCCTTAAGACTCCTTTGAACACCATTCTGCTCTGTTAGAGCTCAAGTCACTGATCGCTAACACACTCTCTCTTAGGGCAGAGACACATAGAGATTAGGGGAGATTTAGTCGCTCGACATGTGTCTCTGCCCTTAATGCTTAATCACTTCTGGCATACGTAGGCTGATTTCAGCCCCACCACGGGCAGTAGCCTCCCTCTTCTTTTTCATCTGGAACCCCTTCTTTTGGCGAAGAAACTCGATACTTTGCATTTTGCTCTGAAATCAAATGAGTATGATCACATCAGAGTCAACACAAAGTTTCCAGATGCGAATGACGGAGCATACTGCTTGTGGTAGAGGCAGAAATTGGCCTGTGGATTTCAGCAGGCAAATTTTGGCCCATCTGGCTCTAGCCTAATCGCTAAGAAAAAGAGAATCGCTATGAAAAGAGAAAGAGATAAAGAAATTATTCTCAGTTCTGAAAAGATTGCCTTGTCCAGTTTAGACTAAGTAATATTTTTTTTACCAAGGGGGTAATTATAATTTGGTGTTGCTAGCATGGATGGGAGACCCATGAACCATTTGTTGCTGGAGGGCCGCAGATGCCAGGTTACACTCTTGATTAAAATATTTGTTTAAGGGAAGATAAATGGAAGTTAATGATTTCTTATAAAGAGGATTTTTGCTTTAATGTTTGCTCTCAGCTCCCGTCCTGGTTAATGGATTAACAGCGCCAGTTCAAGCACTGTCTTGCAGGAAATTCCACGAGCTGTCAATGAATCAAATCCCATTAGCAGATTACATGAGTTCTCAGGTTTATCAGGAAGCTGAAAAGTGGAAAAGGAAAAAAAAAAAAACGAAATAGAGAGGCTTGGCTCACAGACTGATTGTGTTGTGGTGGAGAATGCTGTCTCTAGAGAGGAGCAAGTAAAAACCTCAGCAGTGCCCCAAAGCTCTGGGATTCCAGCTGGCACGTTTCCCAAATATGGCTTAGAACAAGAATGTAGTGAGTGCCTCGCCTACACCCCAGCGTCCCAGGATTACTGGGAAAGCCTCTACAGCACAAGGCTACTGAAACACTGGCTTTCTGTTGGGAACATTGTAAGGCTCACTTACACAACCAGTGCAGAACCAGTACTTTATTTACACACTCTAGTGTATTGAATTTTGTGTGTAAGTAGCCATGTTTTTCTACCCACAATGCAGCCTTTTTTTTGCCATATTTTTCACAAGTGGGTCGTACGTTAAAATATGTGAATGGCGATGAAAATTCCAGATGGCGTCACTTCCATCATCATAATGATATCTGATTCTTTAGGCACAAATGTGCTGCAGTAATTGACTCTGTTGGAACCCCAGAGCTACCATCCCCTTCAAAGGTAACTATAGCTTCAGGGTTCCCTATCATGTGTACTTAATTCTGAATAGGAAGTGGGGCAGACTGAGCAGCTTTTAACCCAAGTACCTACCTAATGAGCTGACAATCTAAAGGTGGCCTTCCAGACTGTTTGACCCATGTACGGTTAGGGTTGCCATCTGTCCGGTCTTCACCCGGACAGACAAGTTTTTGGAAGGGCTGTCCAGGTGAAGACTGCCTATCCGGATTTCGAAATTAGGAAAATCCTCCAACGTCATCAGTCCTGCCCCTGACATTCGCTAGCCCACCCCTGATGTCACCAGCCTGCCCATGATGTCATCTGCCCTGCCCCAGACATCAGCTGCCCCCTGCCTGGATTCACCCAATTGAAAAGATGGAAACCTTATGTATGTTGCCTGCCGACAGGCCTGAATGACCAATATCTGTATGAAAATCAGGCAGATATTGGTCGGGCAGGTTTGATTTTGCTGTTGAATACCGACTGCCTGCATTGGAAAATTATGATCAGATTGCTGGCAGTTAGGCCAGGTGAGGTGAGGTTAGGTGAGCACGGGTCGGACTGTATCACTGGGGCCTACCAGGTTCCTTACCTTTGGGGCCCCATGCGCATGCGGGAACTCCGGTGCCCCATGCATGAACGACAGATTCCCATGTGCTTGTGGATCACCATCCGTGTGCATGGGCGGCCAGCTGATCAGGGGAACGGGGGTCCATAAGGGTCAGGGCCCACTGGGTTTTATCCTAGTGCCGCGCCAGCCGAGTCTGACCCTGGAGGTGACAGAACTCATCAAACGAGCAGATCTTATAATGTATAAGAGGGACCAAGAGGGCCACGAGCTCTTGTGTTTGGTTTCAGCTCTCCCCCACCCCAGCAGAGGGTTCAAGACCCCTGTGTGTAGGGCCCCTGCTCCCAAACATAACTCCTCTGCCTACACCTTTAAGGTTATGGCGGACCAGGATATTAGTTGCCCTTAAAAAATCTCCTCTTTTGGGGAGAATAACCTCCTGCAAATGCTTTCCCACGAGCAATAACAAAAATCGAAGTTGCAAGTAGGGTTGCCACCTTTTTTGGGAAAAAAATACCGACCTTCCTATATATTTATCTTTTTTCCCTATTAATAACATTGGGATCGACCATCATTCTTACCGGCCAGGCCTGTAAATTACCGGCCAGGTGGCAACCCTACTTGCAAGGAAAATTTCTGGCAATTTTCCACTGGCAATTAATAATATTGCTGGTGGGAAAGCATTTGCAGGAGATTTGTTGACCGTAGAAGAATAGATGTATCGGGGGCGACTAATCTCCTAGTCTGCCATGTAAAAAATGGTTTGTGTTCCCTTTAAATGAGCCCTTGCTGCACCCCGGGAATCAGACGAGACATTTCATGTCTAATACACAAGCACCAGCTCGTCCGGCTGCTGGATTTCTGGAATGAAGCTGTGATCTGATTACATAATGTAAAATGAACGACATGATATCCACTTGTGTTTACATACAACACGCTGCGTCTAATTGCTACAAATGATTTTAGCACTCCCCTCGAGCTCCCTTCATATAAAAAAATTCTTATTCAACGCTGCCTGAACATTCCTTGTTGTGCATAATGGGTCTGGTTGTATTAACATGCGCTACCACTGCCTGCCATGGGGAACTTCCCACATATTAGATCAAGAACTGGCAGACAACAAGACAATGCCCGGGGGGTGGGGGGTATTGGGAGGAAGCCACTTTGTTGCTCCGAGGGTAACGTCATGCTGAGTTTTACAATAGCCCCACAACAAAAGACAAGGCGAGATTTCCTGTTCCGCTGAACGGGAAGTGATATGTGTACAAAGGGATTGTGTCTTTCTGCCAACCGATAAACTCCACATACAGTTTCATGTTCACTTTGAATCATAAGTCTTATTATGATCCCTTATTTATATCGTGCCAATATATTCCATAGGGCTTTACAGAGATAATAGGGCTCATTTACAAGTGCAGTCAACAAATTTGTTTCTAATAATTCAGCATATTTCCTTAATATATTGATAATGGGCAGTAGCGATCCTAGAGGGGACGGGCCCTGGTGTGTGACGCGCAGCGGGCCCCGACCCTTCCGTGCGGCCGCATTTGGCCGCATTTGTCAGTGGCGCACGGACTGAGGGGGTGCGGGCCCTGGCACCCCCTGCTCCCCCAGTAGTTCCGCCACTGATAATGGGTTGAGTGCAGAGGACCTCTTGTATTTGTCTATGAGCATTTTCCCCCCAGTTTTCCAGCATCATTGTGGTCACAAGGGGGAGTTGCACCTGATGAGTCAAAATAAACACATTGCTGTAAATCAGATACAATTGTGCTGAAAGTTTCCCAAGTCCAGTTGACAGCACTTCCGGTGTTCCGAAGTTCTTTTTTGTATGGGGACCATAATGTTGCTGCCCTGATACTTTAGATGTGCTGCACCCACTGAGAAAACCCTGGAACTACAGCCTGGCCTGGAGGTGCTGGTAGCTCCAGGGTTCCTCTGCATCAATAAATGCACCTGAGCTCGATTCAGAATAGGGAGACTGAACTGCACTGAGCACAATTTTATAAAGTGCAAAGAATGCATTTTGATGCAGGTACCTTTAATGAATGGGGTTTTACATGCAACTTACCGCAGGGGAATGAGATTCCCAAATATGCCCACCTTCAGGTGCACAACAGGACCAACTACAACTACATACTAGGGAAGCACCGAATCCACTATTTTGGATTCGACCGAACCCCCGAATCCTTCACGAAGGATTCGGCCGAATACCGAACCGAATCCGAACCCTAATTTGCATATGCAAATTATGGGTGGGAAGGGGAAACCATTTTTTACTTCCTTGTTTTGTGACAAAAAGTCACATGATTTCCCTCTCCGCCCCTAATTTGCATATGCAAATTAGGATTCGGATTCGGTTCGGCTGGACCGAATCCTGCTGAAAAAGGCCGAAGCCTGGCCAAATCCCGAACCGAATCCTGGATTCAGTGCATCCCTACTACATACCTCACAACATTTGCAAAACAGAAAGAGAGATAATTATTTTTGGACCACACCCATTTTATGGTCACACCCCCTGAATACCATATCCTTTGTACAAAATTTGGCAGGTTATGGAAAGTCTGAACACATTTCTGGGGGGTTTAGGGTCAGGTTTTATGAGCTATTACAGTTTTGCTAATGAAGGTGAATTGCTCTGTACGCTGCAATTCACAGTTTCCCCAAGAGACCTGCTTATCTTTAATTGTTACAATTGTTTCTTTGCTTATCTTAAATAGTTACAAATGTATCTAAGTGCACCTGCCATTCTGGACTCTCTGCCAAAAGCCTCAGTTTTAGAAATGTTGTATCTTTTTCTGGCTGTTCAGTGCAGGAGATCAAAGAGAAAGTCGGGACATTTCAGCTGTCAAAATCTGGACTGTCCCGTGAAAAAACTGGACAGATGGGAGGTATGCAAATTAGGCAGTAGGGGAGAGGACTGCATCAATGAGCCAATGTGGTCCTCACCTTGACAGGGTTTGTACACCTGAATGATCAATATCTGGACAATTTTCTCCCACGTAGCAGGCTCATTGAAGGTCCCCCTACATGGGCCTATCCTCCGGAAGGATCGGAACGACAGCTTTTATCGGCCCATATAAAGTCATCTTAAAGGAGAAGCAAACCCAAAAATTAAAAAAACCCTACCCTACATAGACCCCCGTCCATCCTCCCCCCCCCCCCCCAGCCTAAGTGTTAGCCCGGGCAAATGCCCCTAAGTCTTTACTTACCCCTCCGCGCAGATTCTGTCTAGTGGAGTTCACGGGTGCCATCTCCTTCTCTTTGGTAATCTTTGGAATGAGACCGGCGGAACAGCGCTTGCGCAGTTAGAACAATTTTCTGTTTCGCAAAAACTGCGCATGTGCCAAAACTCAAGAAAATTGCAGAAGCGCCGGTCTCATTCCGTAGATTATCAAAGTGGCTGAAGATGGGGCTGGTGAACTCCAATGCCTGAATCTGCACCGAGGGGTAAGTAAAAAGTTAGGGGCGTTTGCCCAGGGTAACACTTAGGCTGGGGGAGGAGGGAAAGGGGTCTATGTAGGGTAGGGGGGTAGGGTTTTTTTAACTTTTGGGTTTGCTTCTCCTTTAAGGTCCATATCACAGTGACACGCATTATCAGGAGCCAATGAACCTTCCTGTAAGTCCTGGAGTGTGAAGGGAAACCAGATCACCCACCAGAAATTCACAAAAGCATGGAGCATAGAGAACATAACAACTCCATGCCCAGGCTGAAATCAAACCTAGGACCCCAGAAATGCAAGGGAGTAATGCTAACACAGGCTATGACAGAGCAGGGTACATCGGAGGTGGATTAAATACATTCTGATTACAGTGGGCTTTTTAAGTGCATGATCAGGACAAATCCATGTGTTGTTTATATGTTGTCCCTGTGTTTGAGAAGCTTTCCTCTGATTTCCTACAACATGCTGGCAAGAACTTGCTTTCCAAAGATAGTGACCTCTGTGCTTGTGTGTTTTTCTGAGATAGAGATCAGATAGGGTAACTAGACTAACAGGGACTGATGTGAATGATTAAACCAGTGGTGCCCAAAAGGTAGAAGGAAATATGTTAATTGAACTTCAACTGGTAACCAGCAGATCTCAAGAGCATTGTCCTTATTTAATAGATTATACTCCCGGTTGCTTCTGTTGTTCAGATCTTTTAGGGCTGGGACACACTGGGCGATTTGGGGAGATTTAGTCGCCTGGCGACTAATCGCCGCGACTTTTCTCCCCGAATGCCTCCCCTCGCTCTGCGCCTGGCTAAAATGAAAAATCGCCTGCGCTAATCACACGCGGCGATTCGTTTTTCGAAGTTGCCCGAAGTTGCCTCACGAGGAAACTTCGGGCGACTTCGGAAAACGAATCGCCGCGTGTGATTAGCGCAGGCGATTTTTCATTTTAGCCAGGCGCAGAGCGAGGGGAGGCATTCGGGAAAGATTGGTCGCGGAAAGTCGCGGCGATTAGTCGCCAGGCGACTAAATCACCCCAAATCGCCCAGTGTGTCCCAGCCCTTAACCTAAGAAATTATTTGAGGCATGAATGTTGACTATTTAACTAAGCAATGTCTAAATGAAAGGAGAAGGTACAGTAAAATCACTGGGGGGGGGGGTTAAGTTCTTACATTCAACCCCTGAGCTCCTCCTTTTAGAAAAACTCACCAGCTAAGAAACTCTTTTCTGGGTCCCCTGCACTTAGGGTTGCCACCTTTTCTGGAAAAAAATACCGGCCTTATATTTATTTTTTTCCCTATTAATAATATTGGGATCAACCATCATTTTTACCGGCCAGGTGGCAACCCTACCTGCACTAAGGGTAAGTTCACACTGGGGAGATCTCCTGAAGTGGAACCCTCTGAACCCCCGGATAAGAGTCACAAGAATACATAGTGACCTGGGGTGGTAATTATAAGGGCTGATGGTTATCGGCTATCAAGATCACGGCCATCTGCTTTTTTCCCAGTGAATTGCTTTCATGTTCAGCAAATTGCTTTCCACTTTTCCCTATTTTCATCCCCTGCATTTGTTCCATAGGCACGCTGCATGGCTGAAACTCTCCTGTGGAGAAGTGAAAAGAGATCTGAATAGCTCTGTCTTTTTATTGGTATGATATAAATATATATACTGTATTAAAGTCCACATTTTTGCAACCCACATTTTTACTCGCTACCCGACCCGCAACTACCTTATCCTGCTGACCACCATTAATCAGGAAGTTGCAAACTGAAAGTGACATCATCAAAAGTTTGCAGGGACTTTTAGAGTAAAACTTGATATAGATAAGACCCAAAAGTGTCAGACCTGCCAACCCACTTACCTTCAGAGTACCTGAATCCGAAAGTCCTACCTGCAGGTTACCTGACCCGCTGTACCATGGGGATAGATCCATTAGGAAATGTGAGATCAAGTAGCTCATGTGTTGCCATGTTGTGAGCACCTAGAAATACACACACAATATTATCTTGAACACTGTATGTATTGCCAGGAGCAGACAATGCAAATGCCATACTTAGGGTAGCCACTCGGCCGGTATTTTACCGGCCTTTGCCGGGTTCTGGCCAATTGCACGCCGTGGCTCCGCCCCCTTTGAAGTCACAACCCACCCCTTTGATGTCACGGCCCACCCCTTTGCTCCCGCCCCCTCCACTGGCCAGTGGAAATTTTATTAAAAGGTGGCAACCCTAACCATACTGCATGCATTAGCCCAGATCTTCCTACATTTCTTTACCTATGACAGTGGTTTCCAAACTGGGATTGCCACCTTTTCTGGAAAAAAATACCTGCCTTCCTATATATTTGTCTTTTTTCCCTATTAATAACATTGGGATCAGCCATCATTTTTACCGGCCAGGCTGGTAAAATACTGGCCAGGTGGCAAACCTACTGGGGGGTGTCTAGTCTGACAGCAAGTTAGGGACATATTTGGGTAGAATACCTACTTGTCACCTAGTTATTCTCACTATTTAGCTCTATTCTTGTGGCTACAAGCCTGCAGGGATGACAGAGGAATTATTACATATCCTGCCACTGACCACACAATTCTGGCAGGCACAAATTGGGTTTAATGTTCCACTTCTTGATTTTGACCCCATCGGATGTGAGTTCATGTGCAATTCCCTCAGACTTGAGCTCGGTTGTGAAGAGAAAGCCGAATAACCTATATTTAGAAAACCATGTACATCAATAAAAGGAAAAATTGGTTGCCCTGTATTCACAGCTTCATTCAAATATATCAGGCTGTAACAATACATGGAAGGAATCAAGGGCTAAAAAAGGATTTCCTGCTTTTAACACACACATAGTATATAGTATTAATAAGCAGACTAAAATCATCCAGGGTCACAACGGTGCACAGGATTTTTAAACGACGGCAGTTGACTCTATGATACAAGTTAATAGTCCTGTTTGTATGCTTGAATTCCTCTTCACATTAAATGGTAAAATTAAATAAGGTCCTTCTTCACTCAGTTGGAAATGGGCCTCTGAAAATTTATATGGGGCAAAAACAGACTCAGGCTAACTTTGCTAACCCTGTCAAGGACACAATAGAATGTCAAAACACACACTTGTACTACCTTGCAGCCAAAAATATCACAATTATATAACTTACTGCTTGTGACCAAGCTGGGGAACTCCCAGGTCAGGTTGAGGGCCACCTGGGAAAAAGATGTAGGACAGCTCACAGATCATCAGTGGAACAGCACACTGTGGGACCCCAGGAGGGTGTCAGTATCCCCCAAGCACAGAATATTACAGCTGTACATGCTTCACAGGGCTTACTATACTAGATCTAGATTCCATAAAATGTACCCACAATCCTCCCCTAATTGCTTACTCTGTAATATACAGCTTGGGACCCTAATTCACACATTGTGGGACTGCTCTGCTTTAGCTGGTTACAGGAACAGTGTGCTAAGTACATTGTCAGTCATTATTGGGGTCGGTAATCTGAAAGATCCCAAACTGTGTATCCTAAATTTGGTACCAGAAATGGTTAAACCAAACACAGTAAAAGCCTTTCTATCCCAAGCCCTGTGCATAGCCAGTAAGCAGATTACACTCTCATGGAATGACCCCACTCCCCCTCGATAAGAACCCCGGAAAGGGAATTGGATAATCAGTGTGAACTTGAGAAAAACTTGTATATACAGATGGGCTGGCTTAACCAAGAGTGACTGAATTTATGGTATAGTAAAATATATGTAAACATGTGGCTTCTCATAAATGTATGCTTGACTCCTTCTCCTTGTGACATGATAAATTGCTTTTGATTCTTGTGACTGCATAACAACAATAAAACCTTGCCTGAATTCAAAAAAATTAAATAAGGTCTCAAAAAGTCCCAGAGTGGATCATTATCTCCCACATGGGGCTGGTTGCTGACTCTGGCATAACAACAGGGGTGTCTACATCTTATCAGCAATTACAGTCAGTTCCCGGGTTACATAGGAGATGGGTCTGTAGCTTTGGGTTACATAGGTGATAGGGTTTGTAGGTTTGCTCTTAAGTTGAATTTGTATGTAAGTTAAAACATTTACATTTACTTATTAAATGCAACTTAAAACAGATGTATGTCTTAACATAGTATTTATTTTTACCTTTCTGTGCTCTGACATGCCAGACGGGATTGGGGCAGGTGGTTTATTAAAGCTAAATGCTAATAAAGGCCAAGTAAACCACAGTATGTTACTGTAATAGCTTCCATATGTAAGTATGAGTTGTATGTAAGTGGGGTGTATGTAACTCAAGGATATTACAGATCAGGTTTGGACTGGGAGTCAAAATAGGCCCTGGCATTTCAAGTACACAGAGGCCAAACCAGCCTCCCACCAGCCCACTCACTCCACAGTGACTGTATATGGCATCTTACAGCAGCCTCTCTGGCATTTGCCAGAACTCACAGATTGCCAGTCCTGGCCTGTTACAGACCCATGTAACCCATGTAAATTCACGCTAAATAGTAGAATCAGGCCCGGATTTGCGGCAAGGCCGCATAGGCCCGGGCCTAGGGCGAAAAAAAAATAGGGGCGGCATTATCATTTACAGCAGCTGCGCCTGCGTTTTTTCGCCGGCGCGCTGGGAAGGTGAGGTGGGCGCTAGGACCGCGCGGCCTAGGGGCGCGCCTCAGTGAAATCCGGCGCTGAGTAGAATGAAATATGGTCTTACAACTACCCAGATAATCACTCCCCTTATGACATGGGGTTAGCTGATGGCACTAAAATTACAGACTTAGTGAGTGTTTTACCACCAAGCCGATGAAACCGCAGCTGGGAAACCAGTGCCATATTTTCTGTACAGGCACCTGGAGGCAGTTTCAGGGGGGTAGCACTTGAAGCGCATATATAGAGATAATGAAATAGAATTTAGTTACATAGTTACATAGTTAAATTGGGTTGAAAAAAGACAAAGTCCATCAAGTTCAACCCCTCCAAATGAAAACCCAGCATCCATACACACACCACTCCCTACTTTTAATTAAATTATATATACCTATACTAACTATAGAGTTTAGTATCACAATAGCCTTTGATATTATGTCTGTCCAAAAAATCATCCAAGCCATTCTTATAGTCATTAACTGAATCAGCATCACAACATCACCCGGCAGTGCATTCCACAACCTCACTGTCCTGACTGTGAAGAACCCTCTACGTTGCTTCAAATGAAAGTTCTTTTCTTCTAGTCTGAAGGGGAGGCCTCTGGTACGGTGATCCACTTTATGGGTAAAAAGGTCCCCTGCCATTTGTCTATAATGTCCTCTAATGTACTTGTAAAGTGTAATCATGTCCCCTCGCAAGCGCCTTTTTTCCAGAGAAAACAACCCCAACCTTGACAGTCTCCCCTCATAATTTAAGTCTTCCGTCCCTCTAACCAATTTAGTTGCACGTCTCGGCACTCTCTCCAGCTCATTTATATCCCTCTTAAGGACTGGAGTCCAAAACTGAACTGCATACTCCAGATGAGGCCTCACCAGGGACCTATAAAGAGGCATAATTATGTTTTCATCCCTTGAGTTAATGCCCTTTTTTATGCAAGACAGAACTTTATTTGCTTTAGTAGCCACAGAATGACACTGCCCAGAATTAGACAACGTGTTATCTACAAAGACCCCTAGATCCTTTTCATTTAAGGAAACTCCCAACACATCGCCATTTAGTGTATAACTTGCATTTATATTATTTTTGCCAAAGTGCATAACCTGCATTTATCAACATTGAACCTCATTTTCCAGTTTGCTGCCCAGTTTTCCAGTTTAGACAAATCACTTTGCAAAGTGGCAAAAGTGATTTTCAACTTCTAGCTAGGGTTGCCACCTTTTCTGGAAAAAAATACCGGCCTTCCTATATATTTCTCTTTTTTCCCTATTAATAACATTGGGATCAACCATCATTTTTACCGTCCAGGCTGGTAAAATACTGGCCAGGTGGCAACCCTACTTCTAGCCTGCTTATGGTCACCCCCCCTCTTCTGGGGGTGTGGGGCCCCTGGGGTAGCAACCCCTGTGGGCCTTGCACACACCAGTCCGACCCTGAAAGTGGGGTTCCACCTTTCCTACTTGATCAGTGTTGAACTGGACATTGGGACACCAGGGAAAACCCCTTTCAGGATTGACAACGCAGGCTCAATGGGATGGGGGTTGCAGCCATGGTTGGCCCTGGACACCCCAGTCTGACACTGTACTTGATGGGCACATCACTTACAGGTGCACTAGGCACTTCCCCTTCTCATTTCCCATTAGAGTATATGTAGGGTTGCCACCTTTTCTGGAAAAAAATACCGACCTTCCTATATATTTATCTTTTTTCCCTATTAATAACATTGGGATCAACCACCATTTTTACTGGCCAGGTGGCAACCCTAAGTACATGCCAAAATGGTACTAGAGGAACTGTCATGGGATGAGGGCCTAGAGCAGGGATCCAAAATAGAAGAAGGAAAAGGCGCTCCAGCAGAATTACTGCAAATAAACTTTAATTCCGAGTGGTGGCAAACAGTGTTTGGAATTAAAGTTTATTTGCAGTAATTCTGCTGGAGCTCCTTTTCCTTCTTTTATTTTGGATCGCATGTAGCAGTTGCAACACAGAGGAACCGTGAAGGAATTGGACACAATTAGTTTGAAATTCGTACTGACCACCATCCCCCTCTTCTATTTAGAGCAGGTGTCCCCAACCTTTTTTACCCGTGAAACACATTCAGATGTAAAAAGAGTAGGGAAGCAACACAATCATAAAAAATGTTGCCGGGTGGCACAAAATAAGTGCTCTGATTGGCCATTTTGTAGCCTCTATGGCAGATTACAGGAGGCTCTGTTTGGCAGTACATCTGGTTTTTATACAACCAAAACTTGTCTTCAGGAATTAAGAAATAAGCATCTGCTTTGAAGCCACTGGGAGCGACATCCAAGGGGTTGGTGAGCAACATGTTACTCACGACAAACTGGTTGGGGATCACTGGCCTAGGAAAATACCAGATACAAGCCAACTAAAAAATATTTTTGACATTTTTTCTTTTTTACTGGACATCTCAAAAAGCCCACTTAGACTGTAAGCTCTACGGGGCAGGTACCTCCTTCCTGCTGTGTCTCTTACCAAGAGGGTTGCCACCTGGCCGGTAAAAATTATGCTTGAGGCCAACCTTATTAATAGTAAAAAACGGCAAGAATATAGGAAGGCCGGCATTTTCTTCGAGAAAAGGTGGCAACCCTACTTACCACAAAGCACTTAGGCTCTGTGTCCTTACATATGCTCTGTGTGCTGTGTATATTTGTTGACTGACTTGTCCTCCTTGTGTGTATTATTTTTATTTATATTGCACTTTTATTTATATAGTACTTTTATTTATGTTGTACTTTAATGCATTGTACAGTGCTGTGGCTCCTTGACAGCCATACATACATACATACATACATACAAATCACCTCACAGCTTGCTGACCCTGATAAGAGCTGTGCCACTGAGCAAAAAATACAAATATTCTTCACACATTGGAACCCAATAAAGAAGTTTCTATTAAGAAGCCTGAACTGAGATCAATTCATACACAGTTCAATATCTACATCTATCTTTAATCGTAGCAGTGTCATACTGGGTCCTCCCACCACCCCACACTATTCAGCCAGAGAACTGAAAGCCGGGGTCTGTCACTGTGGGGGAGTTGTTGCTAAGCGGCGGTTGCTAGGGCGGACATTTTGGAGGGGCGATGAAGCCGCAGAGCGGAAGTGCTGCAGAGCGCGCGGCCTCCTCTTCCGGAATTACAATTTTTTTTTTCGGTGAAGGAAATGGCGCCGCTGGTTGTATTGACGGTGTTTTCAGCGTTGCCTGTGACGGACTGAGGGGCGCTTTCCTCCAGGCCGCAGCTCCAGTCGGGCGCTACCGTATGTTCCTGCAGTGCACTTTATATACATGAGGTAAGTGCCGGTGCCTCAGCTTTGCCCTTGCTGTTTGTCCCTTGCTCCCCCCTTTAGTCTCTGCAGACTTGCAACTAGCCGGCTTCATCACTGCAGTCTCTGCTTTTCGTTCTCTTTAAGCCTCGTCCGACCAGGGGCGCATTCTTTCGTGTGTTGCGTTCCACGCCCCCCCCCTGCAGCGACATAGTTGCACCCAGTGTCCCCCCAACTGCACCAAATGGCCACAAGTAGAGGGGTGCAGCTAGCGAGCTCTCACAGGCACAGCCCGTCTGTGTGCCGCAGGTCGGACATACTTCATCCAAAGTGGATTTTCTTGGCTGTTGCTACATGGTTTTTGCCCCGCAGCTGTTGTTGGTTTGTTCCATCCTCAGTTACAGCTGAACACTTTCCCTTAAAGGGCCACTGCACCCGGTTTTGCTTGATAAAAGAAAATATCCCTCTAAGCAACTATATATATATATATATATATATATATATATATATATATATATATATATATATATATATAATGTATGTATGTATGTATGAACCGTGCTCATTTTGTTTCAAGCTATTTTGTAAACGTAACTGCTGTTGGAAGCGGTATCTGGCTGCACTGCTGGTTCTGACTCTTGAAAGGAGTGCAGGCGTCCGCTGTGGGAGAAGCAACTTCTGCTACACTGTCTCAGGAGTCGCAACCTACAGAAGCACCAAATAACTCCTTTTTGGTGTAAGAGTAACTTTAAAGCCGTTGACCATTTTTTGCGAAGTGTTAAAGGAGAAACAAACCTTAATAAAAAACAAAAAAACAAAACCCTACCCTACATAGACCGCCCCCCCGGCAAATGCCCCTAAAGGTGGCCATAGACGTAGAGATCTGCTCGTTTATCGATGTCGTAAAACAGGCAGATCTCTCCCCAATATGCCCACATTGAAGTGGGCGATAGGCTGATCCGATCGTGGCCCCTAGGGCCATAATGGATCCAACGGGATTTTTTAACCTGCCTGATCAAGATCTGTGCGATTTATCGATCGGGGAAGCCCGTTGCATGGGCCCCACACACGGGCCAATAAACTGCTGACTTGGTCTGTCGGCAGCTTTTATCAGCCTGTATACGGGGGCCTTAACTCTTTACTTACTCCTCCGTGCAGATTCTGTCCAGCGGAGTTCACAGGCACCAACTAGGGTTGCCACCTGACCAGTATTTTACAGGCCTGGCAGGTAAAAATTATGGTTGATCCTAATGTTATTAATAGGAAAAAAAGATAAATGATATAGGAAGGCCGGTATTTTTTTTCCAGAAAGGGTGGCAACCCTAGCGCCAACTTCGGCTGCTTCGGTAATCTTCGGAATGAGACCATCGCTTCGGCAATTTTTGTGAGTTTCGGCATATGCATAGTTAGAAACAGAAAATTGCTCCAACTGCGAATATGCTGCTTCACCGGTCTCATTCTTAAGATTTCTGGACACAACCTGCATGGAGGGCTAAGTAAATAGTTAGGGGCATTTGCCTGGGGGGGGGTCTATGTAGGGTAGGGGGATAGGGTTTTTTTTATTATGGGGTTGTTTCTCCTTTAATGGGAAAGTGGCTTAGAATTCTATTTTCTTTCACTGGTCAAAAAACAAACAGTTTTTGCTTATATTAATGTAGCAGTTATATTTTTATTTCATGGCAGCTATGGAGATACTTTCTCCATAGCAATACAGCTTTATAAACCGGTATGGGATCCATTATCCAGAAACTATTATCCAGAAAGCTTCAAATTACAGGAGCACCATCTCCCATAGACTCCATTTTAATGAAATAATTACAAACCTTAAAAAATATTCTTTTTTTCCCCCCCCTCTGTAGTAATAATAAAACCGTGCCTAGTTCTTTGAATTATGCAAACTCTATTTGAGTTTTAATTTGAATTTTGAAATTTACTCTGGCCCTTTAAGAAATCTAATTCGCCACCTTAAACCTGACAAATTGCTGTATAAGTCAGTGGGGGGAGGTCCAGGGCTCTATTTGGTGATGTTTGCAGCCTTCCTGAGTTTTTTTTTTTTTTGTTTTTTTTAAAAAAAAAAATTTAAATTGTATTTGAGTTTTTCTAATTCAAATCAAATTCAAGTTTTCGGGTCGATTCAATTTATCCGAGCTACGAAAGCTAGATTTTATTAATACATTTTGAGTTTATGGGTGTTTCAACGAATTTGCATGAATTTGAAATTCAACCCTTGATAAATATTAAGATCCAAATTATGGAAAGATCCGTTATCCAGAAAACCCAAGACATACTGTGTAACCTATCCTGTACCTGTATAGCACATATTGCTGTGAATAATTATGCAAAGAAAAGGAAATTGGTGAAAGAAACAAGGATTGCACTTGATATGTTATTTCAGAGCTTTACGAATAACAGTGGGTTTCTGGCTATAGATCCAGTATTACTGTAAGCCAATAACTAGATGAATGGGAGTCGTAGTGTTGTATATTTCTGTCTATTTCAGTCTGACCCACTGTTTACATCTGCATAGTGGCGTACTTAGTCACAACAGTGCGAGGCGGTGCATTGCAATGGAGCTGATACATATTCTCTTGCATAATGCATATTGCTTCAGTCTGCTGTGTTTTTGCAGTTTATATTGTCCTACTCCTGCCGCTCATTGTACACATTTCTTTTGCAGAGACTTGGAAGCTGCAGCTACCAAAGACATTGAAGGAAATCCTAGCAGGTAGGGCTGTGGCATTCTAATTAAAAGCAGGGTTATTTAGGGCTCCTTGAGTTATGCAAGACAACTGGCTAGTGTTTTTGTCTCCCTTGTTCTCAAGTATTCAATGTACAGTATTTTTATGCTTCGAAAAAGTCGTTTTTTTATGACTGGGTAAACGGGAGACTTTATAATATCGATTTTATTATACGGTAGTGCAAAAGTAGTCTCTAGTAGTGTTCCTATACCCTGTGACCATTCTTCCTTGTCGGGTATTTTAGGCTGGGTGCTGAGTGTGCTGTAGTTCCTCTGTATCAGAAATATAAGCAAAAAAGGAGCCCAGACATTTGGATGTCAATATGATAGTGCAGTGAAAGTCTGACTTTCTGTTGTGTGTTTATTTACCGGCAGTAAAAAAAAAAAAAAGTCGAGATGAATACTAAATATAGATCTGTGCCAAACGCATGACTGCTTTGTGCCTTTCACTGGTAATTGCCGTATGATTCACAAAGCTCTTAATGTTGCCTCAGTTGAGATTATGACTGAACTGCAAAACTCCGTAGCAATCTTCCAAAACATTGACAGCAATATGAAAAAAATGTAACGGCTTCTTTTTATGTCGGCTTGGGATCCCTTGTTGTAAGCCAGTTATCAAATGCCTGTCTCTGAGTCCATTTTAGGTTTCAAAATTTTTTTTTTTATGATTTCTTTTATTCTGTACTGATAACACAATATATTGGTGGCAAAACCAGCCCTGTTGAGCTTATTTCATGTTTAATTTTTGGCAGACTAAGGTATTGGGATCCAAATTACAGAAATAAACCCTTATTTGGAAAAACCCTGTGTTCGAAGCCCTCCAGATAATAGATTGCTTACCTGTAAAGCTGTTTCTTTATCTTGCTGTAAGGCAGCTATACACAACCTTTACGAATAACACGGAGGTTGCATTTATATTTATCCTCGTATGTCTGTAAGCATGCGATTTTTATTTGTATTCTTTTCTCTGTTTGAAGACGTTGGCCATAGCATCGGCTAAACATTCACCAGTGTTTGGCAGCATTGCGTATTTTTAATCTTTTAACGTATAATAAACCTTATAAGTATCTTATCTTTGTTTTTCAACCACCTTAATTTTTTTTTTTAAATGACATTTCTGTAAAATTCTCTGGTTGTCTGTTAATGTGTCCGTTATCTTTTATAGCTGAATTAGTTTCAAGCTCATAAAGTTCTTATTTATCAAAGTGACCGCTTGTCTCATTGCTACATAATTATTGATCTGTTTTACTTGTGTCTTGGAAATAACACTGGCAGTGCTATTATTATATCCTACCTTCTTATCAGAGGTTTTATGAAGCATTGATTGCTTTTGGAACTGGTTAATCACGATTTATCTGAAGTTTACAAAAGCATACAGGGGAACTTTGAAATGAGATGTACAAAGGTGTGCATTTGGGTTAGTAATAAGCACTGCCCTCAGTTGGAGCCTATTCCAGCTTGAAAGTATATAAGAATATATACAGCTATGGGACCTGTTATCCAGAATGCTCGGCACCTGGGGTTTTCCAGATAACTGATCATTCCGTAATTTGGATCTGTATATCTTAAGTCTACTAGAAAATAATTTAAACATTCAATAAACCTAATAGTCTTCCTTCCAATAAGGATTAATAATACAGCACAATGCTATTTTGAATTTTACATCTGCCTCTTGTTTCGGATAGTCTTTAAAAGGAGTTCACGATTATAGTTTTATAACTTTTTTTTCCATAAAACTTGCGATGGTCTTCCGGTTTGGTGAAGGTGAGGGCGTTGTACAAATGGGACTGAAGTGTTACAATGAATGTGTTTTCAGTCCCTTTTAATAATTAAATTAAAAATATAATTTTAGCATTAGAATTTTTTTGTGAGTCCTTAAAGGGATCATGTCATCGGAAAACATGTTTTTTTTTCCAAAATGCATCAGTTAATAGTGCTACTCCAGCAGAATTCTGCACTGAAATCCATTTCTCAAAAGAGCAAACAGATTTTTTTTATATTCAATTTTGAAATCTGACATGGGGTGATATCACTCCAACTTGCAGTACAGCAGTAAAGAGTGATTGAAGTTTATCAGAGCACAAGTCACATGACTGAGGGCAGCTGGGAAATTGACAATTTGTCTAGCCCCATGTCCGATTTCAAAAAAATATAATGAATATAAAAAAAATCTGTTTGCTCTTTTGAGAAATGGATTTCAGCGCAGAATTCTGCTGGTGCAGCACTATTAACTGATTCATTTTGAATTTTTTTCCCATGACAGTATCCCTTTAATATCTGCAATGCTGTTTTTGAAAAATGATTTTGGAATCCTTGATTTAGGTTAGGCAGAAACAAGTTCAAATTAAATAGAAAAGGCGGCGTGTAGATCTGCTAAGTAGTAAGTAAGGAGTAAATATACATATAAAGTTGCAAAATAAAATCACAAAAAATTCAGTCCAAAGGTTGCCAAGAATTGGAAATCTCAAAATAGGTGAAAAAGTCCCACAGTATGCACAAAAATGTCTCTATCTTAAATATATTGATAATGGGTTGAGTGCAGAGGACTCTTGTATTTGTCTATTTGATTTTGTGGTCACAGCCTCATTGCACCCCCGCCTAATGGTTTTAAAAATTAGTGGTGAGCACAACTTTCCCTTGTTTGTTGGGGGTGGGGAGGAAAATTGCGTCACTTTTTGTCAGAAAACAAGGAAGTAAAAATTATTTTCCGCTTCCCACCCCTAATTTGCATATGCAAATAAGGGTTCGGATTTGGTTCGGTATTTGACCGAATCTTTCGCAAAGTATTCGGGGGTTCGGCCGAATGCAGAAAGTGGATTCGGTGCATCCCTAATATCTATCTATCTATCTATCTATCTATCTATCTATCTATCTATCTATTCCAAACCAAGCCGGGGATGGTGTGAACCAATCTGTAGAGCTATTGTTAAAGGGGTTGTTCACCTTTTTGCAGTTCAACTGTTTAAGTAAACCAGAAAATTAATGTGTTTTTTCTTTTACTTAACATTTTTTATTTTCTACATTTTTCCAAAATCTAAGTTTAATGTCCCTGTGTCTGATGTTTGTCTGGCAGCTCAGTAATTCAGGCGCAGATTCTGAACTGTTACAATTTTGCAACAATAAGTTGATACATTTCTCAGCAGCATCTCTGGAATATTAGCAACTATTGTATCAATTCTAACAGCTGCCTTTAATGAAACTCGAGAGATTCTGCTCAGGGACAAACATAAGAAATATATCAACTAAATGTATCAATTTAGAACAGTTTACACAGGGTCGGCGACTCCCCCTCCCAGAGCTGCTTTAGAAGGTGAGAAATTAAACTTTACACTTCATTATTAGAAAAACTGTCACACAGAAAATAGAAGGTGATTGGAAAAAGTTTACTTCTGGTGAACAATCTGAAACCAACTGAACTGAAAAAAGTGTTGTCAGGGGAATAACCCCTTTAAGAGTTAAATTTGGCTTAAAGGGGGTTTTTGTTCTGGATTCGAGTCGATTTGCAAATGGTGTTTATAATTGTAAAAATGTCCAAAACCCCTATTGGAATGGACAACAACATATTTCATTCCTTGCCCCATCTTTTTATAATGAGGGTGTGATTTGCCTTTGAGTTAACTCGTTTGTTTTACATTTTGTAAGAAGGATACTATTCCGTATTAATTAGAATACTTTTAATGCATTGTCATTTGTACATTAAGTGGAAAAAGTACAGCACTGAAAACATCGCAGGCATTAAGATCTATTAACATGACAATTATTTATGACTAATGTAAGTGTATTTGAGTTTGTACTTTCCGTGTTCTAATGAGATGTGAGAAAACAGTTGTTAGCTTGTCAGTTCATCTGTTCTCTCAAGTGCCTGTATAATGCCGTATCAAATGCAACAATTAGCGTTTTACACTGGAGCTTGTAGCCCTGTCAGACTGGGCCGGCATCAAACCAAGTGCATCCACGCAGTTCATTTACAGTTTGGGTTGGGGGTTTGTGTGCTCATCTGTTTTATCTTGAAAATACTGACGGCATTCCGTCTAAACCAGTGTTCACTGAAAAGTGTGCAAGAATTTTTCCTGTGCTCGCAAATTAATATTGGCTCTGACCCTCCCACAACCGCCAAGAAAATGTTGCTGACGGACCAGTTTCTAAGTTAGCTTGGAATGTTCAATCTTCTGCTGAGAGATGTGTAGCATTAACTGCAGGACCTTCGATTGAATATCCTGGATCTAGACGCACACCCAAGTCTCGCTAGTGACTAGAATGGGCTTAAAAGTGAACTGTTGTCTGATCAACATGATCCAAACTGGCACAGAGGTTCCCTTCTTTTTTTGCAGGTTTCATTAATTAATATTATGTATAAATGCTTTGTTTGCTCCTTCAAACGTACCTTTTTTTTTGCTGCAGACATGCCAGTAGAGCGATGCAAATTGCTGACTTGAGCTGGTATCTTCCAGTTAGGGCAGGTGATATCTGTCAGCAACTCACAGCATCAGTGTTATTTCCACCCGAGAGTAAAGATGCCCATTGACATGCAGATTATAGCCTATGTCGGACGAACAATCATCCGTACCAATCTTCTGACCGCTAACCATTCAGATTAAATAAAGTAGTAAAGAGAGCAAATAACACGAAGGTCAGGCCATTAATTGACAGCAATTTTACGAAAGTTATGTCTAAAAATTAAAATTGACAATCTCCCATTAATAGGCAATACTGTACATGCAGAGATCTTATTGTTAGCCGATATAAATCTTTTAATCTGTCCGGTCGACTGAACTGATCACCAAGGTACAAAAATGTCGGGACAATCCACACATGGTCAGAAAATTGTACTAACCGTCACTTTGTATGATGGTATCTTTGCGTCGATGGCCATTTTATGGCAGAAGGGGAGATTAGTCACCCATCAACATATCTCTACTTAGATGACTAATCTCCCCAAAATGTCTTCCCGTGGACAAGAATATGAATTGCCGGCTGGATGGCATACGAATCGCTTCGATTTTCCTCATAAGGCAGCTTCAGGTGACGTTGGAAATCTGAAACAATTCGTATGCCATCCTGCTTAAGTATTTGTATTCTTGCCGACTGGAAGGCATTTCGGGGAGATTAGTCGCCCACAGTAGAGAAGATTTGTTGCTGGGCGATTAATCTTCCCGTCTGCCACCACCCTAACTCACAATTTTTAGGCTACTGCCATACACAGGCTGAGAATCTGTCCTATGCTCCGATTAGCGGTCTGATGTACCGGCATCTAGTGCTGCCATGTAGAATTTGGGCCCAATATTTTTGTGTTTCAGCACCAAAATCGACTGTGTACCTGTACCTGTGCCGACAGAGTGGCTCTGGGTGCAGCTTAAGAAAACAATTCGTAATTAGTAAGTGATACATTTATTAAACATTTGGTAGATTTTTTTTTAAAGGGATCCTGTCATCAGAAAACATGTTTAATAGTTAATAGTGCTACTCCAGCAGAATTCTGCACTGAAATCCATTTCTCAAAAGAACAAACAGATTTTTTTATATTCAATTTTTAAATCCGACATGGGGCTAGACATTTTGTCATTCCCAGCTGCCCCTGGTCATGTGACTTGTGCCTGCACTTTAGGAGAGAAATGCTTTCTGGCAGGCTGCTGTTTTCCCTTCTCAATGTAACTGAAGGAGTCTCGGTGGGACATCGGTTTTTACTCTTGAGTGTTGTTCTTAGATCTACCAGGCAGTTGTTATCTTGTGTTAGAGAGCTGTTATCTGGTTACCTTCCCATTGTTCTTTTGTTTGGCTGCTGGGGGGGGGGAAAAGGGAGGGGGGTGATATCACTCCAACTTGCAGTACAGCAGTAAAGAGTGATTGAAGTTTATCAGAGCACAAGTCACATGATTTAGGGCATCTGGGAAATTGCCAATATGTCTAGCCCCATGTCAGATTTCAAAATTTAATATAAAATAATCTGTTTACTCTTTTGAGAAATGGATTTCAGTGCAGAATTCTGCTGGAGCAGCACTATTAACTGATGCGTTTTGGGGAAAAAAAATTTCCCATGACAGTATCCCTTTAATAATTATGAGGTCACTGGTGGGCTGGCAATTTGTCATTGTTTACTTCATCATCCGATTGGCACTCTACTTCTTTAAAAATCGCATTAGCCCGTGGAAGTGTGTTGCAGGCTTGGAGTTTGCCATCTTCCCAGTATTCCTATGTGTCAGGTCAGACTGGGCAAATTAAGTTTTTAGAGTTCAGGTCTGAGCATGTGCAAAGATGGTGGAATCCTTCACCTACATTCAAAAATCGTGTTCTTGGCCTCGCCAGAGTTAAATCTGCTGGAGATCCCAGAAACCTCCCTACAACCCCCGGGGACATCAGTACAACAGGGCTGCCCCCTAGAGATTTTAACCTATTTTAAGCATTTCCACAACCCACTTTTGTTTGTTTAATAATCTGTACTTGAACTCTTAAGCTTGGTATTTTAATTGGTTGGCAGCCCCTTGAAACAAGGTTAAACCTAGAAACAGACTACATTAAGGCTACTTATAAGACCTGCTCTTGCAGGTCTTACTAAGATAATAAACAAAAAAATGGCCTGCGAGTGCGAGCTTCTTTCTGTCATATGTATATATGTATGTATGTATGGATATATAGTTTTATTTATTTAAATGTGAAATAAAGGACATTTATGAATGAATTTCCCTTCATATTTTATACTTTTCCCAAGACAGAATGTCATGAAATGTAACAATCTTTGATTCAAAGCATTACTGTTGGAATTTGAGGCGTAAATCCTGTGCATGAGCCAAGCACTTGCTTTATAAATATGTAAATATGTTGGCTTGATACAGTGAATTGATCACTTTATTAAGGGATGATGCCATCTGCAGTCACTCCTGTCACTCGCTCATTTGCCTTGCTTTGTTTGCGGAGAAACTGCACGGTTAGGGAATTCTCTCTTTATTAGATTTGTCGTGGGAGAGTCGCCTTGTGTTGCCATAGCCTTGCAGAAAGACACTGCTTTTGTTACTGTGGAGGTTGCCATGCATTGTTGCTTTTGTTGCAAATAACCCATGAACTGTTGAGAACGGGCGCCACAAGAGTCCCTGCAACAAAATGCAGTGTCTGCTTCAGTCGCCAGCATTTTTTCCACATGGAAATAACGGTTTTGTTAAAAAAAAAAAAAAATTATCCAGATCCCCCATATGGTTTTTGTTAGTACAGTCGCACAACATCAATTTTGTTGCAGGTGGGGAACTTGCCCCTTTTATTGTCTCCACACGTGCATAAACGTTTCGTGGGGGTTTCACCTTCCCTTCATCCTAATTAAGGCAGGATGACCCCCCCCCCCGAAACCTATTTGGATGTGACTGACGTGTGCCGACCGTCTAGAGCAATGATCCCCAACCAGTAGCTCGTGAGTAACATGTTGCTCTCCAACCTCTTGAATGTTGCTCCAAGTGGGCTTAAAACAGGTGCTTATTTTTGAATTCCAGGCTTGGAGGCAAGTTTTGGTTGTATAAAAACCAGCTGTACTGCCAAACAGAGCCTCAATGTAGATTGACAATCCACATAGGGACAACCAAATAGCCAATCACAACACTTCTATGGCACCACAAGAACACTTTTTATGCTAGTGTTGCTCCCCAACTCCTTTTTCTTCTGAATGTTGCTCACGGGTTCAAAAGTTTGGGGATCCCTGGTCTAGAGGGATCAGACGTTTAGCAACCTTTATTTGTGTATCTGGTTACAAATTTACTAGGTGGGCAATATCCGGCTGATCCGATGGTGGGCCTTAAAACCCAACGATCAGATAACGAGAAGAATACGAGTGGTTAGATCGAGGGCTGCATCAGCAAACCGACAGGATTTTTAAAACCGCCTAATCGACATCTGGCCGACTTTTGGGCAAATATCGACGGGGAAGCCGTCAGAGGGCCCCATGGACTGTACAATAAATTGCAGATTTAATCTGTTGGCAGCTTATATTGGCTAGTGTATGGGGAGCTTTACCCGATGTTTGCACAAGAGCAAGATCTCCATATTCATTGCTGTTTATTCATTGTCTTGAAACAATGTAGGACAAGTCCGCTAATTAACCAACCAGAGAAGGAATATGTAAGGCTGACTTCTGCTATATATTTTTTTTTCAAAAGCCAGAACCAGCAGTGCTAAAATGGGGTGGGAAAATCTCTGCAGAAGTTGACATCCTCTTTAACTGGGTAACTCTATAGATTGCAATGCTACAGCCCCCAGAGATACTGACGAGTGTTATTCTCCACTTTTCACAGATTGAGCTGTTTGCTGCTTTTATATGAAATATAAAAAGTGTCAATCATTTATTATTTAACAGCTACGTTTTCCAGGTGTTTGACTGGGGCATGAATGACATAGCTTTGGTTTGTGGCTCACTTTATAAACCACAAGCTTGTTAAAACAAGCGAGTCTTGTGGCAGCACAGCAGCAGGGCTGGGAAACTGGGTAAAATCAACCTGACTACTAGTATTAACCTGATAATAAAACATTAACATGGAATGCAGAGTCCTTATCTTTTATTACTGCACCGAACAAAGTCCATCTTGCTTCTGTCATGGAGCCGCAAACAACTGTCACATTCATTCACGTTGTCCCTTGGCACCACACAGAAATGAGCCATATTACAACTGTCACATTTCACTCTATAGGCCGTGTATAGTGAAAACCATTGAGCAGCTTCTCCAGTTAATTACGAGCCTCTGCCTTAAATCTTAATCTGTTTACTGAACTGTAAAAGAATTTTAACACTTAAGGATCCTGAGTCTACATGGACTTTCCCAGCTTCAGTTTTAAAGGAGTTGTTCAGTTGGTTTCAGACAGTTCAACAGAAAGACTTTTTTTTTTTCAGTCACTTTCTATTTGTGGCTGTTTTTCTAATATTGAATTGTAAAGTTTAATTTTTCACCTTTTGTCTTTCTGAAGCAGCTCTTTGAGTGTGGGGGGGGGGGTTGGGTCGCCGACTCTGTAACTGTTCTTAATTGATACTTGATACATTTCTTATGTTTGTCCCTGCTGAGCAGAATCCTTGCATTTCATTTAAGGCAGCTATTAGAATTGATACAATAGTTGCTAATATTTCACAGATGCTGCTGAGAAATGTAGCAAATTGTAACTTCAGAATCTGCACCTGAATTTTTATTTTTTACAATTTGTCCTAAGTTTAATGTTCCTGTCTCTAGTTTCAGTCTGGCAGGTCAGTAATTCACGTGCGGATTCTGAACTGTTGCAATTTGCTTCATTAGGTGATACATTTCTCAGCAGCATCTGTGGAATATTCGCAACTATTGTTTCAATTTTAACAGCTGCCTTCAATGAAACAGGATTCTGCTCAACAGGGACAATAAGAGCTGTATCCATTAAATGTATCAATTTAGAACAGTTTCCAGGGTCGGCGACCACCCCCGCCCGGGGCTGCTTTAGAAAGTGAAAAATTACCCTTCAATGTAGATTGAATTCCTTGTTATTCCACTCATTAGTCGGTTCTTAAATTTTCAAGGCTCATAAACAGTTGCTGGAGAAGCCACCACCACTTAGTATCATAGACAAAAAAGGGAATGGAGAGCCTTTCAATGTAGTCTGAATCTTTTTATTGGAGCACTTGAAAGGCTCTCTGGTCCCTTTTTCATTCACTTTACACTTCAATATTAGAAAAAGTCACACATAGAATAGAATGTCATTGGGAAAAGTCTTTATTTTTGGTAAACTGGAAGGTGAACAACCCATTTAAGATCATACGCTTAACGTTTTTCCACTACTGAAAGAGTATATAAAGTGGTTTCTTGTCATAAACTGTTTCTTTATTGTAATGAAACATCCTAGTCATGGAAATGCAATTTTAGCTGCTTTGCTTCATCCCTCACCAGAGAAGAGAACTTTCCTTTGCTGAAAACCTTAATTTCGGTTGGCTTACTGCAGCTTTACTGCCATTCCAGAATTTTGTGGCTTCCAATTACAAGTTCTTTTTCCGTTTCCCAAAATAGATTTTGTTTAGGTGACTATAAAGCCCTGTGTTTTGTGCCAGCCAATCAGCTGCCGCCGAGAAGACAAGAACTTGCCGTAAGTGCCATTTCAGATTCCTAAGAAATTACTTGCAACACTTTTATATATAAACCAAGAATAATCTCCTCTCCCCCCCCATCGAGTGCTTCCCCAGGAGTGCTTCTCCGTTCACTAAATATCGCAGGCTTGGTCAGTGTTGGAGGTTATTCACTATTTTCATTTTGGTTGATTTATCGCCAGAAATAAAGACTTTTTCAATAGCTTTGCTTTTTATTTATTTTTTTTTTAAGTTTTTCCAAAAGTTTGAACTTGAATGTTCCTGTCTCTGGTGTTTCAGTCTGGCGGCTGAGTGATCCAGGTGCAGATTTGCTACATTAGTTGATACATTTCTCAGCAGCATATGTGGAATATTAACAGCTACAGTAGAATCCCCATTTTACGTTTTTCAGGGGACCAGAAAAAAAATGGTGTAAAATTCAGGAAAACGTATTATGCATAATATATAGGTGGGACCACAAAACAACAATGTAAAATGAGGAAAAACTTTAATATCAGGGGATGTAAAATGGGGCTTCTACTGTAGTGTATCAATGGGGGTCATTTATCAACACTGGGCAAATTTGTCCATGGGCTGTAATCCATGGCAACCAATCAGATTGCTGCATTCATTGTTCTACTTGCAGCTGGCTTTAAAAAGCTAATCACTGATTGGTTGCTATAGGTAACAGCCCATGGGCAAATTTGCCCAGTGTTTATAAATGAGCCTGTAATGAAACTCAGGAATTCTGCTCAGCAGAGATAAAAATCAGAAATATATCAACTAATGTATTAATTTACTGAGTCACAGATGCTTCCGAAAGAAGGTGAAAAAGGAAACTTTAAACTTCAATATTATTAAAACGGTCACAAATAAATATTGATGCATACCTTTGAGATAAATGATTTAGGTGAAAATGAATATTTTAACAAATTACTATTTCTTATGTTACCATAACATAATAAATATCTGAATTAAAATAATTAAACAGGAGGGTGATTTAGATAAGCTGTTTGTTGACAGTGTCTTGAGATCTACTGATCCCCAGCCAAAGGTCTACTGGTAGATCCCGAGCTACCTTTTGGGCACCCCTGTTGTAGAATGTTCATAGAATCCAGAGGATACGATCTAGGTGCCTAGGGTCATGTACTCAGCAAATGAAGTGTGGGGGCAGGCAGGCTTTGGGCTCCTTTTAGGCAAGTGCATATTGGATTATTGAAGCCGGGAACCTGCCCTACACTCAAATATCTTATTTATGTGCCGGCACATGGATAAGATAATTGCAGCAACACAGAGAGGATTGGGGTGGAAAAATGCGAGCACACTTGTTAACGCTACTCCATTTTCCTGCAACCAGGTTGAAGCAATGGCTTCAAGTGCAGGCACATCAAGAAGCTTTTTGGAGCATAGGGTAGAGTCCTGCACTGAACCAAT